>NC_038042.1:5030441-5376032 GCF_002211085.1 Panicum hallii
GATTCATGACAAGATCAACTTTATTTGAATCTGCAGATAATTACAAAGCACATGAACACTAGCACCTAACAAGAGAATGGATCAGCTTCAAAAATAATGATAGAGAACTTAAAGTTAGCTTACCTCCAACTGGCTGTGGAATTATAGTAACATCCTCCATGATTCCCATGGTAAGTATTGTTTCAACATCCCTTTTGACTTGTGCCCTATTGTAAGCCTGTTTTCACCATTAGTAGTTTAACTAGCTACGATCAGTGCCAAGTTTAAACTGACAAGTAAGTGTGAAGTTTAAACATACAACATTAATGTCACAGCATAAGGCAACAGGACATGAGTAACAAGGTAAGAAAAGCACCAGCCCCCCCCCCCCCCCCCCAAATCTACATATTATTGATATTTTTATAGATGATTGCTAATATTTAGTTATTTATGTCGCAGTGCTCCTTTCATAATGTTTTAAATCAGAACCACCCAACCGGACTTCAAATATTACTGTGAATAGAGCCAGAATTTACACAATAAAGAACAAAGAAAGAGGGGCTTAGTTCTATGTGCTCAAGTCTCCAACCAAATACACCTCTATTGTAACAAAAGCTGGTGACTTTGGTATAAGCCTTTGCCTGAAGACGAAAGAATGAGCATTTCATGCAACATCTAGAAGAACATAACTGAAGGATAATATTTGCATTTTAACATATCATCAATAGTCCTCCTGAAGTATATAAAAAATAAATAAAGCAATTGAGAAAGATAACTTTCGAAAAAAATGCTCTGACCTGCCCTTTCTTGGAGGTAAGTTGTCGAAGGATGGTCTCTGGCTGTGTCTTTCCAACAGTTGGTTCACCACTATGACAACACAGAAAGGAAAGAGAAGGGTGGAAACCATAAGAAAACTAGAAACTTACGCAGTCTAAAACAATAATTGATCATGAAAATATCAGAGTAAAGATAGGTCCTTACGTTTTCCTATCTAGAAAGCGGATATTAATGTTATTAACCTCAGCTTCTGAAACTTGCAGCCTCAAAATTCCTCCAGAAAGTATCTCAGCGTATGAAACCTGAATCCAAATCAATGGCTCTTTGTGATTTATTATTTAGCAATGTAGCATTGAGGGTCCTTATTTCTATATGCAATGAACAACAAATGAATCATATGTTGTATGCTGAGTTGGACACATATTTAGCGTTGGTGAGATATATACAATCATTACTGGGTTAGAGAAGAAGGAGCATGACAAACTCAGTTGCTACAGTTGTAGCTACTGGATGGTCAACACATCGCAGAGAATTACTTCAGGATAAATGGCCTTCAAGCACCTAGTTTAGCTAATCATATTAAACATATAATGATAACCCACCAAATACAATAAAATGATAAGCAGAAAGAAAAAAACGAGATCGAGAAACATGAATTCAGATTAATGATGACCTACCAGTCCAGTTAGACCCCGCTCCTGATACCATCCATTAACAGACTTTATCACTTGATCCAGATGTCGAATGTTTATGATTTTTCCTGCACATTGTCACACCAAAAACTCTAATTTAAGACACCACATCATCACATAGCAAAAGCTTAAAACTGTTTGAAAAACTAACACGTTTACCATGGCGATCACGAAATGCATCTTCCAGGAACTTGGAAGGCAGCATGTTGGCGCCCTCGCAGACCAACCCATGGAAGTCCTGATTGGGCTCCACCTAAACCACAAAAGAACCGGAATTGTGCATCCCTCAGTTCCAGAAATAAGCCAGTGGAAGGAAAATGGGGTGAACAAGAGGATAAAACAAGGACCTCGAAGACGAGGCGGATACCGTCGCGGGTGTCGACGGCGACGGGCATGCACGACCGGAACAGCCCGCTCTCCACGACGCGGTGCACGTCCTCCTGCACCTCCCGCACGGTGAGCGCGGCGTTGGGGCGGCACGCGCGCAGCGCCGCGGCGGCCGCGGCCTCCAGCTCGGGCCGCTCCAGGGGCTCCCCGTCCTTGCCCCGCACCGCGACCTCGCTGATCAGCACCCGCTCCTCGCCGCCCCCTCCCGCGTCCTTCCCGTGCCGCCGCACCGGCGGGGGCGCCGCCGTGTCGGCCCGCGCGACCGGGACCCGGGGCAGGCAGGCGCCCAGGCGGCGCGCGGCGGCGTCGAAGGCGCGGCCGATGTGCGCGAACGGGAGCGCCGCGGAGAGAAGCGCGGGCGCGGGCGCCGGGGACGGTGCCGGTACCGAGGCGGAGGCGGACGGGAGCTTGACGCCGGAGGAGACGAAGCGGACATCGCGGCTGCGCCCCATGGCGGCAGGAGCGGAGGGTCCGATTAGGGTCGCGAAATGGAGGCGGGCTAGGGTTTAGGGTTTTGCCGACGAGGCGGAGGAGGAGGGCGCGAGGGATTCGTCCGCCATGGGCGGGGGGAGGAGGCGGAGCGGAGGAGATGGTGGATGGTGGGTCGGGGAACGGGTTCCCTCCCTTTTGTCTCGAGGGACAATGAGAGCCGTTCGATGTGGTCGCGAGCCTGTTCATGAATCTGGTCCGTTGGCTGGTTAACGACGCCTTTTACTTGCTGAGAAATTTCGATATTTAATATTGAATTTGTGCGCCTACTATTGTTGACACGCAAGTCTTTCAAAATATAATACTACATAAATTCTTTTAATTTGGGAATTTCTTCTTTTCTTAATTTGAAATTTTTTTTATTTTCATTTCACAGCGCACGTGAACGGAACTGTTTTACCCATGCTTCCTTCGCTCGTCCCCGTCTCTCTCCTCCGTTCCTCTCAATCGCCGGACTCCTCTGCTCAGTCGGTTCTTGGCCGTTTGCCGCTCGCAGGGTCACTGTGGACAACGACTCCGACATGAGCGTGGAGGCGGAGGAGCAAACCACCATCTGACCAATCTGAAGTTGACCGTCAAGCGGGAACACATTTCCTCCGACGACGTGTGGTTTATGGATGGTGAGTGCCGCCTGCAGCCTGCTTTGCGACCTCCCTGCTATGTATTCATGGACAGCGTGATTGATTTCTGTTTCAGTCCCTGGGAGCGGGATCACTGAACTTCCAGAGGCGTCGGAGCGACCCGTCGGTCAGCTCAGAGGCGGAGGAGGAGGAGACCACCAACGAGCTGATCGGGCGCGACCGGCCGAGCATGCTGTTTAGGTGTTCGCGGTGCTCACAAACCTACAGTTTTGATGGGATCCAATCAATATGGATGGATAAGCTAAGAGGAAAAACCGTCAGTTCACATGTGCTGAAATAAAAATGAAGAAAAAATCTTGAAATTAGGAAAAGGAGAAGAAATCCTCCGAATCAAAAGAATTCGCGGATGAAGGGTTATATTTTGAAAGGTTTACAAATTGGATGTCAAAAAGAGTAAGGCACGCGGATTTAATGTCAAATATCGAAATTTCTTATATGTTGTACTTAATTGACCATCTTCCGCTACTCACTGGACCCGAGATAAGAATCAGCAATTTTACTAAATTGATACTATTATTTCTAAAAATATTATTGTCGTGCAATTGTTCAATCCTTCTACTTAATCACCATGTCACCCTATCATCTCCATGTATTATCCTTCTTTTCCTGCAGTTGGCATGCCACATTACATTAGCTAAGTTCGGAAAAGTTCTAAATCAGTAAAAGCTGCAGGAGAAGCCGACTGGGGTTAATGGGTTATTGGGGTAGCAGAAATTGGGTTTGTTTGGTTAGATCATTAGACACAGTGCCAGCAGATCGAATCCCAGCCCGAGAGGTTTTGAGCCCAAAACTGGAAATATCACGGGCCAATTTAGGCCTAAAAGGGCCCATCTGAGATTTTGGCTAGGAAACTCGAGTAAAAAATCATGTGCGATTAGATTAGTTAGCGATCTGAAACTCGAGTAAGAAATCATGTGAGATGAGCAAATTTCCTCCTATCCCCTCTTTTGAAGTAAATTTCAGGATCACGTTGGCAGAAGTCCAAACTGCTGTCTGATCTTTCTTCTGTTTACGAAAGGGAAAGTCTTTGTGTGGTTTCGATCGTTGTTTTCAAGATCGCTTGTGATTTGAATCCTTGTTCCTGCTATATTGACTGGGATCTTGAGCTACCTGATCAGACCGTAAGTAACCGAGAGAATTCTAACTGGAAATTAACCATCCATCTCAAGCCTGTCTGGGTGAGTGAATTATCGATATTTATCGGGCCATCAGCATATTTTCATTTACACTTGGCTTCTTTTACAGGTTTTCTTTTCTTGTCTCTTGAGAGTAAGCTGCCAAATTAAAAGGATTAATCTTGCGGTAGATCAAAGTAAATAGTAAACACCGTAATTGCCAAGGATTCAAAGTCAAACGTGACAAAAATTCACCGTGGTGGTTACGGCACGGTGACAGAAGACCGATGAATATTAATTTTCTTTACACGTCTTTTGGAACCTAAAGAGATAACGATATGATATGCGAGACCACATTGGTGGCATATTTAGAAGAGGAACATACAATACAAGTCTTGAAACATCTCCTTTGTTTTGTGAAAAGGTCGTCGTGCGTTATACTCCATCTATTTTTTTATAAGAAATGTCATAATTCGAGAAGATCAAGCTTATAGAGTTCGATTCATCATAATTATTTATTTTGTGCAAAAACACAATACAAATGCAAACGCTCACATAGAACACGAGTACGCACAAGCTATTCTTCTGAGTAAAACATATGACAACTCTTAAGATTATAAAGTCACCACGAGCGCTTCCCTAGCTAGAGACGGGCGGCACATCGTCATCAACAGGCGCATCTCCTACTACCGAAACAAAACAACGTTTGTGTATTTCTGGAATAAATGTAGAAACATGCGAGCACGAGCTCGTGTTAAGACAATAATTATTTAAATTATATGCGAGATTTGAATCACGGATCTTTTCAGCGTATTCATATTTCAAAAATTCACTCCAAATTTGACTGAAAATTAGGTGTATTTCAGCATATTCATATTTAGCAAACCTTTTAGTTCAACATTGATTACACATGGCTGCTGCTAATGGAATTTGAATTGAAAGTGTCACCCACAAGAAAACGAGTGTGGCATAATTGGACCTGCCACCTGTTTGAAGTACCTTTGCGCAGCTTTTTCTCAAGTCCCCCGTGTCCCACAACCTTTTCTCTTTAAAGACGAAAGGAAGCAATAATGTAGTGGATATGTGACGAGGAATGGTGCCATCCCTAGTGCTTGGATGTTGTCCGGAGATAATGATCGGTTTTGATACTGTTTCTTGTGAGCGCCAAACCGGACAACTCACTAGTCTTTTTCCTTGAGAAGACATAAATTTGGGCCCCTACTTTTCTTGGTGGAGACTGCTTGATGTCCCAGTTTTCCTTGTACGGGCATGTGGATTATGGCCCCTTCTTCAAATTTAGGGAAGCAGTCAATCACAGTATTACCTGAGAGCAAAGACAAGAAGCTAGCAGTCAGCAATCTTCCATGACCCTTCTTCAAATGCCATTGGTGCTGTTCGAAGGTAGCCAATGGATTCAGAAGGGGGAAGAGGGGTTTACGGTCGCTAACCACGCTTCTGTGACTCTCAGAACTTGTGCTTTCTTGTACTATAGCGCTTCTGTTGTTTGCAGTGTGGCTGCTTGAACTCGCGATCCAATTCGATTCACTCGGACTGTGATTGTTGCAAGTCGCACTCTATTCTCCCTTTTAATGAAACACTGCCAAGGCACATCTGCAAAAAAGAAAATGAAATCAGCAATCTTCCTTCGTCCAGTCTATTATCAATGAAATGATGGCCAAACTATGGAGGTCGAATTGATTGTCTAAGACCATTCCTAGTGCAAGTTTTCATTAAGTTCTTATCAAAATGCAGTGGCGGAGGACGCGACAAAATCAAGGTATTGCCGAGAACGGAGGCAGGATGGCGGCAGGGCGCTGGCACTCAGCAAGACGGCAAGGACGGCGGCCGGAGTGGCGCCAATGTGCGGAGGCGGGCTGGAGCCGGACTTGCAGACGAAGGCGCGGACGCTCCTGGGAGGCTGGGCTCCTGCCCTCAACCCTCAGCCCTCCGCCGCCGTAGCCCGCAGTCCCGCAGGCCGCAGAGGCGCAGACGAGGCCGCGTGGACCAGGGACCGCAGCAGCGCAGCTCCTGCTGTAGCCACCGCCGCCTCTGCTCCGGGTCGGCGGGTCCTCGAGGTCCACAGGCGCGGCCACGCGGGCGTGCCACCGGGCACCGCGCGGGCGGCGGCGTCGTAGCCTCATAGGCCTGGCCTCCGCCGGCGGCATTGCTCCGGAGGACCGGAGTAGAGGCGGGCGGCGGGCGGCGGCGTCGTAGGCCCGGCCTCCGCCGGCGGCGTTGCTCCGGACTCCGGAGACTGGAGCAGAGGCGGGCAGCAGGCGGCGATGGCGTAGGCCCGGCCTCCGCCTGCGGCGTTGCTCCGGAGATCGGAGCAGAGGCGGGCGGCGGCGTGCGAGCCTGCGAGGTCGGGATTGGCCGAACTCGGGAGCAGCCAGCAGGAGTCACGGTGGGGATTGGGGAATTGGATAGGGTTAAGTTTTTTTTAGTTGGGCTGGGCCAAGCCGAGGTATTGCCCGAGCAATACCGGGCCCTTCGCCACTGTCAAAATGTATGGCACGCCAGCATTTTCTATGACATGATAGGGTATCACCATTTCCAACAAAAATTGATCTCGATAAAATCAGCATCGGGTTTCGTTCATCCTCGCATGGTTTTGTCGATCAAGTGTGGCGTATGATCATGATTCATGCATCTTCTTATTCTAACTTAAACAATTGGATGGGACTACATAATTCATGCGGTACATAAATTCCTAAATCATGCAAGGATTATGTGTTGTGGCTAACTTATGAAACCATGCAAAAAGATCTTGCACCAATAGACCTTGTTTTGTTAATAAACAAAATATCCTCAGATGATGTGTCCGTCCATTTGAGTTGCCTGAGTTGCCTTCGAGGAAGTATGGACGGATATGGCTCTCGGAATCTCTTTAGCACAGCAGGGATGGTTCTCTTTACGATCTAACTTAGCTCTTAATCATTCTTACCTCGAAACATATAGAACACGAGTCTAAATTTTTTAAAACCGATTCTTAAAATTCATACACTAAATTTGTAGATATTCTATTACCACCTCTAGCCATAGCATCAAACGGAAGGCCGCAGCAATTGGCAACCGGCCAATCACAATGAGCCCTGACACCCGGCACCGCCACCTCGGCGGTCGGACACCGCTCGCATCCGTACGCTCTCCTGACAAAAGCTCAGCACCTCCACCCACCGCCGGTCCACCCGCCGCCGCAGCGAGTGCGCCACGCGCCTCCCGTGCCCCCGCGGTGGCGGGCGCGCGTCGGGACGCGAGCCGCTTTTGGCCGCGGCACCGGCACCGAGTGGCGCGACCCCTGCAGCTGCAGCCCGCGCCCTGCGGTGGCGCTCGACGTGCGCGTGCAAGCGACAAAGCAAGAGATGCCGCCGAGGCTACCGAACCACCCGTCCCTTTCCTCGCTGGATCATTGGAGATTCGGAGTGGAGCGGAGCTGCAGCTGCTGGCCTTTCGCCTTTCGACGACCCCCCAACCCCCACCCCCCCCACCCCGGCCCTGTCGCCACCGCACGCGCCGCGCCGCAGCGACTGCGCCGGGGTCCCGCTCGCCGCAGGCGCGACGTGGTAGGCACGTCCGGCCGTTACGTTCGTGCCGTTCCATCCCGTGTTCTCATGTCGCCTCTGCATCTCATCCAGGAGTAGCTCCCTCGATCCGCTCCGTCCTCGCTCCAGGCACACGGTGGAGGCCGGTAGGTACCAGCAGTCTCGGAGCAGACCGGAGCGGCTCGGCGATGCGTTCCCCACGTGCGCGTCCGCCTCGCCGCCGACGGCGTCGGGCGGCGAGCCGCTTTGGGGCGGAGCTAGCCAGCACGTCAAGTCGTGGGCAGTGGAGCGGCAGGGCCAAACCGCCAGTGGCCACGCCGCACCGCACCAGCGACCCTTTTCCGCTCTCATCTCGACCTGTTCGCGTCGCAAGCAAAGCAGGCCGTGCCCACCGTGGGCCGGGGCCCCGGCCACCCCACCCCACGCACCCACGCACGCGCGTCTCGCAGGGACTCCCGGTGTACCGGGCCTAGTACCGTCCCGTCCCGTCTTTGTGCCGAGCTACGCTCTGGACGCTGGCATCGTCAACGTCAGCTCGTGGAGTAGGATGCGGCTCCAAAGGCTACTGTACTGGGATGCCGCGACCCGGCTAGTCCGTGGACCTGGTCCACGGGTGCCGTGGTGGCATGGCCTTCTCTCGTGCTAAACTGGCTGGTTTGCACACCAGAGCGTGTCAGGAATACACTACCCTCTCCGCTTCAAAAATCTTTAACATTAAACAAATTTATAGAAAAATATATGAATTTTCTCTCTTTGGAACAGTACATATTTCATGTTAGATTTTATGAAACTAATACGATGCTGCAAAAGTTGGTGCTCTTTTATATAAATTGGATAATAATTAGATAAAGTTGACTTAGGATAGAACTAAATTGACAAGTAATTTGGAACCGATGGAATATCAAGCTTAGGTCGTCAATCTATATAGAGTCTTACATATTAAGATTAAAATTATGCGTTTTCAAATAGGCTCACTCGACCTCAGGAAAATTATAATCTCAACACAGTAGCGACAATGTATGTAAGGGAATGCGAAACAAAGGATCATCGATATATCATAAAGAGCCATCGATCTGATGCAGGAGCATCGGGTTCCTACGGTGGAGCCAGTTCACTCGGATTTAAGTCCTCGAATGCTTTAAGTGTGCATGGACTGGTGGCGATGTCGATGTGAATGTGTTTTGTTTAACTATGTCAAGTCAAGCATTTTTTGGAGGTGGTAATAGATGTAAAATAGCCATGCATTTCACTCCAGTTTTGTGAAACTGACATGCACAACTCGCATTGTTTCATCAGGCATTCAAGCACAACATTTGTGTAGCTAATACGTGGGTACCAACAACAGCGAGCAAAAACCGTCTAATTTCCTTTTCTTACTCCTAGAAATATGTGCCTCTAAAACATTGGGTAAAAGATGTGCAGCCTTCTCAGCGTAAAGTCAGCTTCAACGTACCGTATCGGGTAACGTAGTACAATAGATTTCGTTAGATGTCGGAATCAAGTCCCAGTCAACAGTTCTTAATCGCAAACTTTTTTTTTTGAAAAGGAATCGCAAAGTGTTTGGCCTGCAGTACGTGACACGCGCAAATGGTTCAAAAGTCAAAACTGTCTCCAAACAAGTTTGAATTTTAAAACCGGCTATGGCTATTAAATCCACGACGTCCCAACTTCGATGATCCATGTCTACGAGAATCGAATAAATTTAGGTGAAATTTGCGGCTCATTTGGTTGCACACGTTTGGAGCACGCGTGGAAAACTCTAGAACCATGGAGGCCGTAAAAGAGGTCCAAAAATTCGAGCGGAGAAAGCGAGCGCGCACCGGGCGGCCGCCGCACTAGGGGGGAGGAGGAAGGGGAGGGAAGGGCGAGGGAATCCAAACTCAAATCAAACTCGTCCGAATTTTCAAAAGGCACCCGACAAAATCCGTCGCATTCCCTTCCAAATGCGCACCGAATTCCCCACGAAATATAAACAAACCCGCCGCAACGCGACCTCGCCGTCTCCACCCCCCGCCCGCCCGCCCGCTCCGCGCCGCACCGCCCCGAGGCGGCCCGCTTCACGCCGCCCCTCCCCTCCGCATCGTCCTCTTAGTCTACTACTACGCCGCCCGACGAGGCACCCACCCCTCCTCCTCGTCCGTCTCAAAACCCCCCCGCAGCCCGCGCAGGCGCCGCCACCGCCACCGCCACCGCCACCGCCACCCTCGCGCGCTCAGTGGAAAGCCGAAGAGGAGGCGGGGCGCGCGAGCTCATCGCCGAGGCCTGGGACCGAGGTGAGCGCCCGCCTCCGCCGGCTCGCGTGCTTCCGCCCGCCGCGTCCCCGTTCCCGGCTGGATTGATTGATCAGAGGTTTCAGGTTTGTGTTTGTCCCCCCTGTATTTTCCAGTCCCTCTTCGTGGCGTTTGGAGTAATGGAGTCGTTCGTTGGCTGATTGATCGGCGATTGGTGCGCGGGGTTCTCGTTAGCAACGGCGCACGAAGCTGCCTTTTCTGGTGTTCCTCTATTGCTTTCTGTTTGAAAATTTTAATTGGGGGAAACGCTCGCTGTCGTGGTGTCGTACGTTGTTCCGTGCGTCAGTGGTGGTTGAGTGTGCCTTTTCCGGGCTTGTGGCCTCATTAGTGATTGTCTCTGATGCTGCCGTTGCATGTTTCCATCATTGCACGATGATTCAGCAGTTAAAGTATGGTTCCTGAATTAGCAATTTAGCGTGACCTTTAACTGTTCAGATAATTGAGGTGTGCTGTTGCCTGCAGTCTGCTCGCGGATCAAGCTCTAGTTGCAATGCAGATACTGCTGCCGAGCTAGTGAATTAGCAGTGATTTTATCCAGTTACTATTAGCTTGTACAGTACAGACATCTAACTTGCAAATGATCTTTGGTGTTCCTGGGACAGGCATGGAGCAGAATGGAGAGAGCCACCTCAAGGAGCCGCTTCTCCCGGCGTCTTCTGGAGCTTCTCCAGCCAGGGCATCTCCAAAGAAGGAGAGGAAGACGAGGAAGGTCATGTTCAGTGTCCGCGGCATCTCCTGCGCTTCCTGTGCCGTGTCGATAGAGACCGTCGTTGCGGGCTTGAAAGGGGTGGAGAGCATCCAGGTCTCCCCGCTTCAGGGCCAGGCTGTGGTTCAGTATAGGCCGGAGGAAACTGATGTAAGATTGTCATGGCCTGCTATCTTTGCTCCCTTTTTTTCCCATTCAGTGTAGCATGAAATGTTTTTAATTGTGCGGGCCAGTCTATTGATGACAACATATAGGACACCTTGTACATGTTGCTGTATCTGTGTTTTACATGCTAGGGAGATTGTTAGAAGTTGTGTCCACAAATGAATTGTGAGGTAGATAGAAAAGGAACTATGCATCTGTCACCTAGCAATCCGTTCTGAAGTAATTTCCGATTCTTGTCATTAATTCATAAAAGTAATGAAGTAATGACAAATTTGTAGCGCATGAGGGTGTTATTTGCAATATTTTCTCAGTTGTGATTCTTATTCTCCCAGGCAAGAACCATAAAGGAGGTTATCGAGGAGCTCAACTTTGAGGTAGATGAACTTCAAGAACAAGAAATTGCCGTCTGCAGGCTTCGGATAAAAGGAATGGCTTGTACAAGCTGTTCTGAATCTGTTGAACGGGCACTTCAAATGGTACCTGGAGTTAAAAAAGCTGCGGTAGGTCTTGCTCTAGAGGAAGCTAAAGTCCACTATGATCCAAATGTCACTAGTCGTGATCTTATAATTGAGGCTGTTGAAGATGCTGGATTTGGGGCTGATCTCATTAGTTCTGGGGATGATGTGAACAAGGTGCATCTAAAGCTAGAGGGTGTGAATTCTCAAGAAGACACCAAACTCATTCAGTCGGTTCTGGAAACTGCAGAAGGGGTGAACCATGTTGAATGGGACACAGTAGAGCAGACGATAAAAGTTGCATATGACCCTGATATCACTGGTCCAAGATTACTTATCGAGTGCATTCAGAATGCTGCACAGCCCCCTAAATGCTTTAATGCTACCTTGCACTCACCACCAAAGCAAAGAGAAGCAGAGCGCAATCATGAAATTAGGAATTACAGGAACCAATTTCTCTGGAGCTGCTTGTTTACGGTTCCTGTGTTCCTGTTCTCCATGGTTCTTCCTATGATTTCTCCTTTCGGGGATTGGTTGTCTTATAGGATCTGCAACAACATGACAATAGGCATGCTATTACGGTGGTTGCTATGTTCCCCAGTTCAGTTTATTGTTGGTTGGAGGTACACTCTCAAGTCTCCAGCAACTATGCTTGTTTTATCAATTCCTTAATTGCATTACACCTTCTAATTTTCTGTGATTTGTTTTACCTGCAGATTTTACATTGGAGCCTATCATGCACTGAAACGAGGATACACAAACATGGATGTGCTGGTTGCTTTGGGAACAAATGCTGCCTACTTCTATTCTGTGTATATTGTTCTGAAAGCGCTAACATCAGCCTCATTTGAAGGACAGGACTTTTTTGAAACTAGTGCTATGTTGGTATCTTTTATATTGCTGGGAAAATATCTGGAGGTGGTGGCAAAGGGAAAGACATCAGATGCATTGTCAAAATTGACAGAGCTTGCACCAGAAACAGCTTGTCTTCTTTCTTTTGACAAGGATGGAAATGCCATTTCAGAAACAGAGATCAGCACTCAGTTACTTCAAAGAAATGATGTCATCAAGATTGTGCCTGGCACAAAAGTCCCTGTTGATGGTGTTGTCGTCAAAGGTCAAAGCCATGTCAATGAAAGTATGATAACTGGGGAAGCGAGGCCTATTGCAAAGAAACCAGGAGACAGGGTAAATTTTTTTTTATTGTGATTGTATTTTTTTGGGTTTGTGTATAATCTATTTGTTCTGATGCTTTAATTTGTTTTTAACAGGTTATTGGGGGAACTGTAAACGATAACGGTTGCATAATTGTTAAGGCCACCCATGTTGGGTCAGAAACAGCTTTGTCGCAAATAGTTCAGTTGGTTGAAGCTGCTCAACTTGCAAGAGCTCCAGTGCAGAAGTTGGCTGACAAAATTTCACGTTTTTTTGTTCCAACTGTAAGTTACCTGTTATTTTCTCCTGCAAATTTCTTTCCTGTTATGTTTTATCAATTTTTTCTCATTCAAAATTGGAACAAGGCCTGATCATCCTACATGCACAGGGTCTCATAATTGGATCACCACAGTGAACTTATCACATTAAAGTTCTGAACATGATAAATATGAGTAGGTGTCCGATACTTGGGCAGAGTTCAGCTCGAAACTGTCTAGAGGCTACTGCATAGCCATTTTATTTTCTAAACTGGTGGGGACTTTTTTCCCTGTTCGGTTAATGAGGGCTGCTAGCATCTGGGAATACCCTCTGAACTAACTCAATTAGTTCAGGGTTCATTCCTACTCATTATTTGACCAGTTTCCAGCAGTAACTGATGGATTAATTATGGGAAGCTGGACATGCAGATGTTCTGATGTATGCCTCCTATGAGGCTTTCTTTATAAGTTTATTTTTGTCTCATATTGTCCCTTCTCATTTTAAGGTGGTGGTGGCTGCATTTCTTACATGGCTTGGCTGGTTCATACCCGGACAATTTCACCTCTACCCAAAGCAATGGATTCCAAAGGCCATGGATAGTTTTGAGCTTGCTTTGCAGTTTGGAATTTCCGTCCTAGTTGTTGCATGCCCATGTGCTTTGGGGCTTGCTACACCAACTGCTGTTATGGTTGCCACTGGGAAAGGTGCTTCTCAAGGTGTTCTCATTAAGGGCGGAAATGCACTCGAGAAAGCTCATAAGGTAATGCAAGACATGGTTTCTTTTCCAGAAGACTGTAGTGCAAAAGGCACATTATTTCCTTTCCAAATGAACTCTGCTGTTCAAATTTGCATACTGAACTAATCTCTCATTTTTCTTTCATCTATCTTATTGCAGATTAAAGCTATCATATTTGATAAAACTGGAACACTGACTGTTGGTAAACCTTCTGTCATTCAAACAAAGATCTTCTCGAAGATACCGCTTCTAGAACTCTGTGATTTGGCTGCTGGTGCTGAGGTTGGTTTCTAAACCACAAGATATCTTCCCACACAAATGTTATACTGAACAGTGAGTTTCCTGATATATTAGACCTGTCTCTGATGCGTCTCTACCTTTGTCAGGCGAACAGTGAGCATCCTCTATCAAAAGCTATTTTTGAACACACAAAGAAGCTCAGGGAACAATATGGATCTCACAGTGATCACATGATGGAATCGAGGGACTTTGAGGTGCATCCAGGGGCAGGTGTCAGTGCCAATGTAGAAGGCAAGCTGGTTTTGGTTGGCAACAAAAGGCTCATGCAAGAATTCGAAGTTCCTCTGAGCCCTGAGGTGGAGGCATACATGTCTGAAATGGAAGAGCTTGCTAGGACCTGTGTTCTTGTTGCTATCGACAAGATTATTTGTGGGGCTCTTGCTGTGTCAGATCCTCTAAAGCCTGACGCCGGCCGTGTCATTTTGTACCTCAAGTCAATGGGCATCTCCTGTATCATGGTGACAGGTGATAATTGGGCTACAGCCAAATCCATAGCCAAGGAAGTGGGGATCGACCAGGTGTTTGCCGAGATCGATCCAGTTGGAAAAGCCGAAAAGATCAAGGACTTGCAGGTACAATCTCCTCTCCTTTTGTGCTGGGATTACTTCTGCATTGCACGCTAGTAGTAGTCCTGCTTACATTATTTTGTTCATAGATGCAAGGGTTGACGGTGGCAATGGTCGGTGACGGGATAAACGATTCACCAGCCCTGGCTGCAGCAGACGTGGGCATGGCGATTGGCGCTGGCACAGACGTTGCCATCGAGGCCGCTGACATCGTCCTGATGAAGAGCAGCCTCGAGGACGTGATCACCGCCATCGATCTCTCTCGCAAGACCCTCTCCAGGATCCGGCTCAACTACGTTTGGGCCCTGGGCTACAACGTTCTGGGCATGCCCGTCGCTGCCGGCGTCCTGTTCCCGTTCACTGGCATCCGGCTCCCCCCCTGGCTCGCCGGCGCCTGCATGGCGGCCTCGTCGGTGAGCGTCGTCTGCTCCTCGCTGCTGCTCCAGCTCTACAAGAAGCCGCTGCACGTCGAAGACGTGCCCAGGCCCACGGACAGCTCGGATTTGGTCTGACGACTGATCCCTTGGTCTCCATGTTTGCTGATGTGTAACTGACTAGGGATGAAAGTGGTATTGCTTATTGCAAACGGCCTGTTTGCTGATGCGTTTCACCAATCCTGATTGGTTTGTGCATAGAAAGTAGCCTCGTGCATTGTTTTACCAATAATTCAAGACATGCTCATACTATTCACCGATGAATATATGTGAAACGGAATTCAGGCAGATGTCGACTCACGTCCTGGTAGCATTGCGGTTTTATATTTTCTTTCCAAAAAAATTACGGTCTTACGTTTCCACTCTGAATTTTACTCAGTTAAGAGGGATGGACAAGCGTTTGGTCGTTCATAGTACTTTGGCATTCACACAAGAAGATGACATCTGAAAGATTTTTTAGGGCGACGACATCTCAAAAATCCAAGAGGCATGTTTGGTTCGTATTCATAATAATCTTTCAAATTTGACTAAGATTTGATTCATGATAGTGTGCTGGCAAGATGTCTCGACGCAACTGTGCGGCTTGCAACAAAAGCTGCCTAAGCCGGTGAAATTCGTCTAACCTTAGCCGTTGCAAACTGTAGCAAGTCGCGGCTGCAAACCAAACATACCGAACCTAAATTCGAACGGTGGACAAGCACGCGATTCGAATTTCGCATGCTCAAAATTAGGAGGACTGGAAATCTCTGACCGCCCGGGTGTCTCGTTCGCCTCCACACCCCCCCCCCCCCAAAAAAAAAAGCAGAGGACGCCACGGCTCGCCGGCCGCGGCATGCACGCATGGCCGAACATAGGACGCCTCCCCGTCGCCATTTGCGTGTATATATACCCGAGCTCGCGGCCCACCAATGGCGCCCATCAACCACGCACCGTACCTCGACGACGAAATGGCCCCCAGCAATGTCGCGATGACGGTGGTGGCCGCGGCGGTGGCGCTGCTGCTGCTGGCGCCGGCGCGCGCGACGAAGGCGCCCGAGACGGCGGACACACTGCCTGCTGGAGGGCCGCCGTCGGTGCCCGCGGGCCCGCTGGACATCGTGCAGCTGGGCGCCAAGGGCGACGGCAAGACGGACAGCACGCAGGCGATCCTCAAGGCGTGGAAGAACGCGTGCGACGCGACGGGGACGCAGAAGATCGTGATCCCGCCGGGCAACTACCTGACCGGCGCCATGGAGCTCAAGGGCCCCTGCAAGTCCTCCATCATCATCCGCCTCGACGGCAACCTGCTCGGCACCGGCGACCTCAGCGCGTACAAGAAGAACTGGATCGAGGTCCAGAACGTCGAGAACTTCGCCATCAATGGCCACGGCACCCTGGACGGGCAGGGCCCCCTCGTGTGGAAGCAGAACGAGTGCCAGAAATCCTATAACTGCAAGATCCTCCCCAACGTACGTACATGAGTCTCTCTTTCTCCATCTCTCTCTGGAAACCATTGCAATGCAAAGCTTATTTGAAATGTCAACGGCGGATGATGCATGCAGAGCCTGGTGCTAGACTTCGTGAAGAACGCGCAGATCCGCGGCATCACGCTGCTCAACAGCAAGTTCTTCCACATGAACATCTTCGCGAGCGAGAACGTGCTGGTGGACAAGGTGACGATCACGGCGCCCGGCAACAGCCCCAACACGGACGGCATCCACGTCGGCGACTCCACCAACGTGACCATCAGCGGCGCCACCATCGGCACCGGCGACGACTGCGTCTCCATCGGGCCCGGCAGCAAGACCATCCGCATCCACGGCGTGCGGTGCGGGCCCGGCCATGGCATCAGCGTCGGCAGCCTGGGCCGGTACAAGGACGAGAAGGACGTGGAGGACGTGAAGGTCACCGACTGCACGCTCGTCGGCACCAGCAACGGCCTGCGCATCAAGTCCTACGAGGACTCCAAGTCGTCGCCCAAGGCCACCAAGTTCCTCTACGAGGGCGTCACCATGGACAACGTCTCCTTCCCCATCATCATCGACCAGAAGTACTGCCCCAACAACATCTGCGTCAGGTCCGGCGCCTCCAAGGTGGCCGTCTCCGACGTCATCTTCAGGAACATCCACGGCACCTCCAACACGCCGGAGGCCATCACGCTCAACTGCGCCAACAACCTGCCGTGCCAGGGCGTGCAGCTCGTCAACGTCGACATCAAGTACAACAAGTCCAACAACAAGACCATGGCCGTCTGCAAGAACGCCGCCGGCAAGTCCATCGGCCTCGCCAAGGAGCTCGCCTGCCTCTGAACCATCTCAATTGATTGAATCCGTCCGTCCGTCCGTTCCTCCACGCAAGCACCCGTTCATCCGTGCCGTCCATATTACACAAAACTAATCAGTCCGAGGTTTGATTGATTGATCTTCTCTTTATTTTCCCCCTCTTCATTTTTCTTTAAATTTTGGGCTAAGATGAGAGAAACCAATCAAAAAGAGAAAAAAAAAACCAATCAATAGGCACCTGACACAATGTATGATTTTGCTGATTCTACTGTATATCATTCTATATATACATCCTGATATACAAAAAAAAAATCATGTTAAATCTGTGACACCCATGTACTTGTTTACCAGCACTGCTGTGGTTGTGTTACCAGATAGCTAGCTACCACTAGCCAGAATCCTTGTGCAATCTGGACAGCGTGATGCTCTCAACTGACAAAACCAGATCACTCAGCTCCATGATCAGGTACCACGGTTAGGCAATCATTCGGACTGTCGTAGAACAAATTTAGCACATACTTTGGACTGCCCGGCACGTCACGCACAATGGTTTGCTTTCGGTTTCGTAATTAGCATAACACAATCCTCGTCGCACAGGGCATTACAAGTTTAAAACAACTCCCAGAGGGAAAAAGATGTATAAAAAGATGACTTAGCATCAATTTTATTGCACTAGATACTACAGAGAGGGACCAGTTTCCTCTTCCGCATTCAAGAAGCACAATACCTAATATCCAATTACCATCACTAGGCTTTAAACAGACTAAGGAGCTTGCTAGATTCAGCGCATCAACTCCTTTGTGATCATTGAGAACTGAAGTGAAGATATGTTGGCTCAAGGAAGCGCCGGCAGAACCTTCCCTGTGCAGGTTCCAAATCCAATGTTGTAGCCTTCACCCTGCAAAACCAGTAGAAGGGATCAGAATACTGCGGCATCTTCATACATATCTAAATACTGAATTAGATTGATCAGGAAAGATGAGTTCACAGTACCTTGCAACAGCCGGTCAAGATGACTTCATCCCCATCTTCTAGAAACTTGCGGGTCGAATTTCCAACTGGTATCTCCTTCTGCCCATTCCATGTTAGCTCCAGCAGACACCCGAGAGATTCGGGTTCCTGAAATGAGACACATTAGAAGATGAGGATTCATACAGATAGGTATCTCCTAATTGGCATGTATATGATGATAGTTGGAATGTTTTTTCCATACAGGTCCACTGAGTGTGCCGGTTGCAAATATATCCCCTGGTCTCATGTTGCATCCATTGATAGTGTGGTGTGCTAGCTGCTGCGTCAGCGTCCAATACCTATGGGAAATCACAAGAATGTGCCAAGGTCATACACTAAGAGCAATAGATGCAAAACATGGATGAAATATCACATACAACTAAAGACATGAGCATTTCTTGTGACAAAGAAAGAACCAGGGTACTTACAAATGTTTGAAATTAGTCTTTGCGACAATTGAGGCATCACTTTGATCTTTGGGCTTAATCCAAACCTTTCAGAGAAACACAGTACCCCAATTAGTTTGATTTCAATAAAATTAATAATAGCAAAAAATGAAGCTTCAATGCAGCAACTCTGTACTTCAAGAGGAATATCGTAGTTCACGTGATTCTTTTCAGCCAAGTAAGGCAAAGGCTCAGGTTCCTGCAATGCAAATGAAATTAGTTCTCCCTGGATTGAAATACTACAAAATGCTGATAAGAAATATAACGGATTTGATTGGTGCTATACACTATTTCCTCACCTGCTTAGGAGCCTCACAGGTGAAAGGCTTTAAAGCATCCAGAGTGACAATCCATGGCGATATTGTGGTACCTAGAGAAATTGTAAAAGTAAAAGCACATTAAAGTTTCAGGCCGAACCCAAAAGCAAAAATGGAAGCACATATCTTAAGCGAGATATGTGCAAGACTCCCAGTTTTTTATAAGGCATGGCTCAATTTTTCCACCAAAAAACCCCTAAATTTCGAGGGTTTCAGATGCCTTACTGAAGCTTTTTCCAAGGAAAGGTCCAAGAGGTATAGTCTCCCAAGCCTGGATATCTCTGGCTGGTATATTACATGCGGTTCAGTATAATCACATATTCACATCATGAAACATTAGCTATAACAAATGAAAACAGAGAAGAATGCAATACCACTCCAATCATTCATCAAAGCTAGGCCAAAAATATGGTCTTCAGCATTATTAATATCGATAGGTTTGCCCAATTCATTCCCTGGACCAACAATGGCAGCCTGAAAGCAACAAGGATTGTGCTATTATATATTTAATCAAGGAAATTATCACTGATTAATGCACAATTTATCTACACACAATTTTCTCTGATAATTCTATACCAAAAATAACTGAAACTCTGAAAGTGAGTTGACAGCTTAGGAAGGTACATTGATTACAGCCACAATAACAAGTAAATATAAGATTCATAAGAAGCTAACCATCTCAAGTTCAAAATCAAGCTTCTGGGATGGACCGAAATAAGGACCGGAGTTTCCTGTTGGATGTCCCTGTCCTCTAAAAACAGGGAGAAATAATCAATCAAAAGAGCAGAAGATGGCACACAAAATAGAGATTTCAAACTGGAAACAGCAGATAAAACTCTTTCAGCAAGTATTTGGTGATGCACACCTGGGTCGAATGACATCTGTTCCAGACACAACTACAGATGATGCCCGTCCGTTGTAACCTATGGGAAGATGAAACCTGAGAAAACCAAATGTACATTGAAAGATAGTTACATGAGGTCCTCATCTGTGTAGTGCTGAAAGCAGAAGTGTGCAAGCAACAACATGCATCAAAACATCAAGAATTCTAATTATTAGGTATCCATGAAGATTTAGCACAGTAACAACTAACAACCAGTGCTGTGGATGTTCAGAATTTAGTCTTATCAGTCAGATTAATATGATCTTGGCGAGAAAATCCACGGCAAGATGTCTTGCTCCCACTTTACAGATAAGTTAATTGCTACCATTATACAACTTAAAGAAAAAATACACGACAATCTCTACCCAAGCTCATCTGATTAATACTTTTTTCAAATCTCAATGAAGCCCATTGTCTAAGAAAATGCATTACCAATTTGGATTGACTGGAGTCTGCGGCCCACGGAAGATAAACCCGCAATTCCTGGCATGGTGCACGGAACAAAAGAAGTCTGTGTAGCCTCCAACAGTGATTGGCAGAACCATCTCAATATCACTCTGCATTATCAAAACAGAGCATTAGCGATCTGATCAATGATCCTGTTGCTACCCGCAGAAAGAGACAACAGTGCAGGCTCATGAAGCTCACCATTGGAACAAGACACTTGTTCCTGAGGGCCTCGTTGTCACGCAAGACTGGTTCATCAGCTGCAAAGCAACAACAGAAGAAAAGTGAGAACAAGTTTCATCCTGAATTGGTATTTTGCAGGGAACAAACAGTCACTTCTTTTTAAAAAAAATCTTAACAGGAACCTACGTATTATCGCCTAATAAAAACTGCCAATTTTTATAAAAAATTGCAGACCTATTGTGGCGCAAAGAAGCAAGAATAAGAAAAGAAACCTGAGAGGATTTTCTGGAGCGTGGCGCGCGCCTCCTTCCACGCTGGCCGGCCCATCCCCAAGAACATGTTGAGCGTCTCCTGCGCAAAGCATCAAGGGCGCCAATTATTTTCTACTCTACGCACCACCAGAGCTAGTCACTGGAACCGTCTCAGTCGCCTAAATCCTCTCAATCTCCGCTTTCGCGCAGCTAAATCAAGCTGATCAACCCAATCCACCATTGGAGCAACCGAATCCAGGTTCCGAGAGCGTCGCAAGAGCACCTGGTGGAAGCACGGGGAGCCGGCGAGCGCGGGCCCGTCGAAGAGCCCGGCGTCGGCGACGGCGGCGAGGTCGAGCGCGAGGTCCCCGATGGCCACCGCGGGGCGCGGCGGCGCCTGCGACCCGCGCCGGCGGAAGACCCCGAAGGGCAGGTTCTGGATGGGGAAGTGCGAGCCCGCCGGCACCTCCACGAACGACCGCAGCTGCTCCGCCCGCGCCATTGCTCTGCTCCTCCTCCCCTCTGCTCTGGTGTGTGCTCGTGTAGCTAGCAACTCGCTCTCGTTGGGAGTTGAGACAAGGCGGGGGGGACCCAACCGTGTCCGGCCGTATAAATAGACGGGTTGGGATGCCGGAGCCAGGCGTGGCGGCACGGGACACGTTGCTGTTTGGGTTGGAATTAACCTCGGAGAGAAATTCCATCCAAATTCTAAAATCCACGGGCGTCGAGATGAAACCGAAACGAAAAAGGAAGAACAAAGGATTTGATCTAGGATCAAGTTTTGGAGTCTGAGTTTTTCACGTTTTGTTAGAAAAAAGAGCTTCTAACATCCGAGAGCGAAGTCTTCAGCTCATGGTTCTAGAAACGAAGCAGTAAGCAAGTCGTGCTCATCAAGTACTCCGTTGTTTGGAGCGAGTAGTTCTCGTGCTGTGCTGGTGCGAGGAACTCCTTGCGTGCAGAGCACTGACACCTGCGGTTGGAGCTTCGCGCCATGTCTGGGGACTCTGCTTGGTGGTAGCTAGCACGTGAGGTCGACAACCAACCCGCCCCCAATGCGGGCCATGCCTCACTGCCCTCCGCACGGCGCGCCGACCGACCCGCACCGCACGGGTGTCCAGCTGGATGCTGACACGTCGGATTCCAGAAGATCCATGGAAGGATAAAGCAAGTTTAAATTCTGAATTACTCGTACGAGAACAGCAGAGTAGACTGCAACTGTATGCATATACGGTACTCTGTCCGTTCCAAATTATATATCGTTTCTAGATAAATAGATTTTACTAATCACTTAGAATATACGCTATATCTACATACATAGCACAAACTAATATTTAGATTTGTCGAAACAATCAATAATTTGAAACGAATGGAGTAGTTATCTTTTTAATTTCGACCATATTTTTCTCTAAAATATCACCAAACATGTAACCCTAACGGGATCCATCGTGTGGTACAGACAAAACCACGCGTGTGGGTGTGTGGCGATGCAAAATCCAATGGAAGACACGCAACCGCAGGTGCCTCAAGTCTCAACAGTCACCGTTGCTAACCTAGGAATGTTCGGTAGCACAAAGCGGGCACAAGAGAGAGGGGTGGGTTGGTGAACAGAATGAACAGAAGGGTCAGCCAGAAAACATCAGCTTCAGCTCAACGCGAATGGTGCCTTCCGGTGTTTCCTCAGAAGAATCTCTGAATATTCTGGTGCAGCTCTTCAGGCAAAAAAAAGGGCAGTGCTGTTCCGACTAGGGCGGGGACGAGAACAGCAGCGAGGTGTTGGTTCCACCGAACCCGAAGGAGTTGGAGATGGCCGCTCGTATCGGCATCTTCCTTGCTGCAGATAATGGCGTGAACGCGCCTTCAAACAGTGGGTCCGGCTGCTCCAGGTTGAGCGTAGGCGGGGCGACTCCCTGAAAACAGCAGATGATGTTAGGCCCAGGAGTTTTTTTTCCCGAATTGAACTGATGATCGCTAACAGTAGATGGCGTACATGGTGGATCGCTAGCACGGTGAAGATCGCTTCCACTGACCCAGCTGCCCCTAGAAGATGACCAATTGCTCCCTGAGAAAGTCGTGCGTCGGCATAAAGTGGGAAATGAAGGGAATATAGGTAGTTTGGTAGCTGCACGGAGTGGGGAGCTACCTTTGTTGAGGATAATGCAAGATCACCAGATGCTGCGTAATCACGGAAGATGGTTTTGATTGCGTTCGCCTCCACAGCGTCGCCTGATTGTGATTCAGATCCAAATTAAGTATCAATTCTTTTATACTAACTCCATACATATAGCTCACAATCCGAAACGTAAGTTATTCCCACAGAAATCTTCTGAAGCCAGTGTATCCAACCACATGTCTTTGGCAGGTGATTGTGAGTACTTACCGAGAGGAGTTGATGTTGCATGTGCATTCACATAATCAATTTCACTTGCATTAAGTCCTGACTGAAAAAAGGAACAAAATTATATCAGAATTGATGTTAAAAACAGTCATGTAGCTTCCAATTTCTTGACACTAACAGAATACCTAAAATATGCAAAGCAAAATGACAAAGGAACATATGATTTTGCACCTGATCTAAAGCCCGCTTCATGGCTAAGATAGCACCTCTACCATCGTGTTGTGGCTGAGTTATGTGGTGTGCATCACCTGGAAGGAACTGAGCTTCACAATACACACATATTAATGACAGAGGAAACAGTTTACTTTGTGAAATAGGAGGGTACCAGACATTCCGTAGCCTCGAATTTCAGCATAAATTTTTGCACCCCGTTCCTTAGCATGATTCAGTGCCTGCAGATAAGTAAATGTTGATCTGTGAAGTAAACAAGGTGCACTAGGACAATTTTCCAACTGTATAGCGAAGTAAGCAAAATTCAATACATAACATGAGAAGAGCAAGGAAATGCTAAGTCAGTACTGTGCTGTGGGTGTTGCTGGAAGTAATGAGTGGTTTTAGACAACAATACCCAACCCAGACTCACCTCCAAAACCATGACGCCACAGCCTTCACCAATCCTATTGACCATTTTAGAACAAAAGATAAGAATATGGAGAGAAAAGCAAGCCAACTATGGAAACAAAGGCAAAGTCTACTAGTAGCATGACATACACAAATCCATCTCTACCACAATCAAATGGCCTTGAAGCTGAACATGGAGATGAGTTATATTTTGTAGACAATGCCCTTAACCTGCAAACAAATAAAACGGAACCGATAAGGTAATGCTGGGTATACTAATAAGTAAAGGAGCTACATATCAATCAGGAGCAAATATGCCTTCAGAAGATGTAGTCTGCATAGGATATTTATGAGACATGTTTATTTGTGAACATAAAAGTGGATTCTCTATGGCTTCCTACAATCCTCACACTCAACAGTTGCTCCTGATTACGGTACTGAAGCATTCAAGCCATTTTCCAGTCACCAAAGTATACAGACTACTATTTTGGAAGACAAATAAAACAAAGCACCAAGAACATACTTGCCTAGAAAATCCAGCTATAGACAAAGCATCGATACTGGACTCTGTTCCACCAACCACCATCACATCAGCATCTCCAAATTGAATCATCCGTGTAGCATCACCAATAGAGTGAGCACCGGTGGCACAAGCTGTCACAGCAGCATGGTTTGGACCCTAAGTTAGAAGCATAACTATTCCTATTAACATCCATTTGACAATAACCATAGCTATGCCAAATGGTAACAAGGAAGTTCACCTGGAAACCATATCTCATGCTGACGTGGCCTGATGCCATGTTGATCAAAATCTTTGGTATGAAGTATGGGCTGAGGCGACGCAAACGCTGAGATAAAAAGAAAACACAAATTTCACATTTTTGCACCAGAAACAACTGGGGAATGCTGTCATTTTATATTGCAAGGAATGTGTGTCATTGCAAGTCAAACAAAGCATGTCAACGAGATAAAATGTATGTGTGGAATTGCATGTCTCATTATATGAAATCAAATTACCATAGCGAACGGGCCTCTAGCTGAGTTGGTTAGATGGCTCTAGTAGCACTCCTAAGGTCCTCGGTTTGACTCCCCGTGGGAGCGAATTTCAGGCTGATGTTAAAAAAATCCCCTCGTCTGTCCCACACCAAAGCACAGGTCTAAGGCCCAGCCCAAGTCGTTGGTCGTCTCACACGGGCTACGGTGCCGCTATGTAATTGTGGAGCAGGGGTTCGGGGGTTTTCTCAGCTTGCGTGAGAAGGTCTTCTCTTAGCAAATACCCGGGGGCTGTCTTACACCCCCCCCCTCCCCCCCCCCCCCCCCCCCCCCCCGCGTGCAGGTCGAGTTTTTTTTATAGTCACTACAATGAATAGCTACTAAAATAAAATTAGCAATCAGAAAAGATAAATGCAGGAGTAAGGATACAAACATTTTCAATGATCATTTGTGATGCATCTAAAATGTCGGAGATGCTTCCAATCCCTCCACCAATAGAGACTCCCTGATATAGGTTCAATCAGATCCCAGCAGCTCATAAATACATATATAAAAGAAAAATGAGCTTCAACAGAAGGAAATGATACCGTTCTTTCTTTCTTGTCATCTTCTGAAGGCAACCAATTTGCATCTCTCAAAGCCTCATCAGCTGCACAGAGAGCATAGGATATAAATCCTGATATAGATTTCTCCTGGCAACAAGAATGTTCAATCAATGGTTCAGAACACGAAAATGAAAGTTTGACCAGACAAGCATTTAGTATGAGCAATACACATTTATAGTCAGAAACAAATGACTTCTGATTGGATTACAGAGAAACAACAACACAACACAGGAAATATAGAGCACACATCTTTCCTACTTAGACCTACTTCTCAAAGCATGCGCATGTCTAATTGGAGGGAGGTGCAACACACGCTAATTTAGTAAGGACTGCATACATGATGAAGGCAACAAGTCCATAGGAAGACTATTATAGTACTGCATGATGTAAACTGTCACATTTCTCTCATGCAAATTATATAAACTCGAGACAAAACCATGACACCAGGCATGCAATTTATCAATGCCTACGCGTGGTCACCTTGTACATGGCCGTAACATGGTGGTAATTTGTATATGATTTAGAATTGGGGCCAAAATCTGCACTCTTAAATCCTAATGGCAAAGTACATTGCGTAGACATGCCCCGCACAGGGACTAATTCAGCTTCTCATACACGCAATGCTTCACTTCTCGCACATGGTCACAATTAGAAACGATAGGAGTAAGCATCAGACCTTGGTCCACGCCTCCTCGTCGAACTCGTCCTTGCCCTTCCCGCGCGGCACGGCGGCGACGACCCTGGACGGGAGCTGCTCAAGCGTCCTCCCCGCCGTCTCCGCCGGGAGGCGGAGGTCCTCCGCGGCGAGCGAGCGCACCGCGCACCTCCCCGCGACGAGGCGGTCCCAGGTGGCGCCCACGCCGCGCCCCAGTGGCGTGACGGCGCCCAGCCCCGTCACGACCACGCGGCGGCCCGCGGAAGGCCGCGGCGGAGGGAGCGCCTCCGCTCCCACCCCCATCGCCGCCGAGGAGCCAGAGAAGCCCCGGCGGAGGCGGAAGAGGGGGGTGTGGCGAGTGCGGCGGAGGCAGCTCATCAGGCGCCGGGCAGCGGCTTGAGAACGGACGAGACGAGGCGGCAGTAGCAGCCGGTGTAGCAGCAGGGGTCGCGCCGTCGCGGGTGAGTCCGGCGAAGCAATCGGTTTCTAGTTGGGCCGCAGATGGTTGGGTTCGCCAATCTTGTTTCCAAGTGGGCCGAGACGTCGTAGAGGGCCTTTCGGCTTTTGTGCATGTCGGCTTTGTGATGATTGAACGGCCTCTCATCATCACGAAGCCGACATGGAAGGTTGGGCCATGAGCACTTGGAAACTAGATTGGCGACATGTACAAAAGCCCATGGGAGGTTGGGCCATGGGCTGTTGGATCGAGATTGAACGCCCCACAGATTGACTGGCTTACAGCGTTTGCATTTATTTGAGACGCAGCAGCTGATGACGAAGCTCTGCTCAAGGCCGTGCCAGCAGCAGTTAGTGTGTCATGGAGAATTAATATCTCAACTAATTAAGAAACTCATGGTCAATCAAAAAATAATATATGCATATATATCCATGAACAAATGGCAATACTATTATATAAACTAAATTAAAAGAACCGCACCTCCTTGATGACCCCAGTTATTAATTACCCCATTTGAGGAGGGCAACAGTTAAATTAGCCAGTACGCTGTTCCAATTTGCACGGCGATATTTGATGCACACACACAGAAATTCGAGTTCGAGCCATCCATGCCATGGCCGCCATGCATGACATGCCAAATCAATGGGAGAGTGCATGCATGCAGCCTACCAGAACCACCAGAGAAGCCTCTTCTGGCCTTCTTCTTCCGAGGGTTGGCAAGCAGATGTGTCATCACATTCCTCTGCCCGTTCCACCAGGACGTACGCCGCTGCTGTTCGTCGTCAGCTAGATAATGCAGGCATGCCGCTGTACGTTCCTGCAGAATTCGTGTGGCACTGCATAAAAAAGGATCAGTAACTCAAGCACGGTACCTTTATTTGTCAAGCATGCATAAAATCCAATAAGCCGTATGCATTCGATGATGCAAAAGGTCGGATTTTTATCCTTTTTCTAAAGAAAAATCTAAAAAAATCCAATAAGTTGCCTGCATATATATTTTTGGGCGAAAGTTGATTCACACTTGTGACAGTGTGAGCGAAAACCGTACCAACAGTTCAGAAAAAGAAAATCTTTTAGAGCAGTTGCCATCCAAATTTCAAACCCTAGATGATATAGATATATAAACCCAATGTATAGAGTCGACACTTCTACTAGTCTAGCAATCAAACGTCAATGCAAGCGACAGAGACGCAAGGTGCGGTGAACGCGTATCATCAGCATATGCATTGCATTGTTTTTGCTCACTCCGTAAAGCAACCATTCATAACAATCCAGAAGCCGGTCGAGTGAGGGCTAGCTCTACACGTCTAGGCTTAGCTGGAGTCGATCGATGTGATATTACATATGATGATATGAACATTATATTACGCCAAAACTATGGTGTAGCATGTATAATTATTCAGATTTGCTCCTCGTCAAGTGACTGAAATTCTGCATATCTCTCGACCGACGCCACCCGACCTCGTCTTCCTCAATCTCAGCAAACTCCGGTGAGCTTTTAGGGTTAGGGTTCGCGATCTTTAGGGTCCAGAGTTTGGGGGAGATGGTGTACCTGTATCCAACGATCCTAGAAGGAGCTCCGGGGTGGCATGGTAGCGGGTGGTGGCGGCGGTTCGTGCTGGCGGGGCGGCGAGGCGGCGCGGACGGCTGGTGGACAGCCGGTTGCCCTGTGGAAGCGGCGGTGGCGGCGGTGGCGACAGTGTGGTGGTCTGGTGGAGGAGGTAGTGGGCGGCAGGTGGCTGCTGGGAGTAGAAGAAGATAAGGAGTGGGATTTCAGCCCTCTATTCCAGATCCAGTGGCTATAATAAGTGATTGACAGATAAATAAAATTTCAATCAGTTAATAAGGAGACACACCCATAATTGTTAGGAGAACTGCCGATTACTGGCTAATTGTTTGGTGCTTTCGTTTTCTCCCGTCGTTTTCTCGTGCCATACTCTTTGGTTAAAAATACATGTAAACATGCTTTAAAATGTTAAAAATACAATCAAGTACGTTATGCAGACCAAGAAGATCTATCTACCTTATGACTTTCTGATAGGGACACATATACTCTATTTTCATGCTTGGTTGATTGGGTGTTTTTGCAACTTATAACCTTTGATCCGAATGACATGTTCACGACTTAATTGGTTAATTAGGACAAAGTCAAGTAAAGCTCGATATGAAAAAAAGGCCTACTACTAAATCCTGCTAGGTATATGAACATTAATAACCACATCAACAATGGATTTCTCTGAATTGCATGGTAAAATGTGAATATCGTTAGCCGATGACCAAAAATCTGTGCAAAATTAAACCAAGCAAATAGGTAGCAAAGAAATGAGGAGTGGGCATGCCGTGTTTGCTAATGCATGCATGACCGAAAACCTGTGCAAAACCAAGCAAATAAGTAGCAAAGAAATGAGGGGTGGGCATGCATGCCGTGTTTGCTAATACATGATCTCACTTTTTAATTTATGACCCAGTGGACTAAATCATAATAGCAATACACTAATACACAATGAAGAAACTGCACCGACATCGATGCACGCTGTGTAGGGGCATTGCAAACAAATTAAAACTGAAAAAGGATAATGAAAAGAATAGGTGAGATAAAAAAAGTATCATAGCATTTACCTAGAATCACCTCCCCATCTTCCTAACATTATATATTAGATCTAGTGGTATTCAATCTTGTTTATTACTATAAGCTGCTGATGTCTTTTCTAAAACAACTAAAGTGATCCTGACGAAAGAAAGCTATCAACTGATCTTATTCCTAGAATTTCCCCACTTTCCATTTAGCATAAAAAACAATGTATAAAGATACTTGGATATTTCATAAAATTTTGAAATTTTATTTCAGAACCTAAAAATTTGTCTGCCAAGGACTGATTCAGGAGGATGTACACATATCTAAAACATCCACAAAATATAGAATGGACTAATAAAGGTAAACCCCAATGTTCTAATTAAATATATGTTCTTGTCATCTCTTAGATAAAGACCAATGCAACTTTGTCCCTTTCATTTATCATTTCTTTTCTTTCCATGAAAAGAAAAAGAAAAGGATGCAATTGTCATATATAGTTCGAACTAAATAACATTCAAAAACAAGAGAGAGAGAGAGAGAGAGAGAGAGACAACATGATTGTCGCCTTTTTGCTCTCCCTTTTCATCCAACCGAATGAAGTGGCCGTGATGCAAGAAGAATGATGCATATGGAGCCGTTAGCAAGGTCACATTGCACATATATTTTATCCAAGCATGAAAGCCAAATGGCTAGCCAGCCAGCTAGTAATCTAGTAGTATCAAGCATAGCTAGTGCTTCGTTTCATGGCCCGCTTTGGGTTAGGTGCCAATGAACACGGCATGCACGGAAAGATCCCAATGCAAGTCAAGACATATACAGAGGAAAAGCTAGCTAGACGAATGCATGCATGGGTCCATGTCATCCAAAAGAGAATGATCTCTGCTGAGAGAGGACGAGGAGGCAACTCAACAAGAGAGAGATTAAGGATCGCAGGCTGGCCAGCAAAAGCGGGTGCTTTGTTTTGAGAAGTCCCATGATTTTGTTCCAGGGGGGGCAGCGAGCAGGAATTAGGGCAGCGCCGGTCACTGATGCATGGGATCATGCCATTTCTGTAGTGTGTGCTGCTCTCCCAAGGATGGGACAGCTTGCCAGCATATCTGGGACATGAGGCAGGAAACAGGCACCACATCCTCCTCCTCTTCAACATATGAGGGGACAAATGATTATTTTTTAATTTTTCTCTCTCTGCTTACAAGAACACAACATACTAGATAGCTAGGATATATTTATATATATATATATATACATACATACATATAAACATATGTACTATATACGTAATGTATAACTTTTTTTTCGACCTTGACTGAGCATATTTTTTATTAAAAGGGAAGAAGCAAAGTGTTTACAAGAGAAACAACAATGAACCAAAGTTCACGCCACCAGTATATGTAATGTATAACTCTAATGTATATATATGCTAGTAAATGCACTGGCCTTTCGTGGCACACAAGAGTGATCATTACCCTGAGTAAAATAAAAAGACCAGCCAAATGAGCATTAGTTTATGTCTAGTGGAGGGCCAAAGCATGATTAGTTATAATGCAAACAACCGCATCAAACAGCAAGGAAGGGCAAGTGAAATTTCAGGATAAACTTTAAAAAAGATGGACCCAATCCGATCCACCGAGGCATAGGAACTTCAAGATCCTCTTCATCGTTTGGGATTGAGCAAATCGGTTTTATATGCGACTTGACCTAATTTTCGCAGGAGCATGCAGTGAGCATATCCCTTTACCATTACAATATTGTCACCATTAGATAGCCCATATCAAAAATGATGAGCAAACCATAACAACTCCACCAAATATGAGAGAGAGAGAGAGGTGTGTATAATCAGAAAATGAAAAGCAAAAGAATTGGTAGTAGCTAGTGGTAGAAGAAGGACGGCTTACCAAGTTGAGCAATTGAATTATGCCAAAGATCCTCGCATGGATCTCCCAATGGTGCGTTCCCATGCAACGTGTCCTTTACGCACATCCACCGCATCTTCTTCCTCCTTCGTCCGTTGCTGTACACCAAAAGTAGTAGTAGCCTTCCACGATTGAGCACCCGCCATCGCCGAAGCTTGAGAATGGAAGCAAAGCACCTAGCTTTAGCTAGGACCATGTTTCTTTTCCCCCAGCTAGATCCTTGCATGGTCGCATGCATGCGCGGTCTTCTTCTTCTTCCCTCAAAACCTTACCAAAGCCATCTCTTCAACCACGAGATCACCAGCTCGCTTATGTATCATTGGTTGTGGCAATGCGGTGGTGCAGGTGGCCTGCTTAGCTAGCGAGCGAGAAGCCATGGATGGAGCAGGCGCACCCTGCCGAGGTCGAACATCGCTGGCCTCTTGACGATCGATCTACTGCCAAGACGAAACCGACATGAGCGGTCGCGTCTGCCAGCCGAGGAAGCATGCGCCGCGGGCCTCCTCGGCAACGAACCCCTCCGACGGGTAGTGCAGCCGCAGCAGCAGCCGTGCCTGCGACACCGCGAACGCGCTCAGCGGCCGCGGCGAGAGGCCGGCAGCGCGAGCGGCGGTAGCCCAGGACTCGAACCCTCGGGCTCGCCGGCCGGCGTGGCCCGGCGCCACCACCGCGTTGATCTCCTGGCCGAGGACCTCCTGCTCGACTGCGAGACGGTCAGCGCTGCCCGGCGGCGCCGTCGCCTCCAGGGCATCGAACACCGCCGAGTAGTAGTCCATCGCCGCGGCGACCCGCCGGTGAAGGTCCTCCGGGCAGTCGCTGCCGATGCTCGCTTCCCTCTCGGCGAGGGTCACCACGGAGGGGTTCATGGATTTGACCCAGTTCAGGAACGCCGCGATCTCGCCGTCGCTGCCGAGCTTGTGCAAGAACAGCACGCAGTTGACGGCCAGCGTCTCGTCCGGGTGCAGCTCCAGCTCGGTGGATGGATCAGCGGCGAGCTGCGTGGTGCAGGGGAGGAGGAGAGGATGGAAGCGGAATGGGAGGTTAAGGGTGCCGGCGAAGGCGCGGAGACGGTCGCCGGTGCGGAGGAGCACGTCGCGGTCGGGGCCGGCGCCCGTGATCCGGACCTCGGGCGGGCCGAGATCAGGGTCCGCGCGGTCGGCGATGGCCTGCAGGAGCGGCGGCCACTGCACGCCGTGCGCGGCGTCGAGGTCGACGATGTGCAAGCGCCGCGCGCCGCCGCTAGCTGCGGCATCCAGGATCGCCTGGTTCGCCGTCAGGTGCGCGAACCGCAGGAACGGCGCGATTTGGTTGTACGCCAGGTACGCCGTCGCCGACGGCGCCCCGGGGCCCGAAGAAGGAGCCGCTCCGCCCGCGGGCGCAGCGACGCCCTCCCCGCCGGCCTTGTTGCCGTCCGCGCGGCGGGCGAGCGCGCGGGCGAAGTGGTGCGCGAGGCGGTCGGCCGCGTCGCCCCGCGGGTCGGCGGTGGACAGGACCTCGGCCGCCGCGCGCCGGGCGCCGTCGACGTCGCCCCGTTGGAGGAGGCCGGCGCACGCGAGCACGAGCCCTCTCGGCGAGGAGGGCCCAGCGGCGGCGTCGGCGTCCTGCTCCTGATGGTGCGCGCGCGCCGCGGCGTCGCCGTCGTGGCGGGGTGCGCCGAGCATGGCGGCGGCGTCAAGGCGCGGTGGGCGCAGGAGCGCATGGCTCGGGCGGGTTAATAGCTCCGGCCGGGTAGCATGTGCACGGGCACGGGCAGCAGCTTCCGTGACAGGACATGCTCAGCTGCCAGTAACATGAGATTCAGACACACACTCACACAGGTGCTTCCGTGCTTGTGCAGAGAGAGAGAGAGAGAGAGACGAGCTAGTTGTGGACTTGGTTCCTTGAGGTGTCTTTTCTCTCTCTAGCAGATGGTGAGAGGAAAGGTGGCATGGCATGGCAAGCTGCATTTGTATTCTTTTACCCAGTGGACTTCGAGTGAGAATGGTCAAGCTGCTTCTTTTCTTTCTTTTGTAGAGAGAGAGAGAGAGAGAGAGAGAGATTAGCAGGGAATCTAAACTCTAAGTGGTCGTATTACACTAATACTCTACAAAGTATGTGTTAGAGTGGGCCAGCCAAAATGAGGTGTAGTATGCATCATCATCATGCATGCATGGAAGTAGATGGGTAGACCGTAGGCGTAGGTGTAGGGCTAGCCTAAGAATACATAGCACCTACGGTCTACCGCGTACGAATACTCGGTCGCTGCCGGCCGGGCAATCACATCTCGACGTGCAAGCTAGCAGTAGCTCTTAGCCCCGATCGGGAACCAGGGCGCATGAGTTTTGCAGGAATTTCGTAGGAACACGATATATTCTCTTCATGATGTGTTTTTTGAAAAATTCTCACCCATGTAATAAATAAACATTGTCCTCATCCAGCGCAGGTATTTTGACGTGACAAACAGAAATCATGGGCTTTTGGAGCTGTAGGTGTGTAGTGATGGTCTTTTTTTTAATTTCAGAGATAGCGTGGTTTAAAAATTTGTTTGTTTTTAAGTTATGTTTTTGGCAACATGCCAAATTTGATTTTCCGAAACGAATGAAGGGAATAAAGGGAGATTCTTTCATTCTCTGTAGATTCCTCTTGTTGTTTAGTCTTCTCTTGTGATTCTTTTTTTTTTGTGTGTATACAAATATACACTAGATATAAAGTTCATAGGAGCAGATAAACCCCAAATTTCTGCTTGGTTATTAAAGAGAGACTAATTCATTTGACATGTACTTCCCTGTTCGTAAATAATGTATGATGATATAAACATTGACATGTATAGTCCCCAATACATACTACCTTTGATGTTTGATCACAACTTTTAACATTATACAATGTCACCCATTTACATACTATTAGGCTGGTGCCAATGGGGGCAGTACCGCCCCCTGTCGGCTCAGCTCAGGCGGGAGCAAGGAGAGAGGCGGGCAGGAGGGAGAGAGAAGGCGGGAGCGGGCGCTATCGTTCTACTCTCGCCTGCGTTGGCAGGTGGGAGGCGGGCGGGAGCGAGGCGGCGCGCTGGCGTCGGGCGAGAGGAGTGGGGTGGGAGTGACGTGACGCGTTTCTATTGGTCCACGCGGAGGTTGAAATAATTAAATTTGGAAAAGAAAAGCTAACGTGGAGAGGAGAGAAGTGAGAGCTGGTACTATAGCCTGCACATTGCAGGGGTAGGATGAGAGTAGGGTGAGAGTGATGGTGAGAGCTGACGTGGCGGGGAGATATCTCCTCCCACCACTGGACTCAGCCTTGTAGATGTAATGTGCATTGCAGGATCCAAAATTCTTAATTTTGACCATTAATTAAATTAAGACTCATATCATGGTTCCAGAGATCACATCTAGCCAAACCGTAGCCTACATCTAGCCAAAAGATGGACTACACATCTGTGATCATCTCTGCGACGTCCCGGTCCTCCGGCCGGCCCTGTGTCTGTGTGCACACCGCACAGTGCACGCACACACGCAAAGGCAAAGCTCTGGGGCGACAGGGACGAGACAGGGCCGACTTGGCAATCATCCCTCCTGTCCCGTTCTGCATGGCATGGCTGGATCTCCTCCCTCTCCCCCACAGATGCCCAAACGCCCTGCCAGGCTCGCTGCTTCACGTGCTGTGCCCCCGCCATCTCCCAGCTCCAAACAATTGGAAGCTTCCCTGTAAAAAAATGTCCATGAGAGAGCACAGACACTGGGCTGAGCTCTCACATCAGATGGGAGGCATCTTGATAGGGGTACACGAGGCACAGAGCAGCTAGGCAGCCAGCAGCAAGCAAATGGAATATTTCAGGGGGGCAGCCAAACGCTTGAGCTTGAGCTGCAGGGCTCTGGGCTCAGGCTGTGGATGGATGGAAGGGCTCAGCTGATCTGATCTGCTCCCAGTCCCAGATGGCAAAGTCTACTATGATGATCAGCCCTACCTGCAGCCACCTGAATTGCACTGTTGCACATCATCCAAATCATCACCCTGAGAGATTTGCAGTTTTGCGCTGCTTCCAGTTCCGGCCCCTGCAAAATAAAAGGTAAAGATAAAAGAAACTAAAAGGAGACAATAAATAAAATTACACAGCTGCGCTGCATCTGCATATATCAATATATCAGTGACATTGGGTCATGCAGGGTCTAGAGTGGGGGCTCAAGGGAGATGGACTGAAGGAGCACGCACAGCCAAGGACATGTGGGGCCAGAGGCGTGTGATACTATAATGCCAGGCAACACATTAGATAACACAAAGACGAGACAGAAGGAGGCACGGGTTAGTTAACAAATGAGGCAGACAAATCCAATCCACAGATTAAAGGCATGCTGCTCCACTCATATTGCTTGTTTTTCTGGCTTGCTGACCTTTAGGCACTGCTTTTGTTTTCTTTATTCGATTTGATTTCCCTCATTCAAGTATTTATTTTATTTGGTTCTCCTCATCCGAATCTTTATTTCATACAGTGCGTCAATATGGATGAACTCACCAATTGGGCAGTGCAACTGGTGCAACAGCCCCCATGCTGTTTTTTTCTCAGATGCGAGAACCTTGCTGCCAAGCTCTTTTCAGTTCAGTCCCATCAGAGTGCCCTCACAACTACTCTTGCCCGAGTCCCAACAACACGACATATCATGCAAAAGTCAAACACAAATCTTTCAGATCATATTCGCCAAGGCACTAAAAGGGTCAAAGGTCCAAAGGATGCTCCAACGAGGTCATGGAGGCACATTCTCTGATCCAAAATAAAATGCTCTTTCAACGACATTCGTGGTCATTTAGGACATCAATGTACAATCTCCAAGGTGGAAATTTGAGTGGAAATATTCTATGACATTATGTAATTTCTGACATGATTATATATGGTCGTATGTGTTTACCTAGTGAATACAGTAGCATCAATCTATGTGATTTTTATTTACTAATGATCAAAACAAAAAAAATTGACCAAATAGGATCTTAAGATTACTTAGGTTGGAGTATTTAAAGAAAAATATGTGCCATGAAAGAAAACCCGAGGGTGAAAGGAGGAGCTTGGTGATAAAGTTTACCATGGTTAGGTTGGAGTATTTAAAGAAAAATATGTGCCATGAAAGAAAACCCGAGGGTGAAAGGAGGAGCTTGGTGATAAAGTTTACCATGGTCTGGGTCACTTGGATGGCTGGATTTGGGTCTTGCCTCCCCCTGCCCATCTTCCATGTCCTTCGCCAGAGCTAGGAGGACCACCTCCTCAAGTGTTTCCAAAAGTGAGCTTTTGCCTTGCACCTTATAGTATTATCTCGGACCTCTTGTTAGCCGCATCTTCTCTTAAAAGTGTGTGCCTGTGGTCCTCATTCCTGTGACAATCAAGTTAGTCATGTCATTGCTATGGTAGGTTTAGTATAGCCAACAGAGAAGCTAAGCAAGAGGCTTTACAATGTTCACTAGCAACAGCAATCTGGCGTTCTCACTGACATAGAACCAGAATTGACAAGACTTGAGAGAAAATGTTCATCACACACACAAATCCAGTGAGAATTTACCAGAGAAACTGGTACTGTAATTATTTAATTTGAACAGCCACAAAGGATCAATGAACTTCATTTTGGGCGCCAACAAATGTGATATAATCAGTACAGAAAAGAGTCCATGACAAGTTACTGCTACTCTGTAAAGTGATAGCTCTTAATACAACAACATTATAATAACATATCTAGCTTGGGGTCCTAGTATAGAACAAACATGTTTGTTTAAGGCAGCCCAGTTTTAGCAAATCATCATATCACAGGGGTACATCAAGAGAACAAGTACTGAAAGGCAGTCAGGCACACAAGGTATAATTATTGAATACGTTGGATCTAACCTACTGGCTAGGACGTTCAGTTGAGCCAAACGCTGTCTAATTGCAGGACAACATAGGCCTACAACATCCCATTCAGTAGGCCAGATTAAAATTCTAAGTCCAAGTCAGGTCAAACCTGTAAAATCATGTTACAGCTAGCCATGCACTTTGGTACAATTGTGGCCAGGTGGAGATGACAGCCGATTGTTTGTATCCACTCTCTTTTTTTTTTTGCAATTATTGCCTCTTTTCCATGTCTATCTAATCTTCTCCTCAAGTGATTTATGCAAAAAGTTGACTTATTTTAAAGGGACATGTCTTTGGCAAATTAGGAACTAGTGAAATCATGCAAACTCTTTGGTTTTAGGCACCAAATTAACACTAGATCCCAATGAACTTAAGTCTGAAGAACCATTGTAGCATTAGAATTTAAAGTTAATCAAAGATGGTAAAAGTTTCTCTCTCTCTTTTTTTTTTGGCCATGACTTTCACCACAGACGTGTGGTTTAGTATAAAACTGCAAGAAGATACCCATGCTTTTTCTAAGGGCAAAAAAGTCAACCTGCTTTTGCAATTTAAAGACGACATAGATCAATCCAAGATCTTGTCCTCTAAAAAAATGGTTCAATGAATAAGTTTCTCCTGAACTTGTCGGCCTATTTTCTGCCAGCAACCACAGTTGGTGATTTGGGATTGGTTGACACATAAACATCCTGCCTGCTCATACCTTTTTCAATTCTTGTCCAAAATAAGCAATTGTGCAGAGTGTATAATTCTCCAACAGAAACACCCCCAATGCAAGCGTGCAACATAGACCCCAGCACAGTGGGTCGACATAGCTGTAGTCAGCACCAGACCGGGTTGTTCCAAAAAAATATGTACACAAAACCGGTCAGCAAGTCTTGCAAGTCAAAATATACCAGTTTAGATGAATAATATAGAAAAAGAGGCAAAGTGAATGTAGAGAACATTGTTCAGAAACAATTATTTCTGTTACAAACATGATGAAGAAACAATTATGCACATCTAACAAAATGTAAGGATTTGGACCAACACTTGGTCGTGCAGAGTTGGCAGATATCATATCTTAAGGCTAAGACAGACCACCAAAAACCAACACATCTGTGTAAAGATTGGATTACAATCTGTCACTAACTAGGGCACTTAACAAATCAACATAATATTTTACACGGTTAATGCTTGGCCACTCATCACTACTAAAGACACAATAGATTGCAATATATGCAAGAAATAAACAGGTAGATTGCTACACCATCACCCTACTTGTAGGTTTAATATATCTAAAGAAATATAGGAAATATTAAATATGCTAAACAGTGCTTACGATGGTCCAAGGAGAACAGGGGACCTATGAGGCTATGGCTATGAAAATGTTCAAACTAAAGAATCTGCCCTCCAATCTAGCCCCACAGGCAAATCGCTGAACATTCATTGAACTTCTGGAAATAAGCAGTTAAGCACTGATCTTTAGCACTTCAACTGTTCCTTTCCGTTCACTGATCATATAATTTATTGCTCCTACATCTTACTGGAATGAAAGCAAAAACCCTAAGATGCTCAACTAAGCCACCAATTAGAAATTTTATAGCTTACAAAGATTCCCTCATCCGCCCTTACCTTTTCTCAATTAGTTAACCTTTAATGTCCATATCGTAAATGTACCCATCATTCTTGCACTTTCAAGTTTTCATGCCTGATCTTGACGTGCCCGCCTTGGATAATTTACAGGAAAAGCTAAACAGTTTTAATGGGTATTATTTGGTGGCCCAAGGCAGTGTCCAAGCAAAGAAGATCATGCCCAAGATGCTCTGCATCAAGTTGATTGTGACATCAATCTTTGTGGTTCAATAGTGAGGAGGAGAAAAAGAGGAAGGTTGGACAAGAAAAGCACTAACAGCATCTGGAAGGGTGGAGTGCACATAACCGCCATCATCGCAATGGCAACTTTTGATTAGTGACTGTTACAAACACAAATAGATAAAGCAGCACCAATTGAGTACCAAACATGAATTCTTCTCTAGTACATCGATACCATTTTGGTGTCAGATATGGTCATGAAAAAAAAAGAAAAAACAAAGGAAGCAAAAACTATATGATCAGCTAATAGTTTTTTATCATAATATATTTCAGCTTATTCACAGGATATAGTCAATAAAGCTCAAGAAAGACGCGTTATAGAAAAACAACAGCATCTTGTGATCGAAAAAGTACTTTTCAAGATTATGGATGACCAAGACGGATGATGGGTTTTTGCATCACAACCCTGTAATCCCCCTTCATCAGTGGGCTGTGCGCATGGAAGATTCCTCACAGTTTCAAGCTTTCATACTTAGTAGCAAAATAAGTGGACAAAAGTTGATCATTAGGCCTACAATATAGCAATTATTTAAATGAACACTTGCCATTAAGCAAACGGTAAGCACAGAAGCATCAAATAAAGGGGGTCCATAAAGCAAAAGAGAAAAGGGAATAAGAGTTCTAAGTCTTAGCACAATGGTTATTAAAGTAAAAGGCCTATGTGAACTTCTCAAGCATATTGCAGATTGATCAGATCAAGGTCCGGTGCTAACTGAACAACAAAGCAGGTAGCTTAATAATCATTGTGGTTTCAAATTACCAAGCTCTGTTATGTTTTGTATTACTTAGTTTGATACAGTAAAAAGTTCAGAAAGATAACTGCAGATTCCTAAATTCCATTAGTTTGCACTGTCCCCAGCCATCCATCTACCTACCTTTTCTTGGATGACCACGTACAGCCATTGCTTTCATCCAATACCCTGAGCAACTGCAACACAAATAACTTAAAGACAGAAGTTGTGTTTGATCCTCCCAGAAAGTCCATAGATAATAGGGGTGCAAACTGGCGACCCTTATGTGCACCTCCAATCCTCTTTAGTTCAAATATTTGTGCTAATTTTCTAAAATAGGACCTCATTTTAGAAAATTAGCACAAATATTTGAACTAAAGAGGGGGTCACCACTTTGCACCCCCTAATAGATAACAAAAGATGTTGAAACAATGCACCTTTCAAAGGTGGAGCGCTATTATACTTCTCAATAGACACACTAACCAAGTGACTATATTTTACAAGACATCTGCTTTGGGGGAAAAAATGAGAAGTCGATTCTATTAATTTCGATACTAATGTTACCATCGACAACTGCTGAAATTTTCTATGGGTACCATGCCTTTATGTTACAAGTTTTGCATGTGTAATGAAATATCAATATTCAGAACAATAAAAATTATGACCAGAATGTGGATCCTATATACAACATGAACTGAAACCAGAGAGCAAATAACATCATTTCATAAATAGATTATTTTATGCCTTAATGAAACAAAAAGGAAAAGGGAATGTTTAGCATTTGATTTAGCCAAGGACATATAACTAAGAGCCATGAACAAATTGTAACCACCTTTTCAAATGTAAGTTACAAGGAACCTAACAAGCAAAACTCATTTCTAGCATAAAGAAATATAGATGACATACTACTTTTAGATCAAACCTTATATGCCGAAATATACTATCTATAAGGAAAACAAGCAAAAACTTCAGTTATTCTTAATAGATAAGGAATACTACATAAGTAACTAGCAAACTCATTTCTAGCATAGAGAAATATAGATTACATGGTTCATCAACTTATGAACAAGCCAACAGATTAGAGAATTACCATACCATGGACATCAAACAAATGAAAGATACCCCGAAACACTACTGATATTGATGTCACATTCTTCCTGAAGTAGTTGATTCACCACAGGTGTCTGGAACCAACTTTGTATTTAAATAATTACTATGCTTGCCTTCTGCACTTGTTGCTTGCTTTCTGTGTCCAGGCAGTAGAAAATATTTTCCATCTGATGTGATATTTCAATCTGCATGGCAGCCCTAATTGCTGTAGGGTTTCAATGTGTAGACATAGGATAACTAAATAAACCTACCTCAATTCATATTCAACTAATGATGAAATCATAGAAATGAATACAAAACATTCAATTGCTAGACCAGGTATACATACAAGAAAGAGTTGGTTATCCAGTTTAGAGTGGTAGACATATGAAAGTAGAAAAGGCACTTGACATGGCATTGTAGCACTCCTACAAATGCTGATTTTTTTATTCCAGATGAAAATTGGAAGTATGCAGAACTTCTTTGCCACTAGAATGCATGGAGCCATTTGCTTACCACACAAAAGATGATGCGCAATAATCTTATCACTAACTGAGTGAAGTAGAAATGCACAACAATGATAGTGTAGGAACATTATCCATCAGAATTATCTAAACAAGAGCTTTCTGCCTTGGTTACATACCCCATTCGCTTCAACAGTCATAGTCTCATAGAAATACACCTTAATAACCCTTACAGGAATAACTGGTGTGAAATGGGAAAACACTCCCATCATTCAACATTTCTGCACGGCAACAGTGGCTCAGATAATCGTGTAAATTATGAAAACACTGACACTAATCAACATTTCTTTCTACAAAGATTGTGCACGGATGTTTAGTACATTATTGGAAAACTTCTGTAGTTCAGTGAACATGACGCAGAACAGCAAAAGTGACCCGTCTCAAGATCTAACCAAGAGAGGCACTCTCCACGGTGCGCCCGCCTCCAAGCAGCGCCTCACACGTCCTCCCCGGCGGCGCCGCCAGCGCCGTCGAGGGTCTTGAGGCCCTCCGCCACCGCCCGCGCGCGGTTCTGCGCCTGCCTCTCCACCGCGACGAAGTAGAGGCCTGTGCACGGAGGCGCCAGCGGAACGAGGCCGCGGCAACGGAGAGGCAATCAGGGGAAGCCCGGGATGGAATGGTACAGAGCAGAGCAGCAGGGGCTTAGGGATTTAGGAACGAGCGCTTACTCGCGGCGCTGCCCAGGGCGCAGATCCACAGGATGCGCTGCGACCACCTCTCTCCCACGACGCCCCGGCCTCCCAGCCCCATCCTGTGGTCGACGCCGCCGCCGGCGAAGCCGCTCGCTCCGACCTGAGCTCTGTCTTCTCCGTCGCCCGCCGACCGGTTCGCGGGCGTGTCAGTGTGCGCGTGCGCCCAGACGAGTGGGCTCTACTTGGAGCGAGTATGTGAAGAAAACGGTTTCTTGGGCTGGGCCGTAGAGATGGGCTGCTAAGTAGGCTGATTGGCTTAAATTGCATGTGCTCCATTAGCGTATGATCTCTGCCTCGAACAAGTTTTTCTTGGGCTGAGGAAGTTTTTCGTGAACAAGTATCAAAACTTTGCTGTATCGTTGTCATAACTCAGATCACGTATCAGCAATTCAGCACATCAATTAGCATGCTCATTTTCTTTAGAAAGCACATAAATCAGATAACGTATCAGAACATTCAGTGGCGTGCCCAAAACGATGGCACGGAGAGCAAGGTACATCATCTTTCCACAGGTCAATGGTGCCCAGATGAATGAGAGGCCTGGCATGGGCAATGCACAGAACGGTACTGGCCGGACTCTTCGCGAAAGGGAAGCGTTGGGTTTCAACCACCTGACAGCCATCGGTTCCAGTGACCAGATGAAAGAGCAAATACATCTTTCAGTGAACCAGCATGCCAACCTAGTCGGCGACCAGGAGGAGATTGTGGTCCATCCCTGCTGCAACTTGCAAGACTTCTACTCCTTCCAATGTATCCACAAGACACGGCTCTGCCTCATCGATTGAGCTGCCCAGACCTAGCCTGCCGTTCCGGCCAGATCCCCACGTCCAAACTTCTCCTCTCGATGTGAGAACAGCCGAATGAACTCGGCCAGCCGCGGCGGATACCGGCCTCTCCCCGCTCAGACAGTTGACCGGTGCTGGGATGTCTTCTTGGCCGGATCGCCCAAGCTGGGAACTACAGTTCCATCCCCATGAGAGGACGCCCGTTTCCACATCATCAATGCCTTCAGTTGATGTATGGCAGAGTGCGAGGGAGTGGCCAACACTTGCCGACACGGAGAATGGTCTATAGCTCACGTCAACAGGAAGCAGCTTGGATAGCCCTGCCTTCCTGCCCAGCTGTCCATAAGTGTTGTCACCACCGCTCAGTAGAACGCCATCAGCTGGGAAATTACAGAAACCATGTGAGGCAGTCGAGTCAACAATCAATAGGATGCAGTTATAATGATGACATAATTTTGATGGTGATGTCTAAAAAACCAGTAGCATCCTAGCAGAACAAGAGACTCGCTGCACAACTGTCCTGCTAGATTGTATGTTAACTTTTCCACACAATGAACTATAACACAACCAAGCAAGAATTGTCAAAATGTGATAATGGATCTTGGATAACCCATGATTATCTGACATATGTACTATTTGCATCTACAGCACAAGGTACTTTCCAATGTTGGCCGCATGACAACAAATATAAGAAGTATGACATAATACAGAAAACAGCATGGAAGCATGTGAAAGTCATTAAACATCACAAATGTGCACAAAAGGGGGGTCGGTTTGTAGCAGAAAGAAATACTCACAGAAGAGGATCAGGGAATGATCAAGCCCACAAGACACATCAGACACCTCAAGACGACTTACTTCATGAACAAGGGATGGTTCCCAGATGATGGGCATATTGTCTTCGCTCCGAATTTTCTCTTCAACCATCTTTTCAACAGCCTCCATCATTGAACTAGAATACTTGTCTACCGTTTTGCCTATGTATTCCTCTGCAGAAGGTACCTTACTGCTTTGACCCATTTCTCCTAATCTTCCATTTTCTGAATAGCCCCAACCAAATAGCTTTCCATCCTGTGTCAATGCCATGGCATGCCCCCATCCAAATGATACCTACAATTCCTGCAGTTATTGTCATTGCCCATCCAGTTATTTAATTTCTGGGAGAAAGTTAGCACCTCAGCGATGTCGTAGCTAGCAAGTGCTTCCACTCTAGATGGTACTACAGCCTCTACAATGTCCTTCCCAAGTCCTAGTTGGCCACGCTTTGACCTCCCCCAAACCCATAAAGAGCCATCAGATCCAATTGCTGCTGAAACAACACCTGAAGCAGATACAGCTCGAACTTGAACATTTTCCAATCCTCTGACCTGTTCTGGGTTGCTCCAAGTATTCCTGACATTTAATGAAACAACTAGATAGTTTTGTGATAATCCAGTAACGTTGCATATGAACAAGATAAAATAAGCTCTATAGTTGAACCCATGAATCAAATCATGTTTATTCACCACTAGCATGGACCACTAAAATATGATTGCATATGTCCTGTATGAACATTTTTTGTTTTCTATATTAGTGTTTGAGTTTCAAGGAACTGGAAACCAATAGAGGAAGTTTAGCTGGGTATAAGGCAATGGACAGAATTTTAATATCCTAATAGAACATATTCAATAAAAACGAAACTGAGATCAGTAAAAGAAAGCAGTGTCACACTAAAAAAAAAGTATAATCTTTCACTCCTCCATCACCTATTCACCTTCTGTGTTTCTTTCAACAAATGGTCGTGACTCCTGTTGTTCCTAGTTCCATAATTATCCTTGGCTCACTTAAGTCCTGGTATGTTATCTTCCCGCAATAAACATTTTCTCCTTCAACTGTCTATCAGATGAAGAAGATATTTCTATAAATTAAAGGGGCTCTTTCTTTTTTCCATTTACTTCTTACTCTTCCTATAACTCTGATGTTGTCTCCTATTAGTGTGTAGCACATACATAATTGACACCGCAACCACACGATGTGTGTTTTCTGCTTATGTGTATCTGTTTTTCTTCCTCCAAATCCACATATGCGGTGTAATCATGTGATTGCGTGAGTATCAGGAGGAAACCACGTAGCTTTCACCTAGTGAATCATTCTTGTGCTAGTATGGAACAAACACATCATGGTTGATTACTAATTTACCGGATGCGTATCAAACTAACTTCTGGCATCTAAAAAGAGGGAAAAACTTTTTGAAGAAAAACTGTGGCTAAAAAGAGGAAAGTTGTTTGAGGGCTTTTAAATCACCTCGGGGAATGAAGCCCGCGACCGAGCTGGCCCTCGTCGTTGCGCCCCCATGCCCAGACCTCCCCGGCGGCGGATACGGCGAGGGAGTGGTAGTGACCAGCGGCGACGGCGCTCACCGACGGCGGGAGGGAGGGCACGGGCGTGGGCACGTAGGCGTCGGCAGCCGGCGGTGGCTGGCCCACCGCGCCGTGGCTGTTGTCCCCGAACCCGAACACGGAGCCAGCGCGCGAGGCCCCGTCCCCTCTGCCGGCGCCGGCAAGCGCGGAGAGGGGGCGCCGCAAAGCGAAGGCGCGCGTGCGGGGAAGGAGAAGCGAACGCATTGCGCTCGCGATCGGAGTTGGGAGAGACGATGGTACGTGGGTTGGGCTAAATTGTATACTCGTGCAGAAAATATGGCCCAATCAGTGAATGGGCCTTTTGGACTAAATAGGCCCAGGTTGGCATCTTCGGCCTTCCACCACAGTAGACAAACTCTGGGTTCTCTCAAAGGAAAGGTAAATCATGGGAGCTTCATTTTTTGCTCTAAAAACCCACCCTCTAGGCTCTAGCAGAAATTAGTACAATAAACAAAGAATAATAATGTCCAAAGATAGGTTGAGCATAGGCGAGAAGGTCCATACTGATACTCATTGCAATTTTCGGTTAACAAATAAACAAAATATGCCCAATACAGGCACAGTAATATCTACAGTAAAATACAAGCGGATCATGTGCGTATGCTTTTAAGCCATCAGCCATGAGGGTTTTCACAGTTTCACCAGAGAGCCCATTCCCATAGACCCTACAAAAAGGCAGCACAAAGCGGATAGCCGCTATGACAGGATCGACGCCAGTAAATAGAGATCGGTTTCGGAAGCGGATCTTTGTACACAACAAATGGGTCCTCTTTTACATAAATATCCACCGTCACGTACCTGAAGGAAAGGCTGTCAGGAATGATCATTTAAGTAAAGATGACTGCTATTTGATAATCAAGGCTTAACTCTTTTCTCAAAAATCGTGCACGGAGCTGTTGGTTGAATCACATTTCAAGATTTTCCTCCCGGTCTGTGAAAGTTTTGTTCAAGATTAAAAGAGTGCAGTAGTTACAGAAACTTGATGTGGAGATCGACAGTAAAACAAGCTCTATGTACAAGTTGCGTAAAAAAGACTAGCCACTTGAAAATCTAACATTTTCCAACAGACAGCTTGCCAATCTTACCATAATTTTGATATTTATGTGCGAATTGACACAGGACTTTCACAATGGAACTGTATTTCATTGATTTCAGTGGTCCCATATGCTTGTGCAACAAATATAGAGATTTTATAGCTGCCAATTGAATTGGTAATATTCGTAGTAACTCTCCAACGAGCACACACACCAATCATTCTTCAGGTGGAACAACCTTGCATGTGATTGGGGCAAGAAGCGTGCAACAATATTGCTTGCCATGAAAACTAATGAGGAAGAGAAATTAGACTTATTGGAGGAACACTCCAAGGTGCTGATAGGTAGAAACAACATAAAATGTTGAAGGAACCACTTCAACGTGCTGAGCTTGATATTGTTCTAGAGATGATATAAACTAAAAGGTCGAATCCGTATCCACGAATAGCAAGAGCTTAATCCAAAGCATAAAGAAGAGATCTAGTTCAAGATCTATAATAGGAACATCAAATTCTATTGTTCTATTTATAATGGAAAGAGTACATGTATCAGTTACAAAATTGGAGGGCATTGCCTCTATTTATAGGCTTTGAGACCTTGCACAACTTGTATACTTCTAATATGACAACTAATAGCCAACTAGATGACAACCTATATGACAACTAAGATACAACTCATAACAACTATATATCAATAACACTTAGGATACAACTTCTAGAACAACCAAAGTAACTTCTATGATATATATTGTGACATCACTTCCTTCTTAGCTAAGTAACTCTCTATGAAACATAGAGCTAAAACTCAATTTGAATTCTTGATCTTAGTAGTAAAATAAGATTTATCTTCTAAATGTTAATATCAAAATCTAGTTTGATTTCACATTCTTTAGGATACTTAAATGTTCATGATACATCTATATGATGTCCCTCATCATTCTCCCCTACTTGATTGAAACTCGACCTCAAGTTATCTTCATAAAGTGTTTTTTCTTGATGATAGGGTGTCAGATCTGCCACATTAAAAGTGTTGGAGATATTCATTTCTCTCGGTAGATCAACTACATAAGCATTATCATTTATCTTCTTCAAAATAAAAAATGGACCATATCTTCTTTGCTGTAATTTTCCATGTACTCCTGTTGGCAATCTCTCTTTTCTAAGATATACCATCACTTGATCATGCACTTCAAATGAAATTGGCATTCTCTTCTTGTCTGCTTGTTGTTTGTATTTCTGGTTTGATGCTTCCAGGACATCATGAACTTCCTTAAACAACTCAGAATAATTGTCAGCAAAGGCTATTGCTAATCTTGAACTCTCCCTTGATGGTAGTTTCAGTAAATCAATCACATGCCTTGGAACTTTTGTATAATTAATGGAAAATGGACTCTTACCTGTAGATCTGTGCTGGGAATTTATTATAAGTAAATTTAGCAAGAGATAAGGCTAAATCCTATTATCCTTTTCATTTTGACATATGCAGCGAATTAAGCTACCCAAAAACTTATTCACTACTTCAGTTTGGCCATCTGTCTGTGGATGAGCTGTGCTTGAAAATTTCAGTTTAGTGTTGAATTGCTTCCATAATGTAAGCCAAAATGCAGCTAAAAATTTGTTGTCTCGGTCTGAAACAATAGACCTTGGAACACCATGTAGTCTTACTACTTCTTAAAAGAAAAGATTAGCCATCTTACAGAATCTGTCTACCACAACATAAACTGCATCATGCCCACGCCTTGTTCTTGGTAAGTCAAGTATAAAGTCCATTGATAGATCATCCCATGGTGCACTTGGTATTGCTAATGGCATATATAAACCAATGTTTTGAACTTGGCCTTTGTAGGTTTGACTCACAGAACATCTCTGCACGAACTTTCCAGCATCCCTTTTGAGTTGTGGCCACTAATAGCGTTCCTTCAGATTGGCTACGGTCTTATCACGCCCAATATGCCCGCTAAGATCACTTGAATGTAGTTCTCTAATTAGCTTGTCACATAGAGAACTTCTTGAAATGCACAACCTATCATTCTTAAAAAATAGACATCTTGCATAATATATTCACCTAGTGGTTGTCCTTGTAGCTATTTTAGCTATATTTAACCAAAATCATCATCATTCTCATATAATTCCTTAATTTGATCCATACCCGGAAGTTCATCTTCGAAATAAGTTAGGAGGCAAGCACACCGACTCAATGCATCAGCCACACGGTTGGTTTCTCCAGATTTATGCACAATGAGATAGTTAAATCTTTCCAGGTATGCTGCTCATCTTGCTAGCATACGGTCTACATGCTTTTGTGTTCTAAAATGCTTCAACGATTGATGGTCAGTATAGACAATGAACTCCTTAGGTAATGAATAAACTTCCCAAGTTTTTAAAGCTCTAAAAATTGCATAGAGTTCTTGCTGATATGTATTCCATTTCTACCTTACTTCACTTAGCTTCTCACTAAAGAAAGCAATGAGTTTTCTCTCTTGGGATAGAACAGCCCTAATGCCTACTCCACTTGCATCAAATTCTAGCTTAAAAATTTTGCTAAAATCAGGTAGAACCAAAACTGGAGCTTGTGAGAGCTTCTTTTTAATCTCTTTAAAACTTGTTTCAGCAGCTTTATTCCATTGGAACTTTCCATTCTTTAAACATTCCGTAATTGGTGCTATAATAGTGCTGAAGTTCTTCACAAATCTTCTATAGAATGTTGCAAGACCATGGAAGCTCTTTTATTGCGGCAACTTTAGAGTCATTAACATGAATACCCTCACTTGTTATGATGAAATCCAAGAAAAGAAGTTTCTTTTGTAAGAAGACACACTTCTTCAAATTAACATAGAGCTCATTTTCCTTCGGAACTTCTAGTACCTTTCGAACATGCTCAAAATGTTCATCTTCATCTTTGCTATAGATCAAGATATCATCAAAATAAACCACCATAAATTGGGATAAGAAGGGTCGAATGACTTGATTCATCAAATGCATAAAAGTGCTTGGTGCATTTAAAAGTCCAAATAGCATAACAAGCCACTCATATAGCCCCTCCTTGGTCTTGAAGGCTGTTTTCCATTCATCACCAGATCTGATACGGATTTGGTGATAGCCACTCCTCAAATCAAGTTTAGTAAATATATTTTCCCCGCTCAATTGATCTAACATATCATCCAAACGAGGTATAGGAAATATGTACCTTACGATAATCTTGTTAATTGCTCTACTATCTACACGCATACGCCAAGAACCATCCTTCTTTGGTGTGAGCAAAGCTGGTACAACACATGGACTAATGCTCTCACGAATATGTCCTTTATGCAGCAATTCTTCCACCTTTTCATTCAATATGGCATGCTCTTTTGGACTCATTCAGTAGTGTGGCATATTAGGAAGACTAGCACCAGGAATTAAGTCAATTCGATGCTGAATTCCTCTCATCGGTGGTAAGTGCTGAGGCTCCCCTGGTATACTCTGAAATTCAGATAGGAGACCCTGAACTTCTGCTGGAATTTCAGCAATAGATTGCTTTTCACCCTTAATAATAAGTGCAGCGCATAAATCCGCCTTCTTTAAGTCTTCTAAAAAAACACTTGGAGTATGGGAAATGGTCAACATGTTCTTTTCCTCCACCATAGAAGTAGAACCATCTAGTTTGTTAGGTACAATGATGATTTTGCGCTTATTCCAAATGAAAGAATAAGTGTTCTCCTTCCTTTATGTGTAGCATCCATATCAAATTGCCAAGGTCTTCCAAGAAGAACATGGCTGGCATCCATATCAACTACATCACACAACACATTTGAGAGATAATATTTGCTTAAAGAAAGTGGCACATTGCATTGCTTTGTGATCCTCATATTCACTTCCTTCTTGATCCAACCAATGGTATATGGATTTGGATGATCATGAGTGTTAAGCTTCAAGTGTTTAACTAGATTTTGAGAAATTAGATTCTCACAACTGCAACTATCAATCATCAATTTGCACACCTTGCCATTCACAGTACACTTGCTCTCAAATATCTTCTTCCTTTGTGTGTCGTCAGCTTGTGGTGTGGAGCACAAGAGACGTTGGATTACACATACTACTCCGTCACCTTCCTCCTCACAAAGATGTTCTTATTCCTCAACTTCAACCTCATATTCACAATTACTATTGTCACTGTCATCATCACTTTCATGGCGTGTAGTGTTGACAACCTTCCTCCTAGGATAGTTGCCGGATACATGTCCTTCTTCACCACACTTATAGTTTATAATTTCTTCTTGCTCTACTCTTCTTGGGAACTTGTTTAGGTTCAAATTGCTTTGCTTTTGATTGAATAGTTTTACTATCTATCTTGCTAGGATAGCCTTTTGATGAGCCCTCCATGTGAGAATGTGATTGAGACTTGGTTATCTTCTTTGTCTTCACATGTCTCTCAGCTTTCAATGCTAGAGCTTGAGCTTGATCTATTGAAAGATAATGCCTTGTTGAAAGATATGCCCAACACTATTTACACATTGTGTAATCTTTTCTTTTAAAAAGGAATGCATTGTCTAATTTTGTAGTTTATTTCAATCAACATCTTTGAGGGCTGCACGTCCTTCCAGCCAAAAACTTCCGCTACAAAGAAGAATTACTACTAAGAAATACCAAAACTTGACGAATATGGAGGCTCAAGAAGCATGAAAAAGTTCGCCTCCAACGGCTTATCCAACAGCTGGTAGACCACCATCTTTACCCTGGAGGAGGTATGCAGCTTTTTTGGCTTCCAATTCTCATTTTGGTGAATCCATTGAGGCGCTTTTGGCTCATGGCTGAAGGTACAAGCAAGCATAAAACAAATTGGGTGCAAGGTGTAGGTGTAACAACAACATGGCTGGACCGTGCGGTGTACTTTAGGAACAAAAAAACTAAAGTACAAACTATAAATAGGCAGATGCCAGAAAATAGGGCAAGCCAGCTCGAGCCTAGAAAAAATTGGTACATCCTCGTAACAATCAGATGGAATTAAACATGTCTTCTGCATTTCGCTTTATAATAATAGGCACATACTCCTTTCCTTGATAGTATTTCAGAAAAAAATATCATGGCTCTTATAGTTTTGAAATCATTAAAGACTTCAGACACGAGTGTGCTCTCCTTTCCTTGACAGATGTAATTAAAAGTCGGGTAAAACTAGATACTACCTAAGCAACTGATGAGATCTAACTGTATCTTAAGACGACTTTTACTGACTAAAGTCTATAAATAATTGGAGGCTTGAGTAAATGGTTGGTGGGTGCATTATCATGATGGGCAGCATATAGGTCCAACCAATCTTAATTAATGGCCATCGCGGTCGATGCATGCCAATGAACAGGACACATGCGACACAAACCTGCAACCCATTCAAGCAACGCGATCTTGGGAGTTGAAACTTGCTAATCAAAGCTACCAGATTGGTAGTAAGAAAGGTTTTGTAGTGCAGATAAATGTAATATCAAACCCAACAACCTGACATCACAAAACCGAGAATGTGACCAAATCCGCTCACCACGAGAGGAGAGGATGAGAACGCTGGCGGTTTGCGTGATAGGAGAGGCCCGGACAGAGCCCCGCACGGGGGCCATCGGTGAGGCGCCGGCGGCGAGGGAGGTGGGCGAAGGAAGAAAGCCTTGGAGGCTTGGACTTGGACTCTGGAGAACTGTGTAGGAGTAGTAAATTGGAAGTTGTTTTGATGGGCTCGAGTTTGGACTAAGATTGGCTGGTTTTGTTGGGCTGGATGAACGTCCAAGGAGCTAAGCCATTTTTGGTTTACGTTCTCGATGTTACTTGTGCGGTTGTGCTGGCTGATTGACCGCCAGAGAGACGCCTCGATATTCACACATATTTTTTTTTCTATTGGGGATCTCAATGCGCATTTTGAGTTCGAAATATTTAAAACATAATCATGCAGCAAGAAATAGGGTAAAACCTCCGGCAAAAGATTTTTTTTAAAATATGCATTGCATTACAAAAACTGACAAGATCAAGAATTAAGAAAATTGCCTATTATGTGGACCTCAAATGTCTATCAAGTTGTTTTTTTTACACCCAAATGGACGATGGGCTTGTTGCTTCTATGAAGACAAGCAAATAAGTAGATATTATTTTGGGGACAAAACACTATCAGTAATATATATATATGTAAATATTTTATTCTACTGCTTTGATCGGGAGATGTTGACACATTGGTAAAAAAATACATGAGGGTTTTGTTTCTCTCAAACCCTCCATGTTATTCCGAAGCATGGACAACTAATATTATGCTTTTCTGCCAATAGCTAATGGCACCAATCTTTGCCTAGGAGGCATCAAAAGTGGATGATGTCCATTATCATAGGGCACGCAAGAAAGTGGGCAAAGGGAGAAACCAAGGTGAAGTCTAAGAAAGATGGACGTCCTTTTTTGAGGTGCAGTGTAATACTTTCAACATGACAGCGTGTCGATAGCTACAAATGCTTCTTACATTGCCTTTCTATAATTTTCAAACATGTTACAAACCAGATCTCCTTGTCAACCAAGCAAGAACTTATGCATGATCGGCGAAAATAACCAATTTACCTTATAACTAACATTCAATGGCCAAGCTAAATGTAGAAAATCAAATCGTTTTATAGTTGCACTAAGATCCAAATAAAACATTTTTAGATATGAATCATTTGTCATTGCGGTGAAAAGGCATTCAAATATTTTGTAGAAACAAATTCAGATGTTAAATTTGACAACCCAAAGGTCATAAATTCACAACTACTCCCTCCGTTTTTTTAGATGCCGTATCTCGTTTTTGGAGAACATCGAAAAAGGATGTCGTATTTCTTTATGGCTTTGTAACGCTTCAGTCAACAAGTTGACGTGACTCATTTAAGGAGATGATGCATGAACGCCTTGTTTGTGCAGACGCTTTAACTAAGAATGCACCGTGAAGTATATACAGGTGATTTGCATCCTCACGGAACTCAGCGAAGTAGCCATGGCCGAGCATGAAGGCGAGTGCGGACGCGGCACCAGCGCGAAGCTCGTGCGAGGCGTGGATTATGCGGTTCATGCAAAAGAAGAAGAAAAGGAGGCTCATTAATGGAACCAACAACACCCAGCAATTAACGTATCATTGCTGAAAATAAAGATTAAGAACACAGTATTTGCCCTGATTTCCATCTTCCATTGGCAGCTCCACAGCGACATGATTTGCATTAGAGCAACTCCAGCAGATCCTTTGAACAGATCCCTATCCTAAATTTGGAGGATTAAACAAAAAAGATGTACTCCAACAGACTCTCGATTAAACCTTCTATTTTTTAGAAAAGTTTTCAAATTCTCTTCTCCACCCTTTGCTAGGGGTTCTAGGGAGTCCTCTATCGTAAGTTAGAATTGAGTGTTATTGCTGGAGTTGAAATAAATTTAAAAACCTTTAAAAAAAGATATCCTCTGTTTAGCATTCGGAGAATATGAGTATCGCTGGAGTTGCCCATCACCTGTGCATCCGGTCAAAACGGAAAGAATGCTCAATTTTTCCAGCGCGCGGTGACCGCGAGAGCGCGGGAAGCGCCAGCGCTGGGGCAGCGTCGGGCGGTCGATGGATTTGTACTACGTGGTGGTACGGTACGCTGCACCTGGCCTCCACCTGCAACGGATGACCTGACCAAGACCCGAATTAAACACGACAAAAAGAATTCAAAATTAAAAAATCCCACCCGGTTACCTCCGCTTCATTAACGTTCTAATCATTCCGCTCGCCCGCGGCCATTGCTCCCTCTCGCTCGTCCCTCCTCCCCCGCCTCCCAACCACCGCCTCCCCCCTCCCGGATCCCCTCGGGCCGCCGGATCCGGCGAGGCAGAGGGGCGCGCCCCGCGGCAGATCCGAGGCGGCTCCGCGGAACATTCCTCCGGTCCGGGCGGGCGCCACCTGGCAGGCGAGGGGCGTAATTCCGAGGGGAGGACGAGGAGCCGGGAGGCGCGGGGGAGGTGGATGAGCGCGGGGAGGCCTCGCCGCGGCACAGCGTAGGAGCCCCGCGCGCCGCCGGGAAGAAGCTATGATCGAGCAATTCGTTAATTTCGTCATCCGCCCGCCCCGGTACGTCCTGGCCCCCCGAGCTGCTGCAATCGTTGCTCTGTGTCTATTATTACGCATCAAATATGATGCTGCATTGGACTTGGACGTTGCCCTATTATTCTGGAAATTGGAGCGCCGCGGGATCAATGCCAGCGTTAGGTACCCCTGCAGCTGCAGGTCCGCGAGCGTTATTGAAATGCTGGCGTACTAGCTGTTCATCTAGCGTTGTTGATTGAGGGATATATTGAGGCCGAAATGATACATCCGAATGCACGATTTCGAACTCCAATGGAGGATGGGATCATGCGATTGAGGATATTTACTTACTGGTTTCAGCTGGTCTGCATTGGTTCTTTGTGTGTTATTGCAAATCTGTACCATGTACTATTAAAGCAAGGGTTAGGTATGATTGCAATATTCATTGTGGTTGTCCATTTGTCATGTTATGTGTAGCTGAACTTGCATGAGCATGCCGTGTGATGCTCATAGCTGTAAAGCGCCACTTTCGTGTTAATGCATGCATATAAGAATAACATTTAACTGTCCTTTTAATGTTATCTTCTGCTCGAGTTGCAAATTTTAGATCCTCACTGAGGAGGGATCATGTGTGAATTTTGGGCTGCTAATGCTGTATTTTTTTCCCTTTTGTTGCAACCTTTTTGGAACACAGCTGTAAAGTGTAGCTTTGTTTAGGATGGATGTCTATGATTTTTCTGCAGCATTAATTGGAACATGGCGCGCTTCTTTGTTGCTCACATTTCAAAGCCATATCCAAATAGGTTGCCAGTGCCTTGTATAATTTTTGTTGCAAATATGAGTTTGATGTAATAATAAAATTAGCTGATTGATGGCTTTGCGCCTTTTGCATACCCATTCGTATCGTTTTGTACCTTGTCTTTCTAAAATGTAATAATGATTGGAGCCCATCAAAGTGGGAAATTCGTTGAGCTAAAAAAAGTTAAATCCATTGAACAAGTTAAGAATTCATCCATGTATCTGGTGTATTGGGACTGAATGGACTCTAATTTGCAGGTCAGAATATAATCCAGATCAGTATCTATGGGACACAGAGTTTATCCTCGCTGGACGGAAATACAAACGACTAGACTTGGAGGCAAGTACGGAGCTCAATTATCGAGGTTTTTTCTGTCTTTTATTTGCTGATGCGAAGTTTGATGGCAACTATAAGCATCTTTGTTGATAACCTTATTGTTATACCTGCACCTGGCAGCTTACGAACGCAAGAGGCTATATCTTAAAATGCAGCCACTATGTTCCTGCTTTTATCCCAGAGAAGACTGCCCTCCCATGTGTGGTCTACTGCCATGGAAATAGGTACTTAACTTGTCTTCTCCATGTTTCCGTATGTGTGATGTAGTGATGATTCATTTGGTGATTCCTTCTATTAACATTCTGATTTTGTGCAACTCGCTTTATATTGATACACATTTCTAAGCCTTTGGAAAATCATCTATTGAGTTGGTAGCACAAGTTACAATTTTCTGCACACCTCTTTATTTATATCACACAGCAGCTCAAGCAGTCTCTGTATCTTTTGGAATATTAAACAGGCTTTGCTTTGACTCAATGCAGCGGATGCCGAGCAGATGCAAATGAAGCCGCTGTAATACTGCTTTCTTCAAATATCACTGTTTTCACACTTGACTTTTCTGGGTCAGGTCTATCGGGTGGAGATTATGTCAGCCTGGGTTGGCATGAGGTATATAATCAGTACCAATGTTGTTCTTTGCTTATTCTACATTCATATTTTGGGTGGTCACACACTTCTGAAGTTCACAAAATTTACTTCTAGAAAGAGGACCTCAAATGTGCGGTGTCACATCTCCGGGCCAATAAGCAAGTTTCCACTATAGGCCTTTGGGGGCGATCGATGGGTGCTGTTACAAGGTTATTTGTAGTTTTGGATACAGTGCATGTTTATTTTTTACTTGGTGCAAGATCTCTCTGTTTAACTTCATGTGATTCATTATTTTAAGAAGCCCTATGTATTGAAGAGACTCTTGGTTCTTCCATGCACTTTTCAAATGATATTCTCAAGATTGTTTTCAAGCTTTAAAATTTATTTCAGGGTCAAATATTTCATCACCATTTGATGGATCTTCCCTGTAATTTATTACAATATTTTGTATACAAATGCGATACAGCCTACTTTATGGAGCCGAAGATCCCTCTATTGCTGGCATGGTATTGGATAGTGCTTTCACTAATTTGTATGACTTGATGCTGGAACTCGTCGACGTTTACAAAATTCGAGTTCCTAAATTCACGGTATGCCCAGCAACACCTTCTGCATATGTGTTACTTTTGTGCAATTACAATACTACCATGAGAATGCTGGAAATGTGCATTGCCATACTACTTTTTTGGCTTTCACATTCCTAACTTTGAAGCATAAGACAATAGGACTTCATTTCTTTCCCTTTATATTGAACTTTCACCTATGTTATTGTGTTAATAAATGAATCTGCATGCTCGCCATTGGACTAAATTTGGGGCATTCATCAAAGGATGGGGCAGTTGTTAGATCTAGTGAAGTTCCATAGTATCTTCCTTCCTTACTAGTGCAAGTGTTTTTGCAATCCTAGTGATAAGTGCTTTAGTTGTAAAGTTTTAATGGCTTGTTCTGAACTCCGTCCTTTCAGGTTAAGATGGCTGTACAGTACATGCGGCGAATCATTCAGAAAAGAGCCAAGTTTGACATAATGGATCTTAATGTTTTAAAGGTATACTGCTTATACCATATCTCTTCATAATGTTAATTGGACACCCTGAATCTTTAATATAAAACCATAGAAGAATTCAACTCATGATGGTTGTATAAACTATTTTTTACTTATACAAGTTATGTTTATATTTTGCATCATATACATGACTTACTGCTGTAATAACAGACCTTATAAATGATAACAATAAGCTATTTTTTAGTTGCTTCCAATATGTCAAGGTCATAATGAATAACCACCTCTTCAGATAGTAGAATTGCCATTTTCCAGTTCCCATGTGGGATGTTTTATAACTGTAGAAGTTCCAAAAAATTTCTGGAAACCTCATTTATTTCTTTTTCTTGATTTGGCTCAAGTTTATTGTGAATTTCCTTAGACAGGTCTGGCAGTTTTAGAATTGAACTTTTGCTCTATCGTTTTTTTTATCTAAAAAGCTGCTCAGCTCGATAATTTCCCATTTCACAACAGTGATATTTGGTTATTGCCAGGATTTACATTTTTCTGGTCCTTTGTAGTCTTTATTATTTATTATTGATATCTCTGCATGCTTTATTTCCTGTACAATTCTGGTAACTTTTAAAAGCACCTGCTTATACTTCAAATTGATCTAACTTAAGCGTTCAATTGTTCTTAACCAGTTGGCTCCCATGATGTCTATCCCTGCATTATTTGGTCATGGCCTGAATGATATGTTTATTCAGCCCCACCATTGCGAGCGTATTCACGAGGCATATGGGGTAAGTGTTTGGGTAGCTTGCTTTATAAAGATTGAAGGGCATATAGATTTCACATCTACTCAACAATATGGCATTGCTAGTCGACTATTTCTGCCAAAGAGCATATTAGTCATTCTGTGAAATGTTAATCATCGCCTGGTTGTATGCAGGGGGATAAACGTATAATAAAATTTGAGGGTGATCACAATTCCCCAAGACCTCAATCTTTTTATGATTCAGTTTCAACATTCTTCTACAAAACATTGCGTCCTCCTCTGTTGCCTTCAGCACGTTCGAATAAGCGACTTATGGGTGCATATAAAGTTGGTAACATAACCAATGAGGTAAAAATTCACGAAATACTCATTCCAGTTCCACAACTTATTTGAACCTGGAATTATCTCATATGGTTTGACAAGGAGTCACCTTTGTTATTTTGCTGCTCTTGCAGAGCTTCTTCTCTAAAATCGTCGATGGTCTACAGTCAGCTAACACTGCCACCTGCAGTTCATCGACAGATGCACCTAACATTCTGAATGGTGTGGTACAGCTCCTTGAGCTGCTTCCTTGTAATGTTATAGTAAGTGGTTGTATACTAACCGCTTCACCTGAAATTGTTCCAGCTAAAACACCTGCAGTTGAATTGCTGTCAGAAAGCTTGAACCAGCTCTCTGTCAAGAAAGAGACTGACTTGGTAGGTTTCTTGATGTTTTCTTTGTGTCTGATATGAAGCCTTTTTTCCCCAACTCTTTTCCTTATCTGTATTCTTTTAAATGTAGGGTTCCCTTTTAGATGAAAATCATAGCCTGTCAGAGATGGATGGGGATAGTGTTGGGTTACGTTTGCAGGTAAAGTTCATTGTATAACAACGAGTTGGTTTACCAGAATATTGAACCCTGTATGCCTTTAGTCAAGTTTAGCATTATATACATGTGATACATTCTATTGCCTTCCGCCGGGTCAGGACGACCCCTTGTGTTAATTTAACCTTATCATAAGATATGGTGGTTAGGTTTTAGTCCAAGATGGCTGAGTGAATGCCATCAGAAACCGAATGCAGTGTTAAGAACTGAGGTTTGATATACTTGATATTTGTCTTTTGTGAATTTTCTGATGATAAGTCTTCCTTTCTTATAGGATAAAATTAGTAGGCACAATGAGGAGTCCTGCTCATACACGAGCTCTAACAGAGAAAGTTGGGGCAGATGTTCATCTGTAGGAGCGGCCAGTGATGATGAATCATTCTCAGGGGATAATAATTATAAGCAGGAGGTACATTGCCTCAATTGCTTGACAATTTAGTTATTCACTGCTTGTTATATCTTAATTAAAGCTATAGTTTTCACTAGTCGACTTCTTTCAAGATGGTGGCATTTACGCAACACTTTTGAAATGATCAATGCAATAAAAAAAATTGATCTTGTAATTGATCTATGCATCGTAGAATAAGGCAGTGAAGGCTCTGGCTACGCCTCTAAGACAAAGCCAGAGGAAACCATCTGAGAAAGCTAAGGAGAAGAAGATCCGAGTACTGTGGAAGAAAATTAAGTGCGAGAAGGTGGAGATGGGGGACAGTCTATCACAGCGCTTCAGGATGTGCCTCGGGCAATCTCCTCGGCACAAGAGGAATAAATCATCTGGAGCGCTCACAACTTCATAGCCCTGACAAGCCTGCTTGAACCACTGATCGTCCTGATTCTGACCGACTGTTGTCACTGCGACACTGTAACCTGTAGCCATAGGTGAATATACATAGCTTGACGCCACAATCGCGTGCCAGGATGCTCAACGGCTGAGAGGCGCGCCCTTGTCTTGTATCATCCCCTGTAATTGCCTGAAACAAGTGTAATTGCCACCTCCGCCTTGCAGTTTACATGTAACTTCCTTACCCCACTTCTGCATCTTGTGGATGCAGTGTGGCAACAGCTTGTTGGTGAAATGGAATGGGTTTGGTGCTTTTATCTTGTACCGCCATATATGTTCGTAATTCTTTGGACATCACATCTTGTTCGCTATTTTGTGTTGTTTGAAGGATTAGTTAGTTAACACGAACTGTGGAGCCTCGCCTTGCTTGGTGTGGTGGCGACTGGCGAGGTGAATGTGAGTGGCGGCAAGCACCTAGTTCTGTTCATAACATGAGCATTAAAAATGGTCCATTTAAGCAATTTCATTTTTAAAAATTGGCTATCGAGTTTACAGAAACAAGCGGTTTCTACTGCAATATAATCACTTTTATAACAAAAAACTCTTTTATTAAAAAAATGTGATCCTAATATATGCAAGTAGAGGTCTTATGTTGAAGCTATGTAATCAGAATTTAATTTAGATATTCAATTAGAAATTCTATTTTTTATAAAATTTTAAAAATCAGTTGCATGTACATGAATGCTAGAGTGCGAGAGCATGCACCCCCGAAAATAGCATTTCCCATGTATATTAATATATGCATACTAATAGAGCAACGTGGCATTTTGGGCATTTCCACCGCTACTGTGTTGCGCGCTGACGCCAGCTGCAAGCTGGCGGGAGGGAGGAAACGTTGGTCGGAGTTAGCGCGGCGCGGGCGTTTCGCGCGCCCGCTCTCGTCGGCTCCCCACCGCCCTCGGCGCCGAACACGCATGCTTCACCACCCCATCCACCACCACCAGATGTCCAGATCCCCGCACGGGCGCATCCTCCCCTCCCACCGCAACCCGGCCCTCTCTTCCCCATCCTCCTCCCTTCAGCCCCGTAGGCGTCCACCCCCGCCGATCGCCCTCCTGCTCCGCGGTGGCGTGAGTGCTGGAGGTCCATCCGGAGTTGGATTGGCCTCGTCTTTCTTGGTAAGGCACCAGTGGTTATTTTCCCCCCGGCTAGCTTCGATGGATCGCTCGTCCTGTTCCGCAGAATCTTTCTCTCCGATTCGCTGGTTGTGTGCGGATTTGTTTGCTGCTTCGATCGGTGGAGCACAGCTTTTCCCCAAAATATTTTGGCAACGTTAATTTCGCCCGAGGTTGTTAGGAGATTCTTAGCCTACATCTGGACGTTGTTAACTGTTCTTTTGTTCTGACGTTTAATGCTAATTGAATCTCCCCACGCTAAATCCTTCAGTTTCGTGGAGGGAAATCTCGGGTCAAATATCAGAAATAACCGCTATGTTATTCCACCAGCAGTGCTGTTGTTGTTTTGTTTTATCAAAATCAGAAATGGTACATGTTCTGCATTCGCCACGGTTTTAATCTCCATTGTTCATGTCTCATCCTGAATATTGTTTACATCTCCAGGCACGGAGGTTTTGCCACCATTCAAGATCGTCAACATTGCGGAAATGGGAGGTGTAATTGGTGGTGAGTCGCCAAGGAACAGTTCCCCTGCATCAAAGTTAGAGAGGAAGATGGTTGAGGCCATGCAGCAGAGGGCATTGAAAGGAACTTCTGTGAAATCTTTCAACAGTGTCATAATGAAATTCCCTAAAATTGACGAGAGCTTGAGAAACTGCAGGACCATCTTTCAGCAATTTGGTGAGCTTTACCTTTACATTACCCCTCTGTCTTGATCAGCTCTATGATACCATGTCATTTGAAGGCCAAAACTTGAAAAACTGGATGTAGTTGAACCATGTAACCAGAAGCAGCACTGAAGATATTACATAAATGATAAATATTTAAGAAAACTAGAATTGCCAAATTGTCTGGGTCAATTAAAACGAATTCACATGGATTCATCTAGTTTTTATCCAATGGAAAACAAATTAAAGAGTAATGTCCACGGATGACGCATCTTCCATCCAACCACTCCATGCATGCGCACTGAGTTTGGTCCTAACGAGGCCAGGTCAGTTCAATGCCTTGTAGTATAGCAGGTCTCTTTCTCCAAAGGTACCATGGGTTCCTGTTTCATATACACTGTATTATGCCAACGAGCGAGTAGAGTACAGGTGAAATCAACTAGATGAAACTTAAGGCATTCATCCTCGGTCATGGCTCTACTTGGCAGATTTAGGGAACCAGCTACCCCGAAACCGAAAATCCGCTAAAAAAATTGGGCACAAGATAGACCGCCCCAATTTACTTGCTTTAGCAAGGGGATTTCGAGCCTCGACATGGTTTGACACCCATATGAGGAATTTATTTTGTTATCCACATGAACTGATCCAGAATTACCCTGTCTCAATAGACTATAGTTACTGACCATAATATTTCATTTGAACTTGTCTTTTATTGTTGAGGTCATTCATCAAACCCTTTTTTTATATGTTCGCATTTATGCAGATGAAGATTCCAATGGTGAAATAGATCAACAGGAACTCAAGCACTGTTTCCAGAAATTGGGTATCGAATCTACTGATGATGAAATAAAAGATCTGTTTCAGGCATGCGACATTTATGAACACATGGGCATGAAGTTCAATGAATTTATTGTCTTCCTGTGCCTTGTTTATCTTCTCAATGATCCTGCGGTGTCTGAAGCAGTATCCTTCATACAGTAAAAAATATATTTATTGTTCAAAGTTTTTTTCTTGTTTTTTAGCACAGGAAATCCTCATACGGCATTAATTTTCAGCCTTTTTTTCTCTATTTTGATGGAAAAATAAGATATTTCTCAACTTGTGGTATGTGCTTACCTGAATTTTGGAGCTAATCAAGGAAATCACTTCATATGATGCATATTAATAAAAAGATTTCTTTCTTTGTGAGAATTTCAGTAAAAAAAGGATTGAAAGAAGTAAATAAATAATGATTACCTTCTTGAGGTCATTGTATAATTTTTATATTACATTATATAAGGGCTCTAAGGTGATATGTTAGACCTTTCTCAAGCGTTAGGCATTCCTCGAGCTGTGATCTTATTTTACCTATATCGTTTATGTCCTTGACATGATGCTTTAGAGAAAAAGAATGGGATTAGGATGTCTTGAGCCAACGTTCGAGACATTGGTTGAGTCATTTGTCTTCTTGGACAAGAACAAAGATGGGTACGTCAGTAAGAACGAGATGATACAAGCAATAAACGAGACCACTGCAGGAGAACGCTCCTCTGGGCGCATAGGCGTGAAAAGATTTGGTGAGTTATCTTCTCATGGCACCATCATCTCACAACCACATCCCCCCTAACTTCTACTCTGTTAGTTTGTAAGTATTTTTTTCATTATAACCATTCTATGTTGGCGTGCCAGTACTTTGTCAGTCCACTTTTCTTGTCATGCTATTGCTTGTTTTTTTAGAAATCAATGATCCGATACTTTGGTATGGGTGGATAGTTCTTTTTCTCCTTTTCAGATCAGGACGGGTAATAGGATGAAACTGCTCATAGGTTGTTCTTTTTTTCTCTTTTTTCAGCTATGATAATAAAAATAGTTAGGCATTGATAAAAGATAAGATAGGATCAAGTTTCATGCTTTCAGAATATTTAAATTATTTTGGAACCAGTCCCAAGACTCATCATTCAAGACTGATGCTTACATTTAAAGATTTCCCATATCAATTCAGCAGAGCTTAGGAGTATTCAGTGTTGATTGATGAAATGCTTACCCCAATTCAGTTACTATTGCGTTTATATGTTTGCCCTAACATTTACTCTCTTGGTGCCTCCAGAGGAAATGGACTGGGACAAGAATGGCACAGTGACCTTCAAGGAGTTCCTCTTTGCTTTTACTCGCTGGGTGGGCATCGACAATGAAGACGACGATGATGACGACGATGAATGAGCGTGTCAATTGGCCATGTCAGCCCTCAGGAGGCCTCCAGCAGCTTCCTCCCTGACGAGTACTATATGACAGTCAAAAGTAGCTGTTCATATTTTCTTGGTGTCTAGCTGATGGTAGATGCTTACGTTCGTATTAATAGAGTGAACCCGAGTTATTTCTAGTTGTGGCAAGAATTTGCTGATAAAAGAGTTACATTGTTGAGATGATGTTCAGTTAGGTTACCCTGTTATTCAGATGTTTGGAACCGGTTAAGAAAATGCAGAATTGCTAAGGTTAGTGATGCTCTTTCCTTTGATACTGCCTGTTTCTCTAGGTTTTGTCACTGAGCTCGCATAGGCGACCCACCAAATTCAGTGATTTTTGCACATAGATCTTTTTTTCAAAAAAAGGGATAACCGGCCACAGCTAACACAGGGTGCTAGCTTACAGCCAAAGTTTACAAAAGAGCAGTTCTGAGACTGCAGGACGGGGTCCACCACACAGATACAAAGAAAAAAAATAAGAGAGGGAGGGAGGGAGGGAGGGAGGGAGAGGGCACTTATACTTCAGTTAAGATCCACTGGCCATGGACGAATCTTCAGATACATGATGATACTAGCATGCATGTATAGTTGCAGGCTTGCAGTACAACTCGATAGCATCCAGACCTAGACGATGAGCTGACAGCACAAAAAATTAATGCAATGCTGCATACCACGCCTGCACGCCATGGCCACATCCTCGCAACCATCCACAGCCCAGCCGGTCCGATTCAGCCATGAATCAGCTTCCCGGCCTCGACAAGGAGGTCCTTCACCTTCCCCAGGAGGCCAGGACGAAGAGCACCGCGACGGCCGCGCACGGCAGGACCGGCAGGAACACCGAGGCCGCCCCGCGCCAGTCCTCGGAGGAGCCGGCCGCCACGGAGGCCAGAGGGGTCGCCACCGCGAACACCGCGAGGGAGCACACGAGGCTCACCACCATGAACCGCCTGACGGCGGTCAGGGCCCTGCCGGCGGAGACCACGTTCAGCCAGAACAGCCACCGCTCCATGGCGATGGCCGCCTCCAGTGCGAGGGAGATCGCGCTGATGGACTCGTAGGGGCGGGCCCGGAGCTCCAGCGGCTCGCCGCCGGCCTCCCGAGCCCTCGACAGCCAGGCGGGCGGGTGGAAGAAGGGCCGGGCCTTGGCCGGCAGCCCAGCATGAGCAGCGCCGAGCACTCCATCAGCGAGCCCGACGCCCTGTCCAGGTACGTGCGGTCCGCTTCGTCTTCGTCTTGGGCCCCCGGCGTGTCAGCTAGCAGCCACCTCCGACGCTCTGCCTCCGGTGCGGCTGTGGCGCCGGGCCAACTTCGCCGGCCGGGGGATCCCGCCGGCTTGATCCGCGGCCACCTCCTCCATGTGCTCGCTTCCGCCGGTGGCTTCTCTGGATTTTGGCCGGTGTGTTCGGTGGAGTGGAGGGGAGGAGGGGACTGGAGTCCGGGTAGCTCCGGTGAGTGGTGACTGGTGGCCTGGTGGGTTGCTCTTGCTGCTGGCTGTACACCGCCTGCTGGCTTCTTCCCTAATTTGGTCGGCAGGGAGGTCACATCACATGCTGGTGGAGCCTGAGAGAGGAAAGAACGAAGAGGGACGGTCACCAATTGGCTGGTGCACCTTGGAGCAGGGCTACCATGCTATCCTTCCGTTCGACTGCACCAACTGCTGGGACCTGGGAGCACGATGCATCAGGCGAGCGAAATTTCGTGGGCACATCGCCGTAGCCCGTAGGAGCGCTCTCGATCGTGGAGAGCAGAAAGAGGGAGAGAGAGAGAGAGAGGGGTGCACAGTTCGTTTTTTAGATAATGGGAAAGAAGTTCCCGACCTACCCCCAATCGGGTGACAGCCGTCCACACCAAACCACAAAATCAACTCCTGCCACAGTTCGTGTGATTACATGCAGCAAAAATTCAAAACATTTTTTCTTCTTTTTTTTGAAGCGGACGGCCGGCATTAGTATCCAGCATGGTATTGATATAATAGCGAGTTGAAATAAAATATATAGAATTTGAATTGCACCGTTGTATTTCTGATCAAATTAAATTTGCATTGCACCACCGGATGTATCTTTGTACACCGGATACGACACGAGCGAGGGCTGCGGCAGGGAGACCCCTTGTCTCCCTATCTGTTCATTTTGGCGATAGACACCTTGCAGTGCCTACTGGAGATCGGAACTGAAGAAGGACACTTGACACCCCTGCGTGGACGGCATGCTAAGCTTCGTCTGTCCCTGTACACGGACGATGTTGTCGTCTTCTCCAACCCTTTTAAAGAGGATGTGAGCTTGATCCTGCAGATTATGGACGGTTTTGGAAAAGCGACGGGCCTTAGGCTGAACACAGAAAAAAGCTCAGTGGCGCCAATTCGATGCCGAGATGTTAATCTGCAGGATATTTTGCAAGATTTCTCGGGCCAGCAGGTTGTCATTCCTTTATCCTACTTGGGATTGCCTCTCACGCTGGGCAGACCGCGACTAGTACATCTGCGGCCAATCCTGGACAGGGCTAAGTCGCGCTTGGCCGGCTGGCAAGGCCGGTTGCTGAACCCGGCTGGGCACCTTGAATTGGTGCGCTCTGTCCTTAGCTCCATCCCAATTTACTTGCTAAGGCTGATATCAGCAGCGTTGCTTTCAGCCCGTGTAAAATCGCAGGTGCTCCCTCGTTTGCGTTTTGCCAGCCCAGTCGGAGCCCATCTCAGCAGAAAGTGAAAACGCGTTTGCAAACTTCCCGCGCGCCGATTGAAATTTCCGTGCCTCCCCCGCGCTCCCTGTGTCGAGACCTCCACATCTCGTGCGGTCGTCCTGCCCGAGCGCCGCCCAGTAGATCCTCCGCCCGAGAGCCCCTCCTCGCATCCAGCCCCTCTCCGCCCGGTCAACTACGCCTCATCCGGAGCCGCGGGCGGCGTCCCCTCCCCGCCCGGGCGACACCGACTCCTCCCCTGCGGCCGCCGTCGTCCCCTATCCGCCCGGCAGACAGCGGCTCCGCCCCTGCGTCGGACGGCTCCCTCCCCCTCCCCTCCCCCTCCCCCCCGGCGCGAACCGGCGACCACCCGCTGCTCCCCTGCGGCCTACGGCGTCGGATCCCCGCTCCTCCGACAGTCGCAGCTTCCCCGCCGGTCGACGCCGTCCCTTGCCCGCCAGGCCGGCAGCGGCTGGCGGCCGACGGCATCCCTTGAGCACCCGGCCGCCAGCGGCTCCTCCCCTGTGGCCGACGGCATCCCCTCGTGTCCGTGGCCATCCCCTCCCCACCCGGCCGACTGCTCGGGTACATGCACACTCAGAAGCAGAGTATCTAATTTCTTAATAGAATTAGTTCAAATTTCAATTGCTACTGTAGTGGTTTAGGAGGAAGTAGTTTGCTTAGTTCGGCACAGAAGTAGGGTTGCTTATTGCTACTGCTGCGGTGTAGTAGCAAGTTCAATTTCCCTGCTAGTGTCCCGTCTCTGGTTTAAGCGAACTGAGAAGTATAGTTGCTTTGTCGGCTTTAGCATTTAGTTTAGTGAGCCACTCTATTGGTGTTTGTACGTTTTCCATATTGTTCATGGACTACAATAAACATTCTTTGTCCCATGTATTACAGTTTGCAGCCGAGCAATGGGTCACCATTACCGACGTGCGATGCGCGAGTACCAAGGGCTACCTCCGGATGGGGAGACGAGTGAAGAAGACGAACAGCAGGTTCTCGCAGCATATGCAAATGGCCTACTTGCTGGTGCTCATAGCCAGGCCAAGCGGAGCCGTTACAGTGTCAAACGCATCGTGGTCAAGCGAAACATCCGGGAGGGTTGGCATCGGCTACGTCTTGACTACTTTGACCCCCAAAAAGTTTACCCCGACGCATTCTTCCGGAGGAGGTGAGCACATATGAGCCAATTTTCATTTGTTTCTCATGCCTATGTTGTGACGAGAGTCTGCGTTGACATTTCGTCAAGCTTTTTCCAGGTTTCGTGTGTCACCTAGGCTGTTTTGCCGTGTAGCAGATGCTGTTACTGAGTACGATGACTACTTCAAGGAGAAGGAAAATGCAGCCAGGAAGATGGGATGCCATCCTTACCAGAAGATTGCTGCTTGCTTCAAACTGCTTGCCACCGCCTGCACACCTGATTCTCTGGACCGAGAGTTTCGTATGTCTAGCTCTGCCATTATGGAAAGCTTCAAGCATTTCATCCAGGGTGTGGTTGACCTCTTCGAACAACGCTACTTATGCAGCCCAAATGAGACCGATATACAGGCCTTGCTGCAGGTTGCTGAGGACAGAGGGTTCCCAGGAATGCTTGGAAGCTTAGACTGTATGCATTGGGTATGGGAGAACTGCCCTGTTGCCTGGCACGGTGAGCACTGAGGACACACACAGAAGCCAACCATTATACTGGAGGCTGTGGTCGGGCCCGACCTATGGTTTTGGCACGCCTTCTTTGGTCTCCCTGGGTCACTGAATGATATCAACGTTCTCCATAGGTCCCCTATTTTTGATGACCTCGCCTCTTGTAATGCCCCTGCTGTCAACTTCACCGTGAATGGTCACCATTACGACATGGGGTACTACCTGGCAGATGGCATATACCCGGATTGGGCGACACTAATCAAAGGAGTTCCTAGTCCAGTTACTGAGAAGCAGAAGCTCTTCACTTTAAAGCAGTCTGCTTACAAGAAGGATGTCGAGCGAGCATTCGGTGTGCTACAAGCAAAATTTGCAATTGTCAAATGTCCTGCCAGAATGTTCATGGTAGCAGATTTAAAGAACATCATGAGTTGTTGTATTATCCTGCACAACATGGCAGTTGCGGACGAGCGAGGACTTCCGGTGGCGACCATTGACGACTTCGAAGATGCCACTGCACCTATGCTTCTCCCGAGGAATGTGCCAAGCATACAGACTTTGATAGCAAACCACAAAAAAATCGAAGATCGAGGCATGCATCACCGGCTGCAGGAAGACCTCATGGAGCACGTGTGGAACGAGTGTGGCAGCACCTAGGGTAAGGACAATGGATTGCTCATTGCTTGTTTCTGTTAGGTACATTGCTTGGTTGGTTCAAGTTTTATGCTTTAGTTACATTGCTTGAGAATTGTGGTATTTTTATAGTGTCTTTGTTTTAACTTGCTCACTGTTTATGTTTAATCCCCGTTCATTGTCTCAGCGATTGGACCTGCACTTACTGCAGGGAGATTCAGGAAATTTGAAGCGTTAAAGGTTCTATAGTTTTGCCATGAGACATTTGCTTGTAGAAACTGCTACGTCACATGAGACATTTGCTTTTAACCTTTGTCCAAAATTAACTTTGAAAAGTTCTTCAAGTTTAGTAAGAAAACGTCCGAGAATTCAGCGAGAAAAATAAACTATGTAAATTTGCCTATATTTTTTTTATACAGTTGATGGTATCTATTAATACTTGCTGTACACATATATGTGTTACTTGCGGTTACTTATTAACACTTTGGTGAAGTTATTCATACATGAAGTTATGGCTTAAGGGAGAAGTTATTTATTAGGGAGAAGTTCTCTAGTACATATGTGTGAAAATGTCTGAGAATTCAGGGAGAAGTTACTTGCATATATACATGAAGTTAGCTATTAATACTTTGGTGACATGAGACATGAGACATGAAGTTAGCTAACAGCAAAAGGGAAAGAAACTTAACAGAATCAGCTTGATAGTGTTTCATGCACTACAATTTTCTCACTGACATAAATTAGTTCCATGAGCAAATATGTTTTTCCATTTTGCAGGTGCCCAAGCTTGTGTCAATTAGCTTATGAATTCAGCATACCGAGAATATGCAACTAACCTAGGTTGGAGATAGTTCTCCCTAGGTTGCGTTAAAGGATATTCATGGAGATCTTTATGATAGCTTGCTGGAATATCTAGAAACAAAGGAATGCATTGATATTTGACGGCATCACACCATCCATTAACTCCTGGACCTTCCACTTCGTTGAGGCCAAGCTGCAATCTCATAGACTGGGTCAGCTCTGAAGTGTCTTTCTCTCTGGGGATTGTATCATCCCCATGCTTTGTACGGCTTGTTTTCCTTCTTCTTTTACTAAATTGCCACTTCGCAAATTAATGGTTCGTTTGAGGAAAATTGTTGTTGCTATGTAATTTAAGGGTCCAAATTGAGTGTGTTGGGGCCTTCCATGTTAGCTTAAGATTCGATAAAGGAAGAGTTCCGGCTTGCTTGCATAGCCCAAAAGAGTGACTAGTTGCTTGCGAAATGGAAGAATTGCTTCGAAATCACCCAAGTTCGAAACAATGTACGAACTACCAGGATCCTGAACCATGGACATTACTATTTGCGCATGAAAAAGTTCACATTGGATAGGAGCAGCACAAAACTTGAAGGAAAACTTGAAAGTAAAGTTACCAAATTATCTTGGTTCTTGCTTGCTTCCAGTTCTATCTTTTTACTTTCATCCCTTATCACATGATTGAAATTAGTGAGCTCGGCAGAGTCATCACCATACACCATGTTGATGTTATCCAGGCAAGCACTGAACACGCAGATATATCGTATATTCAAATCACCATTTCAAAGTTGACAAAAGAACATACAGAATAGCAGACCTGCAAGCTTCCCTGTCAAATCTACTTCGTGGCACGCCAAAGAACTCATCGAAAACATGTACTTAGATAGAAAGTTTGCTCTGACAACAGAGTGCATCAAACAGACTTGATCTTTGTCGATTACAGTCCATTCGGAGAACAAACAAACAAACACAGCCATGAATTATGTACACTGGTCCCCGACTGAAATAAAGGTACATGCAAGAAGTACATAGTTCAGCTTGATGTAGGTCTAGTTTCCATTACTGTTGTCCCCCCCTCGCCGGCGCTTCTCTAGGATCTCCCTCTGCATGCCTAAAAAGTACTCACGGGCGACATCAGAGAAGGAGCTAAGATCCATCATCATGATCTTGCTATCATGTTCCATCCTTTGGTACTCCAATTGCTCGCGCTGGATCCGAGTTTGCTCTTCCTGTAATGCAAGCTGCTGCCGAGTAGATTCTTCCTTTAATGCAAGCTGACGCTCTTGCACCTGCTTGTATTCGCTGGCCCACATAGCTTCTTGCTGGTTTCTCAGTTCCTTGTTCTTGGCCATTTGTTGAAACAATTCAATGCAAGCAGATGATTCGGACGATTGCTTGCCTTCAGAACGTCTCGTTTTTTTGGCTTTGTCTCGACCAATAGGCCTACAAAGCTCCCCTGCTACAGCATGGAATTCCTGACCTTCTTCAGCATTCAGTGCTTCTCTATCCCCTGCGGAATCTGCTCCTTTGGTTGCAATCCAATCTTCCCATTTCCTAGTGTTCCTTAGAACAGTCCAGCAATGCATGAACTGGAATGGCTTGCCAACCTGTCCAAGGAATAGCTGAAGCGCATCTTCGATCTGCAGAAGCAAGTCAGCAACTTAAATTAAGTGCACATGTATGATTACGGAATGGTTGTGTCCTGATAAAAGTATGTTACAAAGTTAGTACCCTGTCTTCTTCAGTTTTCCCACTCTCCCTTCGCCGATCAACCTCCGCCTTTTTACCGCAGAAACGGGCTGTGTCCTTGGAAATGTTATGCCATCAGGTTGCCAAAGAGTCGGGTGTGCGGGGGACTCTGAACTTGTTGTTCTCATTGTAGTACTTGGCAATGCGCTCCCAGTAGGTTTCAGCAGTCTGATAGGCGCCAATGATAGGATCTCGGCTCACATTTAGGTATGCGGAGCATAGTGCTTTGTCTTCTGCGGTAGAGTACGACGGACCCCTTGAAGAAGAAGCTTTCGATTTTTTCCTTTTGGTAGAGCGTCGAGGTGGGCTGGCAATTGGCTCATTGGAGGCAGGATGTATGTGCAGGCTAGGTTCAGGAAACACAAACTGTTGGGATGCAGTTTGGTTGGGCCAAGCCTGAGGCGATCCAAGTTGTGGGAGCAGGGGAGACAGGTGCAAAGTTGTCATGTCGGAAGAATACGGTGGCGGCGGCATAGGATCGAGGTCAAAGGGTGGTGTGTACGGTGGGTACTGGGGGGTTTGGTTTCCACCACAGAAGGTGTCGGTAGGCGCATGCATTGGAGAAGTTGAGCCGGTTGAATGATTTCTGTAACATTGAATGTCAACAACGTACATTAGTACAAGTAAGATGAATAAATATATAGCAGTCTATGTAAGTAGTGTTCTAAACTAGCAAATGCTGAGTGCAAATCAGGAACATGTTCAGATGAAGAAAATTAATTGCTTTGACCATTGCCGAAATTAGGTTTAGGTGATTGTAAAGGTCAAGTGCATTATACAAATTAGGATACGAATTTGACGCAATTGTCGCTTTGATGCAACTGATTCAGTACTTCACAGATTAGTTCCTCATAATGATTTTCCCAGGAGTAGTGACCCAATTTGACAGGGCTACACAAGGAACACAGCTGAACTTGGGAAGAGGGAAACTAAAAACCAGGCGGCGGCCACAGCGACCTTCTCCCATCACCGGCGATCACTGCTGCGCGGGGGACACAGCGTGCAGGGGTGCAGCGGCTCTTGGCTCGACGGACGCACGGCCGCCCGGCGCGCCCGGCGCGACCTAGGGGAGCGGCGGTGCGATTCCAGCTTCGGCGAGAACTAGGGGAAATCAAATCAGAGTGCATAGGTGAGACCATTGACATCAGATCCGACGGATATGTGGAGTTTTGGAACATTCCTACCCGGTCCTTACATGAACTCAAATAAAATCATAGCTGCTGAGATAGAACTCGGCGCCGGGCAGGAGGAAGGGGGAGCGGAGGACGTAGATTGCGGCCCGGCATGGCTTGCGTTCCCGAGCTCGAGAGATTTCTCGAGAGCATCTACCGCATGAGGAGAGAGACGCCCTCAGCGAGTGAGACTGAGTCGGATTCGTACCTCGCAGCTGCAGGTGAGGTCGAGGAGCTTGAGGCTGATGGTTGCTGCGGTAGATCTAGGGGAGCTGGTGGCGCCTCGCCGCTGAGAGGCTCCTTCCGCCCGGCCCGGTCCTCCGACTCATCATAGCGGGGAGGAGCTGATTTCGGGGTGCCGTTGAACCCCTCCTCCTGTAGCGACGCCAGGCCGCCGCCGCCGCCGCGCAGTAGCTGCCCGTGTGAAGCCCTAGCCTGTCGGTGGCTCAAGTGGTATGCGTCGGTGGCTCGGTGCGGGCCGTTGCTACGACTTCAACGGCCTCCTATTTTGCCAAAGGGATGCACACGCTGCTGGGGAGCGGGCCGGACCGCTATTTTCAAATTGCAAGGCCCGATAACAACGCTGCTGATAGTAGTCTAACGGCACTGAAAGTGCCCAAGCAATTCCACAAGGAGCTAGACAAGGCGAGGAGGCGTTTTTTATGGGCAGGTGATCAAGAACTTAATGGGGGCAATTGTAAAGTTGGATGGCCGAGAGTTGGCAGATCAAAGGAACTGGGAGGGCTGGGACTTGTTGATTTGGAGAAATTCTCCCGTGCTTTGAGGTTACGCTGGCTGTGGCTTAAATGGACAGAGCCTAGTCGGCCATGGGTTTTTAAGTTGTGGCAATTGATTGAGCAGGTGGTGTTAGTTTGATCTCAATCCGGATCGGTCCAACGACCGATCCGGAATCGGTTACGCGCCCCGATCGGGGGCACACCGCCAACCCAATGGCGGGTGGGCCCCCGTCGCACAGCGCCACAATAAAAGGAAGGGTGGGGGCCGGGGCACGGATGACGAAGTTCATCGCGCTTGCCTGCAACCCCACCTAAAACCCTAGCACAACCCGATCTAAGTGCGGCGCTGAAGTGACGGGAAGCGCCGCCGCCGCCTCTGCATCGACGCCATCTTCTCTGCATTATCATCGCCGACACTGCTCGACCTCACCGCCGCTCGTGCGCCCTCGTCCACGACTCCGATCGGCTTCCTCCTCGACGTCATGGCCAACAACGGCGAAGCCGGGGCTTCAACCGGTGGTGTGGATCTAATCCACCTTCCCCTATCTCTCTGTTTCTTTCTCGATTTGCCCTAAGCTCTATCCTGTTTAGTTAATTACCGAGCTAATTGACGCTTAGTAGATCCTGAGTTTCTATCAATGGTATCAGTTTAGCCTATCTAATCGTAGTTAGTCTCGGGCAAGGACCGGTGCAAAGCATTTAGAAGGAGGGGAATTGCAAGGCAAGTAAGAAGAAATCGAGTCAAACCCTTCGGGGTGAAAGATCCCATCACACCTTGAGCCCAAAACCCTAACCCGCTAACCCTAACCCTAACCGGCCAACACAGGAGGACTCTTACCTCGTCACCGGGAGCTCCTTGCTCCACGGGAAAGTACCACCGAGGCCCAGCGGCTCCGGTGGGCCTCCGCCGTCGATGGGCCGAGCCATCCCGAGCGCGCCATCGCTCGGGGATTCCCACCGCGCCTCGCGCGCGGACTAGTTCACCACCGCGAGCCTACTCGACGGCGGCGCGCTCACGCACAGGCGAGCGCGCTCGCCGGCGAGGGGGCCCGTGGCGGCGCCGTCGCCCTTGGTCGCCGTCACGCGGAGGAAGAGGAGAGGCCGGGAAGAGCGGGCGGGGGAGAAGGACGAAATGACCCTAGGGTTTGCGGGGAGCGGCTGCGACGCGGGGTTTTGACCCGCCCGCAACGGCTGGACGGCCGTCGGATCTGATCCGACGGCCACAGGGAGGTCACGCGCGCGCGGGCCGATTACGGCCCAGGCGGGGCGCTGCTTTGCCGGCCCAGGCCCAGGTTGCGGCCTGGTGCGCGGCCAGCAGCCGCGCGCGCGCGGTTGCCGCATTTGGGCCGGGCCATTTTGGGCCGTTTTGGGCTCGATTTTGAGCTGTTTTGGGCGGGTGCACAGTAAGACTTTGTTATTTTCTCAGAAACCTTTTTTCAAGCACTTCATGTATGATTTGATCTCCGTTTTAAATTTTACCAACGTGAATTTTTCTATGGAGAGATAGTAAGTAAGAATGTTTCTGAAAGTTAGCACTATTTATTTTTCCGCTGCAAATTTAATTAAGTTATATCCTTTAATTATTTTAGACCCAACGAGATATTATAATTAAAGGAGTCAGTTTTCAGTTTTTTCTTCAGTTATAATAATGTTATTTTCTGACCAACGTTGATAATAGCAATATTATAATTTTTCAAGTCAGTTTCATGCATTTGCTCTAATTCTGCCCAACGGTGTTTTAGAATTAATGCAGCTAGTTAATTGTATATCTTAATATTGACCAACGTTAAATTGAGATATGCAATTATTGTTTTATAAAATCAGTCCTCACCCTTCTTGATTTGATTTTCAGGATCTAATGCAATGACCTTTATTAATGCTATACCGCCGTTGGATGGTTCCAACTACGGGATATGGGCTCAGAAGCTAGAAGTGGCTCTTGCACTCTCAGATATTGACCTAGCTATCACCTCACCGTGCCCCGTCAGCCCTGGGGAACTGGTGAGGGAAGCGGATGAGAGTTCTGCCGCTTGGCAAGCTCGTCAGAGAGAACATGTAAGTGTTCAAATGAAGTTCGATCTTGAGAAAGCAAAATGGATCTCTTCCAACAGAAAGTGTTTGATGGTTATCAAGAGTTCCATCATAGATAGTATCAGGGGAGCAATCCCAGATTGCGCCACCGCAGTCGAGTACTTAAAGAAAGTTGAGAGTCAATTTGTTGGCTCCTCAAAAGCGTATGCACAAACTCTGATTCAGAGGTTAGTTAATGATAAGTACACTGGCGGTGGTGTGAGAGAGCACATACTGAAAATGAGCAATATGGCATCTAAGCTAAAACCTATGGACATGGAGCTTTCTCATGCTTTTGTTGTCCATTTGGTTCTGGCTTCTCTGCCAAAAGAGTTTGAGACTTTTATTGTTAACTACAACATCAGCCCAGAGACATGGGACTTAGAGAAGCTCATTGCGATGTGTGTGCAAGAAGAGGAAAGACTCAAAGCCTCGCATGGTGACACGCTCAACTATGTTAGGCACAACAAAAGAAACAACTCTTCAGATAAAAACACGAGGCCACAAGGGAAACCTCAGTTCAAACGAGGTTCCACTTCTTCTTCTTCTTCGACTCACCCAGGCAAGGGTGGAAAGAAAGATCAACCACATATTGAAAAAGATCAATGCATGTGGTGTCACAAGACGGGACACTACAAGAAAGATTGCCCAGATTTTCTACGGCATTTAATTAAGAAAGGTGAGGATGTTATCACATTTATCGATGAGACCCTGTACGTAAGTTATTCTAAATCTACTTGGTGGATTGACTCAGGTGCAACTGTTCATGTTGCTAATTCTTTGCAGGGTATAAGTACAAAGACGATGCTACAAAGAGGGGATAGATGGCTGAAAGTCGCCAATAGAGTTAGAGCCGACGTTGAAGCAGTTTGCCAACTCACGCTAGAATTAGAGAATGGCTTTAAACTTCAGTTACATAATGTTCTTTATGTACCCTCTTTGTCTAGAAATTTAATTTCAGTATCATGCTTGGCAGATGATGGTTATAAGTGCCATTTTGGCAAAGAACAATGTGAGATTTTATTTGAAAGTCAGTGTGTTGGTCTTGCCATCCGACAAGACAAACTTTATATGTTGCCTATGCATGAGACTGTAAATTCTGTTAGCAATACCACGAGTATTGAAGGCATGTCTAACGACGCAAGTCATAAGCGCAAACGATGCGACAACGAAAATTCAGCGAAATTATAGCACTGTTGTTTAGGCCATATTTCGAGGGGGAGAATTGAGAGATTAATTAAAGAAAATATTCTCCATCCGTTAGATTTTTCAAATGAAGAATATTGCATCGATTGTGTTAAAGGAAAGTACGTTAAGAAAATAAAGAAAGGAGACAAACGCAGTTCAGGGGTTTTGGAGATAGTGCACACAGATATCTGTGGTCCATTTCCCATAAAGTCCGTGGACGGTTATGATTCGTTCATAACGTTTACGGATGACTATTCGCGTTATGGATATATTTATCCAATCAAAGAAAGATCAGAAACGTTAGATAAATTTAAGATTTTTAAGGCTGAAGTAGAAAATCAGCAAAATCTTAAAATAAAAATAGTAAGATCTGACCGTGGAGGTGAGTACTACGGTCGTCACACCCCATATGGCCAAGTTCCTGGACCTTTTGCAAGGTTTCTACAGGAAAATGGAATAGTAGCCCAGTACTCTACACCGGGCGAGCCTCAGCAAAATGGAGTCGCTGAAAGACGTAACCGTACCTTAATGGATATGGTGAGAAGTATGCTAAGCTACTCCACGTTACCGATTAATTTGTGGATGGAGGCGTTAAAAACCGCTATTCATATTCTTAATCGCGTACCGAGTAAGTCGGTGCCTAAAACACCGTATGAGTTGTGGACAGGGAGAAAACCCACACTAAATTATTTACATGTGTGGGGCTGTCCAGCTGAGGCGAAAGTGTTTAATCCAAATATCGGAAAGTTAGACCCTAAGACAGTAAGTTGCCATTTCATTGGCTATCCAGAAAAGTCGAAAGGTTATCGTTTCTACTGTCCTAACGGATATACAAAGTTCGTAGAAACGAGACACGCTGTCTTTTTGGAGGATCAGATGATGAGGGGGAGCACGGTAGCTCGAAAGATTGACCTTGAGGAGAAGCGGGTTTTCGTACCTACTCCGATGATCCAAGATCCATTCTTCGTGTTGCCTGTTGCTGCTTCACCTGTGGTGTCAGCACCAGTTGCTGCGTCACCTACGGTGCCAGCACCTGTTGTTAGTTCTCCTGCTGCGGCGACGAGTCAGAATCAGGAACCTGTCCTTCAGGATCCGACAGAACCGGTAGCCGCACATCAGGGGGAGCAACAGCAGCCCCAAGTTGAAGAAGTGCCGATAGATGAGGCACTGAGAAGGTCTCAAAGAACGAGAAAGCCCGCTATTTCGAGTGATTATCAAATCTACAATAGCGAGGAAATTCAGATGGAGAGTGACCCCACTTCATTTGAAGAAGCCATGAGAAGCGTTCATTCATCTAAATGGTTGGAAGCCATGAAAGATGAAATGAAATCGATGAATACCAACGACGTTTGGGATCTAGAAGAAATTCCTAAAGGAGCCAAAATAGTAGGCTGCAAATGGGTCTACAAGACAAAATGTGACTCCAAAGGGAATATAGAAAGATATAAAGCGCGACTTGTGGCGAAAGGTTTCACGCAAAGAGAAGGGATAGACTATAATAAAACATTTTCTCCTGTTTCATGCAAGGATTCCTTCAGGATTATAATGGCGTTAGTGGCACATTATAATTTAGAATTACATCAGATGGATGTAAAGACGACGTTCCTCAACGGGGATCTTTATGAGAACGTTTACATGGCACAGCCGAAAGGTTTTGTCGTGGAAGGAAAAGAAAAGATGGGATGTCGTCTAAAGAAATCCATTTATGGATTAAAGCAAGCCTCCAGACAGTGGTATTTGAAATTCGATGAAACCGTAAGAAAGTTTGGTTTCAAAGAAAATGAGGAGGACAACTGCATTTATGCAAAATTTAAGAATGAAAAATTCGTTTTCCTTATTCTATATGTGGATGATATTCTGCTTGCTAGCAGCGATATCGATCTACTATTAGAGACAAAGAAATTCTTGTCCTCGAAGTTCGATATGAAAGATTTAGGTGAAGCCTCATTCGTTTTAGGAATTGAGATTCACCGAGACAGAAACAAGGGGGTTTTAGGATTATCGCAGAAAGCATACCTAGAAAAGGTACTAAAGAAGTACGGTATGCATTCGAGTAAGCCAACACCTACTCCTATAGTCAAGGGCGATAGTTATGGAAAATTTCAGTGTCCCAGAAATCAGTACGAAATCGATCAGATGAAAGTGGTACCATATGCTTCGGTTGTCGGAAGCCTACAGTATGCTCAAGTATGTACGCGCCCTGACTTAGCTTTTGTCACCGGGATTCTTGGCAGATTCCAGAGTAATCCAGGGATACTGGAAAATGGTTAAGAAAGCTTTGTGTTATGTGCAAGGAACAAAAGACCTCATGCTAACATACAGGAGATCTGAATCTCTAGTGATAGAGGGTTATTCAGACTCAGACTTTGCGGGAGACAAGGATGATAGAAAATCCACGTCAGGCTATGTGTTTACTCTCGCAGGTGGAGCTATATCGTGGAAAAGCTCCAAACAGACAGTCACTGCATCATCTACGATGTATGCGGAATTTTGTAGCTTGTTACGAGGCATCGGGGCAGGTTAAATGGCTAAAGAAATTTGTACCCGGATTAAGAGTGGTTGACAGCATAGAAAAACCACTGAAGATGTACTGCGACAATGAGCCTGCAGTATTTTACGCTCATAACAACAAGTCAAGTGGAGCTGCCAAACACATCGACATAAAGTTTTATGTTGTTAAAGAGCAAATCCAGGATCATACAATCAGTCTTGAGTATTTGAGCACAAAGAAAATGTTAGCGGATCCGCTCACAAAAGGCTTACCACCCAATGTGTTCAGAGAACACTTAGCCGGCATGGGTTTACGGGAAAGTCTATGATTCCTGGATAGTAAGGGCCCAAAAGTACGGTTCTGTTTCAAACAGAAAAGTGTGTTGTGGCTGTTAATCCAGCGGTAATAACTGTTGAGACGAGGCATGCTCGATGCACTGATCTGAATGAAATCGAACATAAGAAGTGAGTGAGTAAGTTGAGATCAAAGGGGAGAATGTTAGTTTGATCTCAATCCGGATCGGTCCAACGACCGATCCGGAATCGGTTACGCGCCCCGATCGGGGGCGCACCGCCAACCCAATGGCGGGTGGGCCCCCGTCGCGCAGCGCCACAATAAAAGGAAGGGTGGGGGCCGGGGCACGGATGATGAAGTTCATCGCACTTGCCTGCAACCCCACCTAAAACCCTAGCACAACCCGATCTAAGTGCGGCGCTGAAGTGACGGGAAGCGCCGCCGCCGCCTCTGCATCGACGCCATCTTCTCTGCATTATCATCGCCGACACTGCTCGACCTCACCGCCGCTCGTGCGCCCTCGTCCACGACTCCGATCGGCTTCCTCCTCGACGTCATGGCCAACAACGGCGAAGCCGGGGCTTCAACCGGTGGTGTGGATCTAATCCGCCTTCCCCTATCTCTCTGTTTCTTTCTCGATTTGCCCTAAGCTCTATCCTGTTTAGTTAATTACCGAGCTAATTGACGCTTAGTAGATCCTGAGTTTCTATCAGGTGGATTTCAACCCCTCGTCCGAGCAAGATGACCAGATTGTCTGGATGAGAACAGCAACGGGGGAATACTCGGCAAAATCGGCGTACCTATTGCAATTTGAAGGAAGCATTGTGTCAAGCTTTCCAAAGTTGGTTTGGAAGCCATGGGCGCCAGAGCGTTGCAAGTTTTTTCTGTGGCTACTTCTTCAGAACCGCCTCTGGACGGCAGATCGCCTGTTGCTGCCGGAATGGCCGAATAACTATTTCTGTGCTCTATGCGAGCGAAGCCTCGAGACTAGATAGCACCTCTTCCTGGAATGCCCAGTGGCGATCGAGCTTTGGCGCAAGGTGGGGGACTGGTCCATGTTAGGATACAGATCGGATCGGGAACAGGAGAAGATCTCAGTAGAATTGGAGAGAGGAGAGATGGCAGGACGAGGACAGCTTAGAACAAGAAGAGAGTTTGTTTCGTCTGATACAAGTTGACCCCCCTCTCTCTCCCGATACTCACGTTTAATGCACAGCGCACAGCGCTCACCCGTCTCACGCACACCGCTACACATGCCAGCTAGACGGCCCATTCATCTCCCGTGACGCGGCTGCTGGGTCGGCGCGTGCGCAGCCCACGACGAGGCCCATCAGGCGCGGCGTCTTCACTTGGAGTAGTTGCCGTGCCGTCAGCCGTGCTGACACTCCCCCCTCCAAAAGAACCTGCTGGTCCCCAAGCAGGCGCACGCGGGAAGCGGCGCTCCCAAGTAGCCAATGAAGCCGGCCACCCGGACCACTGAATCAGGACCTCAGTGTGAGGAGTACCACCACCAGAAGACAACCTGCGTTGAAGAACAGCCACGGGCACCTGATAGGAATCAGAGGAGCCAGGAACCTGTGGAGTCACCTGGTGTGTTGCAGGAACTGCCCTCTTAAGCTGGGACACATGGAACACCGGATGGATGGCGGCTGAAGGAGGTAGTTGTAGTTTATAAGCGACAGCCCCAATCTTGGCGATGATCTTGAAAGGGCCAAAAAATTTGAAGGCTAACTTTTGATTTGCCCGAGGAGCGAGGGAAGGCTGAACATACGGTCGCAGTTTGAGGAACACTTGATCACCCACTACAAAAACTCGCTCTGAACGATTCTTGTCAGCCTGCCGCTTCATCCTGCCTTGAGCTCGAGACAGATGTTGTTTGATAACAACCTGCATGAGCTCACGTTCTTGAAGCCAAGAGTTCAGGTTAGTAACTGGCTGAGCACCCGAAGGAGAAATACCAAAAATCCTAGGTGCGTGACCATACAAAACCTCAAAAGGAGACTTGGACAGCGCTGAATGCCAGCTAGTGTTATACCAGAACTCAGCAAGGTGGAGCCACTTAAACCATTGCTTCGGGCAGGCATGAACAAAACAGCAAAGGAAAGTTTCCATGCACTGATTTACACGTTCGGTTTGGCCATCGGTTCGAAGGTGATAGGAAGTACTCATTAACAACTGAACACCAGCCAACTTGAACAGTTCTTGCCACAGTTGACTTGTGAACACTTGGTCTCTGTCAGACACAATAGCCATAGGCATGCCATGCAATTTATAGATGTGACTCATGAATAACTTGGCAACGAAGCAGCAGTGAAAGGATGAGCAAGAGCAATAAAATGGCTGTACCTCGAGAATTTATCAACCACCACTAGGATGGTGTCTGTGCTGCAAGACTTGGGCAACCCTTCAACAAAATCTAGTGAAATGATTTGCCAAGCTCCTTCTGGTACTGGCAGAGACTGAAGCAGCCCTGGATATTTGGCTCGATCAGGTTTGGCCTGCTGGCAAATCTGACAGGAAGCCACAAAAGTATGCACCATAGTTTTCATTCCCTTCCACGAAAAGTATTGCTTGAGTCTTCGTAAGGTTACAGGTACACCAGAATGCCCTCCAAGAGGAGAACTGTGCATTACTTCAATAATTCTATGCTGTAACGCGGCTGCTGGGTCGGCACGTGCGCAATCCACGACGAGGCCCATCAGGCGCGGCGTCTTCACTTGGAGTAGTTGCCGTGCCGTCAGCCGTGCTGACAGTCCATTAGCGCGGCGATGCTCCCGGAGAACTGGAAAACCACCAGTTCGGTGATTGACTGGTTCTCTGAACTTCTTCAGCCTGCGCCGAATGCACCGGCGCTGCACACTTTGGCTATCTTGGTGCTCTGGACCATTTGGAAGGAGCGAAATCAGCGTGTTTTTTTGCAATGGTGAGAACTCTGTGGCTAGTTTGTTCACTGTCCTGCGGAATGAGGCAGCGAACTGGGTTTTGGCGGGGGCAAAAGCCCTCTCTTCTCTTGTTGCTTCACTGCGTCGCGAGTAGTCAGTTTAGTGCTTTGCCTGGATGATCGATCTGTTCATCTTGGGGTTGATATTTGCGCAGCTTGTGCATGTAAAACTCTATTCCTCTTATTAATATATGCCGGCAACTTGTCCGGGTCTTCAAAAAAAAAAATCTTTGTACAACTTTTGTCATCTGCGGTACAAACTTTGAGTCGATTCAGTAGCAAGGTGATCAAAGCCAGAGGCGACAAGGTGCTCAGTAGGATAGCATCCTCGTGGCCTCATAGCGTAGGCCATGATTGAAAGCAAGCGCCATGACAGATTGACAGTCACTCCCAAGCTAGCTCATCTTCTTTGGCGCCATTGCCGGCCTGGTGGAAATGGAACCTAGCTTGCCCAATCCGGCCAAACCCTTGATGCACAAGTGCGCCGAGCACGTACGCGGCCGGTTTCAGCCGGGTTGTTTGCCGTGATAAACGCCGCTGCACAGGGCGTCCTCACCGGCCAGTTGCATTCACCTAGCCCCTTGTTGCTGAGCTCGTGGGGTGGGCAGCAGCTGAAAGACTTGTCTCCTTCCCAGCTAGCAGCAGCAGCGAGCCTGCGTGATCTGGTAGGGTAGGAGTAGGAAGCATCCTCCTCCGGCTCCGTGACCGTCCTCTCCTTTCCTCTTCCGGGGGCGGCCCGATGGCCCCCCGTCCATGTCCTCTCCCGGCAACGGGAACGGACGGGGCAGCGCGCCGCACCCCGCCCGGCCGCCCATGCCGGGTTTCGGTCCGGCCTTCCGGGTAACGCCACCGCGTCCTCGCCGAGTCCGTGCCGGGACAGACCCGTGCTCTGTGCAGGGGGGATGGACTGGCACCGGCCGCGCGCCGCGGTTAAATTAATGGCTCTCCTGTCTCTCCCTTGCAGCCGACTCCACCAGCAATCTCTTCGCCTCCGTATCCATAGGCAATAGCATCCCCTTGGGCCTTAGCTTGCTCCGGCCGCCTGCTCCTCCTCCTCCTCTTCCCTCTGAAGAGCTTGAGGTTCTCCCATCCCACCCCACCCGAACGCGCGCCGCCGATGGCCGCCAACTCCGACGAGGGGGTCGCCTTCGACGACTCGGCCATGGAGCTCCTGCTCTGGAGGCTGCCCTTTTTCCTCGTCGGCGCGTGGATCGGCTGGCGCGTCGCGGTCAGGCTCCTCCCGGACCCTGCCCTCCATGCGCAGGTCGTGGCCGCCTTCGCCGCCGCCGGCCGGCTGGTCAAGTCGCTGCTGGCCGTAGTCCGGCAGTAGCACACCATCTTTCTGGGTGGTAAGCTCAGCTGTAGCAGCTCGATCAGTGATGGATGATGGTGCCAATAAAGGAACACTGACCTCCTATGTGTTTAATTTCTCGCGTTTGACAAGACGATCTGTACATGTTGAACTGCACTGCACCTCTCTACTCAAACTGAGTCGCTCGTCTTCTTCCTCCCGACGTGGTTGTGTTTCTGTTCAACAAATTACGCATGGTTGATCCATCCGAAAATGCAGAGCGCCCAGTCATGCATGAGCATCTCACCTTGCCAGGGTTGGGTGCTCACGAGTCACCAGCGACGAGCATGCATTCGATTTCGCGGCTGTGCCTTTCGTCAGAATCGATGCCCTCCGAAACTGAAAAGCAGGCAGCTAAGCTGTTGGCGTCTCGCTGATCATGGCAGTTTTCGTTCTCGTGTGTGGTGGAATGAATCCTAGCTAGTTGCTTCCAGTTGACGCACGAACTTCGCTGATAGGACCGTGTTACCTTCGTGGCATGCTGTTGAGTACTTGAGTGGTCTTGTCCCTAACTTTTTAAGTTTGTTGCATTGTCTTCCGCATAATTTGAAAAGATAATTCGAACAAAAACTGAAGAACAAAAAGTTGGTAGGCTGTCAAAATTGTTGCGCGTTCGTTGCAACATTTGAGTCCTTTGAATGTCATCAATGGTGCGCGGTAGACGACTGAAGAATGAGTGTTGCAAGCTGCAACTGAAGATTTACATGGTTGAGATTATGTTCAGTTCGATCGGTTGTCCTGTCCGGCTGTCAGTCATTGTGGAGATCTCACTCCAACCGGCTCCTTATTGTTTGTCCAGTCTAGGCTTATTCTTCTTTTTAATACAATCAGCTCTCCTGCATGGTTCATTTAAAAAAAATTATGGAGCTTTCACGGTGCCCAAAAAAGATGTAGAACTGCAAAGAGAAGTGACCGATGCTCTTTTCTTTGAAATTGCTTTTCTTTTTCTTTCCTTTGCATTTTTGGGAAAACCTGCATTTTTGGGGAAAATGCAGGCCGTCGACGTTGCAGGACGTGGGAGCAGCACTGCTCCTACGCTGCTACGAGCCTACGACGCCCACCAGGCAGTATCTTTGTAAAACTTTGGTCACTGTCCATACACACGGCTTTGAGTCGCTCCAGTGGCAAAGGTGTTCAAAGCCGTGTAGTAGACTAGTAGGAATGTAGGATACGTTCATAGTTTCACACTCACAGGAGGCCATGACTGAAACCAAAGCTGCTCTGTGCGGGGCTGCGAGAGCGAGCGATGGGCCGGGGATGGAGCAGCCAAGAACATTCCTAGACGCATACGGACTCGTCCCCTATCCTTTCCTGTTCTGGAAGAAAGCTTTCCTAAAAGTGTTGCATGAGTAACGTTTACGTGTAGCAAAAGAGAAAAATATTGAAATGCATAAAGATAAAATGAGACGTTAGTTGGTAGGTCCTGAAAGCGCTACCGCATTTCCATGTAGGGTGTCTTTAAATTTTTGCAGTAACAGTAGAGGATTTAAATTCCTACGTAAACGGATACCATTTGTTCGAGAAGGATTGCAGCACACGAAAAATTGAGGGAATTCTCGTTTTTCCTTGTATCCTTGAGACCTTCCTCTGGAGCAACGGACGCTTTCGCATGAAAGACAATTTAAATCTGTTTTCTCCTTTATCGTTTATTTTACAGAAAGACCCCAAAGACTATGTGAATTTTCCTTTTTCTTTGTATCCCGGAGATCTTTCGGTGGAGCAACGGATGCTTTCGCGCGAAAGACAATTTAAATCTGTTTCTCCTTTGTCATTTATTTCTCAAAAAGATCTCAAAGACAGCAAATTCTCCTTTTTTTGTATCCTGGAGATCTTTCGGTGGAATAACGGATGCTTTCGCATAAAAGACAATTTAAATTCGTTTCTCCTTTATCGTTTATTTCATAGAAAGATCTCAGAGACCGTGAATTCTCCTTTTTCTTGTATCATGGAGATCTTTCGGTCACATGAAAGACAATTTAAATCCGTTTCTCCTTTGTCGTTTGTTTCACAGAAAGATCTCAGAGACTATGTGAGTTCTTCTTTTTCTTGTATCTTGGAGATTTTTCGGTGGAATAATGGATGCTTTCGCATGAAAGACAATTTAAATCCATTTCTCCTTTATCATTTGCTTTACAGAGATCTCAAGGACTACGCGATCTTATATTTCAAAATAATTGGCGTTTTCACATGACAAGTGATAACGAAAAATCTTGTAAAAGGGAAAAAAAGAAGTTATTTGGTAGTGCTAAAGCCTTTCTTTTCAATACTCTTCTGAACTCACTTAGAAGACGATGTCTTGCCAAACCTAATTGTATAGGGAAGTATGGTGACAATGTTCCTTGATCAAACTCTTGTCCCTTCAAAACCAATATTGCATTTCCATTCCGAACCTCTTTAGTTTATAGAAGGTTTTGCAACAAAAAGTAGAGAATTAATTCGAGCTTCAACCTAACAAGTAAAAAAAGAACAACATTTCACTCCAAAATACATGTTTTACTATCCCATACTTTTCATGTGGTTTCCCACTGTTTTGAACTCGCATTCGGAGTTCCTAAACTTAGAGGCAGTGATCCAAAATCAGCTGCGATGGGAGAGGTGCCCGAATTGGCTAGCTGCCGTGGCCGTGAGTGCGTGGTGTCCAGTCCTAGGCTCCCTGGTGGCCAGTGACACTGGCAGTGACACTAGTGAGCTAGCTAGCCCGCGCGGGAATGGAGGAAGCTTCCCTCTCCCGCCACCCCTTTCCTCTTCGGGTGCGGACCTATCCGTCTCCTCCCCCACTCCCGCTTGCTCGGCTCGGCAACCGGAAGCGGACAGCGCACTCGGCCGACCATGCCCGTTTCAGCTCGCGCCCCCGGGCATCTGACGAGTCCATGTCGGGGCCGATTCGTGCTCCGCGGGTCGGGATGGGGGCTGTGCGGGGAGCCCCGGCCAGTCTCGCTCCTTTTTTCTTCCGCGGCCGCGTCGATGGATCCATCGTCCATCCATCCATCGCGTTCCCCACCTCGTTCCAGCGCGGCGCTAGCTGCCTCGTCGTCCCACCTTTCCTTTTGTTCGCGTTCGTCCTCGTCCGGCCCGCGCTTCTGCTTCCTCCGGGGGGTCCGGGCGATCGATGGCGATGCTCAGGGTGTGGGAGTGGGAGGTGGACCTCGACACCGCCCTCGACGTCGCGCTCTGGTGCCTGCCGCTGCTCCTCGTCGCCTGGCTCGTCGGCGGCCGCGTCGCCAGGGGGAACCCGCTCGACCCCGTCGCCGACGCCGCCGCGGCCGCGGCCGCCGCCGTCGCCGTCTCCAATGTCGTCGCGCGCCGCTTCCGCTTCCGCTGCCTCTGGCGCCGGTAGGGTGATCCCGCGCGCTCGTCGGACGAGGGGTCTGCTGTTGAGCTCCGCTTTCCATCTTGTGGCTTTGTTGTGGACTGGTGGATGGTTACTGTTCAGTTCAGTGGTGCTGTCCTGTCTATGAATAAAGATAGAGGATTTCCTGTTCTTCTCGTCGCGTTTCTTTAATTCTTCGAGTTGTTTTTGTGGCTGATGCGTCGCTCATTGCGCTTCCTGGCCGGCGGAGGTTTCGGCGCCGGATTGGGGCCTCGCCGCCGGGAACCGATCGGCGGCCGGCCACCGAGGGGAGGTGGAGAATTAATCGCGAGCTGAGGGGAGGGGAACGTGGTTAGCATAGTAGCATAGGCGAGTGCTAGTTCGTTGTCTTCCTCCTCGCTCCAGGCCTTCAGGCGTGGCCTTGATTTCTGCCAAATTCTTGCCACGGCTGCACACGGCCGGCTGCTGGCCTCGCCGCCGGCCGAGCACGAGCAGCATCAGGGCGGGGTGGCTGCTCTGCTCCTCTAGATCGTCGTGCTGGAGCGGGTGATTCCTGCGTTTCCCGAGCGGTTTCCCCGGTGACATGACAGATTGGGGGTGGAATTCGTGATGGTTTCTTCTTCAGGTGGCCATGTTTGTGCTGTGCAGCTGAACATGAACTGATCAGCGCCTGTCATTATCAGGCTCAAAAATTTAATCATTCTCAAACTTTTGTTGCTATTTCTCACGGCGATCAAAGCATGCGTGCTTTTTTAGATGAAAATCAAGCACGTTCCTTTTCAGCCAATTCTTTTCTATTGGGCCCAGCTTAACTCGCTTGGACCCGACCCAATCCACACCACCCGGCGGCCCGATCTCTCACGGACTTTCTCCCTTCCAAGTCCGGGGGCCTTTCTCCCGTTTCTTCCTTTCCTTTTGGAGCGCGCACGGCCCACAGATCGGAGCAGCCCAGTTTTCTACCAGCTGACGAGGAATTTTTATATTTTTTTCAAATAATAACTGGCCCAACAAAAAAGTTGCCTCCTGCCGCCAAGTGAAATGTTGTGATTCAAATTTCCCCAACTCAGTGACCGTTGACCGTGTTATCATGTACATAGACCTAGTTCAACTAGATGGTAGGTCATGTGGATTAAGGGCCTATTTCGAAGAGCTAAATTTGAATGTTAAACTTTAGGATATATTAAGGATGTCTTTGGTTGAGCTGTGGATTCTTGGAAATCAGCTGTGGGGAAGCAGCTGTGGGAAATCAGCTGTGAGCTGCCAGCTATAGAAAAGCTGAAAGCTGTTTGGCTGAAATAGCTGCCAACTGTGAATTCCTGATACAATTATCTCTCGTATCCCTGAAGTCTTGAACTAGTGTTTATATACGTGTTGATCAAATTTTGACATGTAAAAAATTAATTTCAAAGAAGTTTTGCATTTCTTTGATCATTGTACATAAGATAACCTAATATTTATGTAGTTTATATGATAATTACAACATGCAACTAGCTAACCAAAGCATTTGCTATGTTATCACGAATGGTATTCATAGAAATCTCATTCTCCTCCTCAGTAACAACGTCTTCATCACCTTGTACTTGAACTGCTGGTTGGTCATCATTGTCATCCTCGTCTACAGGCATGTAGTCCTCATTTTCATCACATCTCTCGAAGGCAATATCTCTTAGCGCACTATCACGAATGAAATTGTGCAATGCCATGCAAGAGATAATGATTTCCGCTTGTCTTTTAGTTGAGAAACTTGTCAGACCCGGGGCCACCGGGCTGGGTACGTAACGTAGTTTAAGAAGGTCTAAGAGATTAAGTCCGCTTTATCTCTTATTCATCTTGTTTATCTCTTATTTATTCCGTTTAAATAAGAGATAGGGCTAACCCGATACAGGGGGAATCTACTCGAGATATGTTCTGGTACGATTCCTTAGCCGGTATTGGTTAGTATCTTTGTAACTCTGGCCTCTCGGGTATATAAGGGAGGTCAGGGACCCCTCTCAAAACAAAAGATCATTAGGTCATCCTACATCAAAGGGAATACAAACCACCATACAGGACGTAGGGTGTTACGCTCCGTGCGGCCCGAACCTGTCTAAGTCTTATGTTCCTTGCATCTTCGAGTTCCTGATCTCGGCGCCTCCTCACCCAAAACTTACCACTTTGGGTATATCCCTCGGTGGGCAGCTGGTTAAACACCGACAGCTGGCGCGCCAGGTAGGGGTGCACGTCGAAGATCCACCGGCGAGCTCGATGGCGTCTTTCAATTTCATCAAGTCAGTTCCCTCACAGGGTACGACGTTTGTTTTTGGCTCGTGGGTCTGCATCGCAGATGGTGCGGATAATTTTCGGCGATTCCTCATCGACATGAAGCCAAAGACCCTCGTTGCGGATCCTCGCAGCGGCCTCGACAAGTTCCTCGACGAGCTCGACAACTTGATGCTCCATACTTCCGCAGTACAGGTCGAGATGGAGTCTGCTCCAGGCTCGACTTCTTCTGATGTTGCGACAACTTTCCCTGGTTTGGACTTGTTCCAATCTAGGGATTCGCATGGTCGGACTCAACTCGGCTCATGCAAACCGGTCACTGATCTTCAGGAGGCCAACGCATCTGGGTCCCTCTCCATGTTAGAGAAGGATCTGGACTTGCTGCTCCAAGACGGAAAGCCTGCAGCCACCGCGTGTCGGGGGGCTTCGGGTTGTTCTGGTCCCGGTGATTTGGTGATTACCTCTTTGCCGAGAGGGCGCATTGTGCATTGGAGGGGCATGATGCTCTCCGATCTACCCGAGGCAGAGGGCCGGCTTGTGGCTCACCTCGAGCCATTGCCCTTCCAAGAAGGCAGGCCATTGGCTGCGGTGGCGGAGGGGTCGACGGAACTAGTCGACGAAATCTCTCATGACCTTTCCGCCCGCTAGGTGTTGATGGCCGAAGAAGGCGAGGACGGTGGGGATTTTCCCATCGACAACTTTGAAGCGATCTCCGAAGATGAGATCACGGCCAACGCCGGTCACGAGAACGACGCCGATCGCGAGGCGTGGAGGGCCAGGAACAGGGCCCGCACAATCCGGCGGAGGAGGGCTAACGAGCGAAGGCGATCTATGCACCGCGAGCTCGATCCTGAGTTTGCTGCCGTAAGCGAGCGGGGTTTCAGGACTCCGGTGGCCAACATTGCCAGGGTAACGGCCATCCTCGAGCGCAGCCACGATCCGGAGGTACGTCAAGCACTCCTCTACGCGCAGAGGGCTTGGATCCAGCTGGATCAACACAATCCGGCGTCCATCATCCGGCATTTTTTTAATATGCGCCACTTTTGTTTGGGGACCCCAAACGCACGTTCAATGACATTGTGAAGTGATGAATGTAAATAGTTGAACACCTCGTACTTCCCTTGTGGTGCACGATGTCTACGAAGATGAAACTCGGGAAGATGATATGTGCTACCTTTGTAAGGAGCTAGGTAACCAGCGCGGTTAGGATAACCGGAGTCCACTAGATAGTAATTTTCTGAAAATTTATTAAAATTACAAATTACTACATATTGAAATTTGTTAAAATACAGACAAAGTTAACTGAAATACCTGCAGGTGGTTTTAAAAATCTATCACCAAAGTTTGTTAATGCATGATTGAGGATCCTAGTATCATGAGCGGAGCCTGGCCAACCAGCAACCACAAAGGTAAACCTCATATCGAAGTCACATATTGCCATTACATTTTGAGATGTGCACCAATGTCGGCATGTATGATTAACAACTTCATCATTGGGCACGATAACTTCAATGTGCGATCCATCTATAGCACGAACAGCTCCTTTGAAGTGAGGCCAGAACCGATCTTCTCTCACTTTTGGATGCTCGCTACTGAAAGTAGGATCCCTTGGTTTGATATTATCTTTGGATAATTTTCCTAAACATGACAATACTTCTTTGAATTTCATATGAACTATCCATAAAAACCTCACAAACTGATTTTCAGCTTGGGAGAATGAATTAGGACCTCCAACAATCCAAAAAACATGGCTAGTGATTCGATAGATGAAACATTGCTTGTCGACTTCAATCCATATGTAGAAACAAGCAAATCATGAAGTGATAAAAAATCTCAGAAGTCATTCTGAACTGCTTGTAAAATTGATTGGGACAAGCTAAACATTCTTGAAACCATTCCATTCCAGTTTGTTGGGAATCTCTGTACTCACTTTTGTTTAAGTACCTTGTAGAATATTGATCAGCTAGATAACCAAGGGTGGCAGCTTGTTTTAATAATTCAGCTAGAAGTTGCAGTCCCTTGTACCCCTTCTTTATCAACTCTTTTAAGTTCGGGATCCATCTACATAAAAAGTTAAAAACAATTCACTTACATTTAACAATCGAAAACGATATGCATACAAAGATAATAGATGATAGACATACAAAGATAATAGATGACAGACATACAAAGATAATGATGACATTCATATCCTTGTTTATTACAACAACATTGTTACAAACACACATGACTCATAGTTCAAAAATAAGCAAATAGTGGGCCAAATATACATGAATAATGGTTCACAAACAAGCAAATATTGTCTCAAGCGACAATTATTAAACAAAAAATCATGGCTTCTGCTTCATGTCATGTTCCATTTTCAACCAATCCAATCTCCCTTCAAGTGTTTCAAATGATGCGAGAAGCTCTCTAAATTCTGATTTTATTATAAGCAAACTAGATATATGCATAAGAGCAGTTCCCTCTTGCACCCCACATTCTTTCAGCATCTTCATTGCTTCTGCAATGGTAGGAACATGGCTAGTCATAGGTTTCGATGAAGCTTCAATACTTGTGCTTATTTTGTCCACTCCTTCTATCTTGCTGCAAGTTTGCTTGAACATCCATTGGAATGGGCTGCTCTTGTCTTCCTTGTCTTCAACATTAGCTAAGGAAGATGCCTTGTGCTTCTTATCATTTTGGTTTCGCATGTTCAGATTTGCATGCACTAGACTTTTCTCTATCTCTTGTACATCATCATCAGTTGAATTACCACAAAAGTCTCCAAGTATAGCGGTCGATGCTCTGGTAACATGGGCACTCCCAAACATGATGTGCGGTGACTCCAAATTAGCCGGGTCACATTTCCTAAACTGCACATGCTTGCATTTCTTTCCGTTAGTTGGATCATGACATTTCTACAGTCAAATACAAAAGAAGTTAGCTGCTGTCCAAGAATCATAGATACTAATACAAAATAGTCAATTATTGTGACGCTTACCACAAGATGTTCTTCCCACCATTTATCATCACAATCCACTGTTTGTCTTATCACATTCCATCCAAGTCTAGTAGCAGCATTTTTTAACTCCATAAAAATGGTGTAACTTCTTTTTAGATTGTCCCATTTATTCTTCAATTGCAAATGTTCAAGTTTCTGACCCAATTTTTCAAAGAACTTAGCTTCAACATTCTTCCAACTAACCTTATTAAGATGACCTAATGGCCTATTTCCAGCAAAAACTTCCGCTGCGCATAGTTCACAAAAAAGCCTCACATGTGCTGCATTCCATTCTGTCTTTTCACCCATTCTAGAGTCAAAAAAGTACATGTTATTTACTACTATGTACACACAAAGAACAAGCACACGATGGCAACGTAGGAGGAAGAATGTTACCTTCACAGAGGGTCGGCGTGCGCTCGGAGCAAAAGGCCGCTTGGAGCAGAGGGCCGGTGGCGTGGGCTCGGAGCAGAAGGACATCGGCATCGGCTCCTTCACAGGGTCGGCGTGCGCTGGCAGAAGAGATCCGGCGGGCGCTCCTTCACAGAGAGCCGGCGGGCGCTCGGACAGATGGGGGCCGACGGCTCCTCCCAAGGGCTGGCAGGAGTTGGGAGCAGAGGGCCGGCAGCATCCCCTCAGCGCAGATGGGGGGCAGCAGCTCGGCGTAGATGGGGGGCGGTGCCTCCTCCCAGAGGGCCGGAGGAAGCTCGAAGCAGATTGCCGACGGGAGGAGCAGGGCGTCTACAACGAGGAATACACCACCAATAGAGCTTCAGCAGACACCAAAGTGAAGCTCCGGTCGCCGGGAATCCGTTTGGGCCAGCACTGGCGGTGGATCTGGCCGCCGGAACGGTGGTCTGCAAGGGGCGGCGGGTGGTGCTCCCAAACCCTAGGTGGCCATGTCTGTTTTTCGTGGATAGGAGAGAAGGGGTGAGGGAGGAAAGGAGCGAACCGGTACGCACTTTGACGGTGGCATAGTGGGTAATTTCGACGGGAACGCAGTGAAATCTAGGGTCCAAAGTGATTCTCCAAATGAATTGGCCAAAACTGGTGCGTTACGAAAATCGATTCCATGGTTTGAGCCCTTTGGTTGGGATTCCTGATTTTTGGTAGCGAATTTGTTGGGAGAAGCTGAACCAAAGACACCCTAGTACCTGTGCAAAAATTTAGTCTTGGGTAAAGTTTAGCCCATCCCCTTGGTACTTCCGTTTGAATGAGCTAGTGCAAAAGTTTAGCACTTTCATCCATTAGTATTTGATCCAAACATAACCTAAGTTATACTGCTTTGGGTTGAGGTTTGTTTCGATTTTCTCTGATTAACCAAGAGTTACGGTTTGGCCTTATATTTTGCCAAAATAGATTCTAAAATCGATTTGCGAGATTCACTGGCAGGTTGTCAACCTATGTCCTTTTTACAGTGTAGTACCATGCATCACACATGGAGGGGGAGTACCTTGATCAATTCCAGCGGTATTTTTCCAATCGGATGGCTGATAAAAGGGGCGCAAAACTCACCGTACCGTTACCAGGAAAGCAAGAACGGCGAGTTGACCAGAGGACGCGAAATTGCCGACCGAACTACCTGTTCTTGCGATAGGAGCAGGGAGATCTCCCTATGCAGTCCGAACCCCTCGAGGCCAGGAGGCGGAAGGAATCAGAGGTGATCTTTCCTCTCTCTCGCGGTAAGCAATCCTGCAGTTTTGTTCTTAGATTCTTGATCTCTAGTCCATCCGGCGCCAAGAAACGCAGGGAGTAGTAGGTAGGATGCTGTGTCGGATTGCGATTCTTCTCCGAGAGATTCGGTCGGCACCTGCGTTTCATTCCAATGCCTAGGAAAATTTATGCATTTTGAGGAATTAGGGAAATTTATGCATGGGGAAGAGCATTCGAGTTGAGATGAGGATCTCTCGAAGTGAGTACTGGATAGGATTAGGGAATAAGGATCCCAGTCTACGCTCAACGGTGTTCTTGAAAGTTCAGATGATTCTTTCCTCTGAATTTTGTTATTCATATGAATGCTTGAACAGATGACATTTGTGTTACTGTGTTAGCGATCATTGATAATGCACAATTTCCAGCCAAAAACATAAACATAATTTTTCCGAGAGTTTCTGACTTTGGTCATTCTACATCTATGTATAGTACACATGCTGGAGTGCTCTCTGAAGTATTATTGTCAGTTAAGATCGCAGCATCTACTGTTATTGCACTTATGATGGCAAAGCTGAAGGAGTTATTGCACAGAAGTGAAAATCGCATTTGTGCTGACTGCAGTGCACCTGATCCCAGATGGGCGTAAGTACTTGTGTGACCTTGAATTACCCACAGTGTTGTTCAGTTCAGTTTGAATATCCCCTTCTTTGGCTCACAATGCTTGTTTAGTAAGACTTATTATTAGTAGAACATATGTAGAAATAACAAGTTATTCATAGCCTTGCAATATTTTTGAGGAATATAAATTTCATTATAAATCTGGAGTATCATTTATCTGTTTCCCACCCTTTCCATTTTCAACATAGAGGTTTCTATGCAGTACGCAGAATTCTTCGCTTCTACACAACCCTCACAAAATAAATGGGTTTTCTCCTTGCAGACTGGCTAATGTTGGGGTATTCATTTGTGTAAAATGTTCTGATGTTCACATAGGTCTTGGTACACATGTTTCAAAGGTTCCCCTAGTTGCAACCAGAGATAATCTTACATGCTTCTTTTTTTTTTCTATTTTTAGGAATTACAATCCTACCAGAAAATTTTTGTGTTTTTATAGCTTACCAGCCTTCTAATAGCAATTTCAGTATTTGCAGGTTGTACTATAGGATAATCTACAGTATTGGCCATAGCTTAAGAATGTTAAAAGAAAAGTAAGGTAGCAAAATTTTCAATCTCAGAGCCATACCAAGAACCTAAAACAAAGGACATCATAGAATTTAAATTGAAAAGGCTGAGTCCCATTGCTCATTATTGGCCTGCTTGCTTAAGGATGGTAAATAAATTAACAGTGAACTGGTATCTTCTTTAACTGTTGTCAAAGATATAGCCAGGAGGTCAGATGTGTGTCTCGTGTAAATTTCTCTCTACGGAAACAATTGACCAAAAGTATTATCACAAAATGCATGGTAAGGCGCAGGAAATGACAATAGGTTCGAATGTGTTAAATTTGCAACACACTCAAAACTGAGTACTGAGGAACGCATCTCTGATATTGTGCATCTCTGCAGCGGCATTACTCATTGACAGCCGCTCTCTGGGTGATTGCTTTGAGCACAGCACACCTAGCTGGATGATGGCAGCCAATAATTCTTTGGCTTCTGTTATATTTTTTGTAGCATTCTCAGAGTTTGTTTCATAATGCAGCCAGATTCTGGAATCTGCTATTTCCATGACCTTCTCAGGAAGAGCTGCCACGGCAAAGTCATGCAGGCTTAACCCATCTCTGAACATATCGTCTGTTGGACTCTTTCCTGTGAACATCTCAATCAAGATGATGCCAAGACTGTACACATCACCATAGGTCGATACTCCAAGCCCTTCTCCGTATTCTTCAACAGATCAAAACAATTTGGTGGGAATGAGCACATATTTATGAAAGTTGTTTAACGAGCATATAGCTAATTGAATGTGATCAACAAAAGCATAAAGGAAGCACATTAAAGTTACCTGGAGCAATGTACCCGATAGATCCTCTTATTCCAATGGTGCTATTGGAATTCACAGAAATTCCACTTGCAGCTTCATTGAGAACCCTAGCAATGCCAAAATCTCCAACTCGAGCCCTCATATCTTGATTAAGAAGAATGTTACCTGGCTTGAGATCACAGTGGACAACCGATGGCTGGCAACCATTATGAAGATAATCTAAAGCATCCACGATGTCGGCAGCAATATCTAACCTCTGTGCTAAGGTGAGTGTTCTGTTTCCATTTTGGGTTTCAGTACTTGAGTGGATCCAGCTTTCTAAGCTGCCATTAGGCATGAACTCGAAAACTAGTGCTCTAAAATCTTGACCTTGGTGGTTGATGCTTGAACAGCATGTCATGATCTTTACGAGACATCGGTGCCTCACTCTTCGTAGCGCTTCGCACTCAGCCTGAAAACTTTTGTATGATCCTGATTGCTGGAGATTAAATACCTTGACAGCCACAGCAACGCCTTGATTTTCTATAGTGCCTTTGTATACCGTACCATATCTTCCCTTCCCAAGAAGATTGGCTTCCGAGAAACCATCTGTTCCCTTGAGTATTTCATTGTATGAAACCATTGGAAAATCTATCTCGGTGAAGTGAGATGGCAGCTGTTCTTTCGTCGTTCCTGCCTTGTACCTTCTATAAAGAAATACAGCTAAAGCAAGCCCTGAAATCAAGACCAGAATAGCTCCTATCGTGATCCCTGCTATTCTAAGAGGCACTGACATGGCTTTCTCATTCTTCCTTGCAGTCGGGTTCGGGCATTTTGGCAGATGAAGCTGTGGTATGCCACCGCATAACTCATTATTTCCAGTAATTGATAGTCCAGTTAGATTCTTGAATACCCCTTCAGTTGGCACTTCACCTTGTAAATTGTTGAAGGATAGATCAAGGAGGAGGAGCGATGTTGAGTTGCCTAGGAGCTTAGGTATTGGTCCTGACAGATTATTGTGGGCAAGGTACAGTCCCTGCAAGCTGCCAATACTGCCTAGGTCCCCGGGGATGCTACCGGTCAGTTTGTTGCTTGTCAAATTCAGTTGAGTGAGGCCTTGTATACGATTCAGTATCGGAGGGATGCTTCCTTGGAATGAGTTATCGTCCATTGCAACCAATTGTAGAACAATGCAGTTGCTAATCGCATCGGGAATCTCACCAGACAGTTGATTTCCTGACACAGCCAGATTTTCAAGATGTACCAGGGCACCGATCTCTGAAGGAAGAGGTCCCTCCAGCAAGTTGTAAGACAAATCCAGATATATGGAGAGTGATGATAGGTTCTTAATTTCTTTCGGAATCGCCCCAGTAAGTTTGTTATTTGCTAGAGCTAGGACTAACAGCTCCCCCAAATTCCCAATGCTTGATGGAATTGGTCCCTCTAGGCTGTTGATACTTGCATCAAGTTCTGTTAGGCTTGTGAGGTTCCCAATGGAGGATGGGAGAAGCCCTGACAAGTTGTTGGAGTCTAGGTATAACCGGTTCAATCTCGTAAGCGCCCCTATGCTTTCAGGAATGACCCCGGAGAGCAAGTTCTGACCAATATCAATCATCTCAAGGCTTATCAAATTACCCAGACCAGACGGTATAGCCCCGGACATACCATTTCCAAACATCCGAAGCTGTTGGAGGCTGGTGGACATATTGGCCAATGAACTTGGCAGCTTCCCCGTGAACCTGTTCCAGGCGATAGACAGAAGTTCCAATCTGCTGCAGTTTGTCAAGGAAGTTAGAAACTCCCACTCTTTCTCATCGTTTGCCACAAACTCATTCCCATCAATGTCGAACCATCGGAGATGCTGCAATCCTGCCAATACTGGTGGGACAACCCCATGGAACTTGTTCTTCGAGACTTCAAACACCTCGAGGCTGGAAAGATTGGCGATGGAAGGAGGAACCGCCCCGGTGAAGCGGTTAAACGCAATCTGTATCTGCTGGATGCTGGGAAGGCTTGTCCCCAGGTCGTCTGGGAGGCTGCCGTGCAGGCTGTTGTTAGCCACACTGAGGTAATTCAGAGAGGACATGTTGTACAGGGAAGCCGGAAGCAGACCTGAGAGGTTGTTGCTGAACAGATACAGGAGCCTGAGGTGCCCATTGTTGCCTATGCTGGCCGGGATGGTGCCCTGGAGGTAGTTGTTGGACAGGGCCAACCTGGTGAGCCGGGAGAGGTTCCCCAGCGACGGCGGGATGGGCCCGGTGATGCTGTTGTTGGCGATGTGCAGGACGCTCAGCAGCGGCATGCCGCCGATCGCCGCCGGTATGCTCCCCGTCAGGCCTTTGTTGTCGGCGAGCACGAGCTCCCTGAGGCTGGCGCAGCGGGTGATGTTGCCCGGGATGGCGCCGGCGAGCGCGTTGCCCCGGAGGTTGAGGTACCGGAGGCGGCGGAGGGACCCGACGCTCGGTGGGATCTGCCCGCGCAGGCCGTTGAAGCTGAGGTTGAGCGAGCGCAGGAAGGTGAGGTTGCCGATGGCCGGGGAGATGGTGCCGTCGAGCCCCCGGGAGTGGAGGTCCAGGGACACCACCCGCCACCGGTGGCCCCGGCCGCCGCAGGTGACGCCCACCCAGCCGCAGTAGCCGGTGCTGCTGTTCCACGAGGCCAGCGCGCCGCCGGCCGTCGCCGCCTCCTTGAAGGCCTCGAGGGCGGCTCGATCGCCGCCGTTCGGGGCGGGAACGGTACCCGCCGCGCCGGAGCGGAGCCAGAGCAGCAGGAGAACCGGCGCGAGGTGTCTGTAGCTACCGGCGAGGAGAGGCGGCGGCGGCGGCAGCATGTCGTCGCGTTGCCTGAGACCGACGAGACGATGCGTTGTGTGCAAAGCTAGTGTTGCATGCGGACATGCCTTTGTTTTCTTTGCCTTGCTCGTGGCGGGGTGGGGTAGCGATGAGCAAGTGCAATGCAATTATGCTGCGGCTGCTGCTAATGGTGTTGGACTAATATTCCTGGTGGACCTGCCTTCTTCGATCTTCTTCTTTTTTCTTGGGTGCCTTTTATATTATCAGACGCTTGCAAGTGGCATGGATCATCCGGTCGATCATTGCCTTGTGCTGCATGCATCCCTTGAATCGGGTCACGTTGGAGCCGGATCCCATTGACGCACGAGCACGATCGAGCCGCCGCCTTTGACGGGAGCCATCCCATTGGCAGTCTGCCAAACCACCGTTGACGTTCAGACCATCGTAGGGACATGTAGGACAACAGTTCCGAGCGAAGGTGAGGTACAGTGAAAAGATTTCATTCTGGCACAGTGCATGGGTCCAGGAAGGCGACCTTGCTCCAAATCTCTTCACTGTTTGGAGGAAAAGGAATAGATCGCTGCAACACGCCTTACTCGGAAACAAGTGGATCAGTGACCTCAACCTCCAGCACCCGGGTTTCTCCGCTCAATACTTAATTAAGTTCATCCATCTTTGGAGAGCAACCAGAGAGACCCACTTACTTCCAGATATTCCAGATAGCATCACTTGGAAGTTCACTGGAATTGGAGAATACACTACAGGATCAGCTTACCAAGCATAATTTTTGGGGTCCGTACAAACTACCTTGCACACTCTAGTTTGGAAAGTATGGGCACCGTCCAAGTGCAAGTTTTTTAGCTAGCTCGCGCTCCAGAACAGAATTTGGACCAGGGACGAACTTGAGGCTTGGGGATAGCAAAACAATGGGGTTTGTCCATTATGCCGTAGGGTGCAGGAAACAGGTGTCCACCTTTTCAAAGATTGCAGATTCACAGCGTATCTGGGAAGGCCTGGCCGAATGGCTCGGCAAAAGCTCCCTTCGCCCGAAAATTGGGATTTAAGCGATTCGGTGATACACCGGTGGACTATACTCGGTGCTGCCCCAAGCGCCTCGAGAAAAGGCCTGCGCACCCTCATTATTTTAGTTTGCTGGGAGATTTGGAAAGAGACAAATGCGAGAACTTTTTAGCATAAAAAAATCATCTAACCCAATGATCTTACAGAAAATCAAGGATGAGGCATCTCTTTGAGCCGTAGCGGGAGCCAAGCACCTATCATCTCTTATTTCTCCTTCCTAGACTCTTTTTATATGTATGAGGCATGTAAATAACTTTGTTCGCTCATGCGAGCTCTCTTTCTTTTTAATATAACAGACTGCTCTCCTACGGATTTGTTTTTAAGAAAAAACAGTTCAGGTAACTACCGTCATCAGACGACGCGAACAACATGATGGTGCAGTGAAGAAAGCACTAGAGTGAATGAACCACGGATGCCGTCCAAAGCAAGGTACCCACTTTCCATCACAACAGGAGAAACCATGGTTAAATTTGCAGTTTCTGGAGAACCTTGGCAGCACAAGGGCACGATAATCGTGCATGAAGGGTGTAGAGAGATTGTTTTCGTGATTTCATCTAGGCATAGCCCTGCAGAGTCCAAGCATGTATACAGCACACTGAGCTAATGGTTCCACGAGATGTTTGGTAACTACTGGCATAGGTTTATTGGCATGTATATCAGTAGGAGCACGATGAAGATATTATCCGGCATCGAGAACTAATAAAAGAATGTCTAGTTTACTGCTCTCACCTATCTACTTTGTCTGCTTAATCCTCTCAATAAATTTTAATATAAAATATTATTATATTATATCTTCCATTTCTGCACCTCGCAATTCAGTAGTGCCATCGATCGCACACGTTGACTCGGAGAGGAAGCACATTGATCAATCCCAACGTCATTTCCCAATCGGACGGCTGAAAAAAAAATCACCGTACCGTTACCAGGAAAGCAAGAACAGCAAGTTGTCCAGAAAACGCGAAAAGCCTGCCACTGGGGCCTGCCTACCAGCCTCTCAAAAACCCGGGATCTGGCTCCGATCCCCAGTGGCGCACGTGTGAACTGCCGACCAAGCCACGTGGACCACCTGTTCCAGCGACAGGAGGAGGGAGATCTCAGCTCTGCCGCCCGAACCCCGCGCGCGCGGCCACCGGGAGGCGGAAGGAATCGGAGGTGATCCAGCGGCCTCTTTCTCGGTAAGCAATCCTGCAGGTCCGTCTTGGATTCTCGATCTCTGCTCTCTCGTTCATTCGGCCCCATGAATCGCATGGGGTAGTAGGTGGGAATTGGGATGTCCGCGTCGGATTGCGATTCTTCTCCGATTGATCCGGTTGGCACTTGGCACCCGCGCTCCATTCCAGTTTCTAGGAGAATTTATGCGTTGAGCAGCGCATTCGAGTTGAGATGAGGATCTCAAGTCTGAATTCTGGAAAGGAAATAAGAAATAAGGTCCTACGCTATCAGTAATTCCGCTCAGCGGCGTTCTTGAAAGTTCAGATGATTACTTCCTTTGCATTTTCTGCATTCGTATGACTTTCTCAGGGCCAATTCGAGCTATTTTTGCCTTACCTTTGCAGGATTGGGTACAGTTTGACGCATTTGGAGCTGACCTTTCTGACAGCTAAAGATGAGTGCAGGACACGGCGACACTGGGGCCTCAGGTATACTGCAAGGGCCTTCTCAATGCCACATCGTAGATTGGTTGTAATTCTTCTTGCTACTGCTTTAAAGGAACACACTGGAAATTCCGGTGTCACTAGGAGATGATTGAGCACATAACATGTCTGTTAATGACAACGCAAGCATGTCCAACCAAAAACATAAACACACAACTTTTCTGAAGCCTTTCTGACCTTTGTCATTCTTCATGCATATGTGTAGTGCTCTCTGAAGTACTATTAACAATCAAGATCAAAGCAACCACGGGTATTGCACTATGGACTCAATTTCATCTTTGCCTTGCAGCAACGATGGCAAAGCTGAAGGAGTTGTTGCACAGAAGTGAAAATCACATTTGTGCTGACTGCAGCGCGCCTGATCCCAAATGGGCGTAAGTACTCGTGTGACCTTGAATCACCCACTGCGTAGTTCAGTTGAGTTTGAATGTCCCTTCTTTGGCTCTGGTAATGCTTGTGTAGAAGATATATTAGCGTAATATATAAAGAAATAACAAGTTATTTATAACCTTACAATATCCTTTCTGTTTCCTACCCTTTTCGTTTTCAACATAATCAGGTCTGTATGCAGTATGCAGAATTATTTGCTTCCAGCTTTTGTGGAACACAGCCCTCACAAAAGTAAATGGGTTTTCTCCTTGCAGGTCAGCTAACATTGGGGTATTCATTTGTGTAAAATGTTCTGGCGTCCACAGAAGTCTTGGTACACATATTTCAAAGGTTTCCTTAGTTGCAACCAGAGATAAACCTTACATGCTTCCTTTTTCTATTTTTAGAAATTACAATTACCAGAAGGTTTCTATGCTTTTATATCTTACCAGCCTTCTATAGCGATTCCAATATTTTGCAGGTTGTAATGGAAATATCGTTATTAAGTCATAATATCACCATTAACCAATTATTTACCTGGCACAGGTTCTGTCAGCAACACTAGATAAGTGGACTGAAAATGAAGTTGAATCAATGATAGAAGTTGGTGGGAATTCTAATGCCAATTCAATATATGAGGCTTTTCTACCAGAGGGCTACCAGAAGCCACATCCAGATTCTAGCCCTGAAGAGCGAGAAAAATTCATCAGGTATGTCCTCTGGATGTGGCACAGTAAATTTCATCCGAGGTCTTTGAGGATTGCTGTCTACTTTACAAACTTGATCTGCAGAGGGCATTTCAATTCAAAAGTTTCGTGTACTAATCAGATCCATAGTCATTGTCATAGTTAGTCACTAGTGACTAGTCATGCATACATTCCCAATGTTTCAGGTCAAAATATGAGCTGCAGGAATTTCTGAAGCCAAGCCTGCGGATTGTCTCTCATCAGACTAGTGACTCCGGAAAACATGCAGGCGGTGCTCCTCATTCTGATGGTTCCAAGAGTGAAGTAAGCTGTCTCATTACATGATGCTCGCTTTCTTATTCAGATTTCAGGATGTTCAGGAATTCTTTTTTTAATGCAGATAGGCATGATCGAATTCATCGGAATATTGAATGTCAAGGTGATAGGAGGCACCAACCTGGCCATCAGGGATATGTCAAGCAGTGACCCATATGTCGTCCTAACCCTTGGGCACCAGGTAATTTCGGTCAGTTTGCCATATTTCCAACAGAATAAACACGTGTTCTTTGTTGTCAAATTTCACCATGCCCTTGTTGAGTGCAGAAAGCCCAAACTTCAGTAATCAAAGGCAACCTAAATCCTGTCTGGAATGAAGAACTGAAGCTCTCTGTTCCACGGCAATATGGACCTCTGAAGCTGGTACTCCATTAACTCCACATGAATCACACAGTACTAGTACGCAGCACTAATTTTGAGGCTTTGATCCTGAATCTGATGATGTCTAGATTTTAGGTTTTTGATGCACCTGAATCTGAGAATGCAACATTAAATAAACTATTTGATTCTTTCTTTCACACTCACACAACAACAATGCGAACAGCAAGTGTTCGATCATGACATGGTGTCCAAGGACGACCTCATGGGGGAGGCCGAGATCGACCTGCAGACGATGATCAACGCCGCTGCCGCGTTCGGTGATCCAGAGCTGCTGGGCGACATACAGATCGGCCGGTGGCTCAAGTCCGACGACAATGCGCTCGTCAGGGACAGTGCCGTGGTGGTTGCCGGCGGCAAGGTGAAGCAAGGGGTGGCGCTGAAGCTGCAGCACACCGAGTCCGGGGAGCTGGAGCTGGAAATGGAGTGGATGCCGCTCAACATGTAGAGCTGCCAAATTGCACATTTTATTTTCTGAAATCAAATTATCTGGCATATTGTCAGATGATAAATGTTGTTGTACTCAAGAAAAAAGATAAAACGTTGTTGTAGTAAGGTTCGTTTTGCTTGTTGCCATCAGAAAATGCAGTGTTTGATCAGTCACATAAATGTTGTACTTGGGAGGATTCGACATGCGGATACTGCTGTGTTTGATCCGTCACAGGGGTTCCTCAAAGTTCTTGGAAAACAAAGCTGCTCTTTTCTTCGCATTATAAGCCTTTGCATCTGATTGCTTAGAAAAAGAGCTCTCATAGGCCATCCTGTAGAGATTATGCCATGCCGATAATCCATCCATGAGTTTTACAAAGGCTTCGACGCCTGTTCCAAAAGACAATCTACAGGGATTCAGATCCATTCTGAAACCAAATGATATTTGAATGCTACGGGGATTCAAAATATTATTTTGATTTTGTTGGCTTCCTACAAACAGTTTCATGCAAATTTCACTTTGAAACTGGTGTGGGGTGTAGGATTCTCATTAAAATTTCAAGTCGCATTCTCATCAAAATTCCAGGTTCATCAGAACAGGGACAAAGAATCTTCGCCATAAACATTACAAATAACTCGAAGGCTAGACTGAGAAAAACAAAGGGATATTCTGAAGAAAACAATGCTCAGTGGAAAGAGAAGTCGTTTTGGGTTTGACGGCTCACGGTGACCAAAGAGGCCACCACTGCCTCAACCTTTTATGAACTCATCATCGCATTGATAAGCTGAATTTGTTGCCCAGAAAGCAATAAATCAGATATCTTTTGCCTACCATCAAACCAAAAAAAACAGAACAATCAGATATAAAGAAGAGGAGCGAATGGATCTGCGCGACGTAACAATGGGGCTTCAGTGTGTGTAACAACATGAAAGCGATCAACGACGGACGAATCCGCCTCACCGAAATCCGCTAAGATCCTTTCGGATCCAAATCATCATCAGCCCACGCTACGAATCCATCGCAGCACGAAAGAAAAATCTCGGAAGCAAACAACGAGCGAACAGAGAGAAGAGAACAGTGCGCCGAACAGAAAATCAAATCGAACCTGCGAAAAAACAAAAGCGAGCTCCGTGCGATCGGCGGCGGCTACCGGCTAGGGTGTAGGGCTGCGGGTGCCTGGTGCTCCACCGGGGGGTCGGCTTATATAGAAGAGATATGGAGGCGGCGGGCGTTAGGGTTTCTTCGACGTAGCCGGAGCCCGGAGCGGCGGCATCGAAAAGGGAAGGAGAAGATGGGCCGAGGGAGCCCAACCCAGGACCGTCCCGTTTTATGGGTTGGGTGGGAGGAATCGTCTGTTGGCATGGGCCAAGGCAGCCCAAATGCCTATCTGTTCTTTCGATACACTTAAATAACGAGCAGCATTCCTTAAAAAAAATAACGAGCAGAAACTAGTATGTAGCAGGGTGAAAAAATTTCAATAAGCGAGGTAGCATGCAGGTGGTAATTTGGGTTGCTCGATGTTCTTTAAAATTGTTAATCGACTGAGAGAAGCAAGAAAATTAGAAGTAGGGAACACAGAGACAGTTTTTAGTACTCACTCTCCCGGGTGTCCGGTGGCAGAAGTGGGTGTCCTGCCTGTAGATGGATCCGTCGGCGTGCTCGCTGCCCTCGATCACGCACGCCTGCACGACCTCCTGCTCCTCTTCGTCCTCCTGACTCTACGCCTCCGTCGTCGCCTTCCTCTTGTGCACGGAACGTGGGACGAGGGCGGGCTGTATGATTTTAAGGGTTCTAGTACGACTTGATATTATGGATTCTTTAGGCTAAATTTTTTCATATGTAACAGTATTAATAAATTTAATTGTTGAAAAACAATGTTGATAGTACAAACTAAATTAACAGCAAAATAAAGCTATATAGTATGATTAGCAAATTCAGAGAATCAGAAAGCAACAAGAAGGTATATTTCTCGGCTAGTCGGCCACTCAGTATCTCAGTGTTGCCGTGATACGGTGATGGGTCTGCTGGCGCCTGACGGTTAGGAAGTAGAAATAGCAACAGGCGAGGCCACGCACACACACCAAGAGAGCAGCAGCGCGGTCCCAATTGACAAGATGATGATTCGTCGATCTTTTTTGCCTCTTGAGTGAGGGATGGAGATAGATGATAGGATGATTGATGGATGACGATACACGTAGGATATGCGTTGTGCCTGCGCTTCAGGGACAGGAGCGTAAATCCGCCTCCCCTTTGCTTTGTGCGGCTGCGTGTAGTTGCTGTGGCTAGAGGAGTCTTGAGACCAAGAGCATGGAGGTACATGGACATATTAGCTCTTGAGGCCCTGACGGTCGTCTCTATTGCATAGGTTTAGAGCCGGGCCTGCGTAGGACGGCCGCCGTCTCCTCCGACTCCGACTCCATGGTGGTGGTACTCCACCGGCCGCCGGCGATCAAGCTTCTTTGGCCTCGCCCTTTATCTAGCAAACCTTTTAGATCAAAATCCGGCTCGGTTTCTGATTCGGAATAGGAGCCGTAATTTGGAGGAGAGCTAGACTGCTACAGAAACCGTGCATTGCGTGCAACGGTAAACTGAGCAAGCTGCACGCCCTAATGGCTCCCAAGAGGATTGTGATGGAGAGCCGACACAGCGAGAGATCGAGTGCTCAGTGCCATGGTAGTAAAACACACGAAACAGGGACTGTCAGGAACCATGCATCGATCGAACTCTGTAAAGGAAGCAACAATAGTTCCTGATAGTTACAACATGAATCCGTGGTAGCAATACACCCTCGCAATATATATTCTTACACGGTTCAACGCTATCAGTCCCTAGTAGTACAAGCAAGTACACACACTCGTTGTCTTCTTTTGGAAAGCAAAACCTGCTTACCAGTTACCAGTGACAACTTGTGCTTTTTTGTATACCTCTTTTGGAAGAATCAACAAAACACTATGAACAGAAAGAATTGTTGGTCGTCTCCACCCGTATATAATCTGCACACCAAAGAATAAAACAGAACCAACACCAGCCTTTTGCAGAAGCATCCTGCGGAAATTCAGCCCCCCACACTTCGCGACATGCCTTAGCAAAGGATGGAGCGGGCGTCGATCACCGACTGCGGTGGATCCAGGTCCTTGTCCTGGAGGGCGTTGCCCAGCAGCTTTTGCATCTCCGATGCAAAGACATCGTCCAGGATCTGCGTGTGAAATTGTCAGGGTTAGCATGATGGTCACTGGAAGGCAACACTACAGGACGGAAATTGATCCTTCATTTCATTTTCCATTCTATAGCTTTCAGCAACAACAATTTTCATTTTGGGGGAATGCATTACTCGTCCTGATATAAGTAAAAACCTAGTGCCAAGTGCAGGCTTACCCGTAGAGCATAATCGGATCCTCGGAACCAAATCCTGTTCTCCTTTCTACTCTCAAGAAACCTCAACACAATCTGCCCAAAAATGAGTTTGATGCATAAGCACAAATTGGCAGCGCAAGGTAATGTTCGGAGTATTCTGGTTCTTGTCAGATTTACCTGGCCCAACCTATCCCAGACACCTCGGCAGATAGCAACGAATATTCTGCTGGAGAAGACCTCGTGCAGATTCTGGATGGAATCCGAGAGCTGAAGGCGGACAGCTTGCATCCTCTCTCGTATATCACTTTCACCATCGGCCTCTCTTGTTTCTTCAAGGATTCGCTTGAGACGTGTATTCCGGTTAGCTTGTGCCTGAAAAGGCCATAACAAATTATGACATCAGTCCATATGTAAACCGTCTTAGTTAGCACTGGATCTCGTATAAAAGCAAGCAAAAATCATCCTTACATTGCTAACAAGCTTGTCCACTATCGCCTTCAGGTAGTTCTTGTACTTCTTCTTCAACATGACTGTGATGGAGTTCATTTGCTCTCCAAAAACATTGTTCCCACTTGTTATGGTTAGATACGCTGCCCATGACTTGAGAATGTCTTCAACTCGGCAGTGTAACACATCTAGCATCCGTTTAACTGTGTTCATGAATGCTCCTAACTGTGATAAAGAACAATGAAATTGTTCAGTAATGAACTAATCACTGCATCAATCTGCATAATATCTACAGGCATATCTACCTGACTTGGCACAGCATAGGGAGCTAGAGATTGTCTTCTTGTTAGCCTTTGGACCTGCTTCTCAAGATATTTTGGTATGCCGTCTCTCAGAGGCATTAGAGTCTCCATGTATTGCTTCTCCAGTGCCTTCATAATTTCTCTTTCCACATCAGCAACGGCCTGAATAAGAAAAGAAATATCAATTGACTCCATTGCAGGAGAAATATCAATCTGCTTCAAGGAATGTAGTTGTGTACATACACTCTCTAAACTCATCAGATATTGAGGCCATCTATTGATAACCACTCCAAACTCATGTATGCTCTCTTTTATTTGCTCATACATTTGCTCAACAAATGGTGAGATTGTTGACACTGCAGGGCATGATGTCTGCAAGGACAGGTGAGTGAAATCAGCCATTTGATGTATTTCTCCTCTAGTATGTGTCTTTTGAATATTACCTTCTCAGCTTTGCAATTATCAAGTAAGTGCAACCGAGTATCTTCAATCCAAACCATTATATAGTCATGAAACAACTCCCTCGAAACCACACCCCCATGAACAGGCCTAAATTTGTACAAACGGAACAAGTTAAATCAGCTAAACACAGTTGTTATTGCATAATGAATCAGCCAAAAAAGAGTGTAGCAGTTTGGGGCACATATCAATTGGAGAAGAAATTAAAACAGTACCAACTACTCATTTCTTACCTCACTTGCCAGGAGTGAAGATCTCTCTCAAAATCAGCAGTCGCAATTATCAGTTCAGCAACATGTTGTAATGGTCTTGATGGGGGACTTGAAGAAAGAAAACCCTTCAACCGTTTGCAGAGTTCGGTACTATATATGGATGCTGCTATGTTTGTCAGATCTATCGAACTAAAAGAAAACATAAAAAATTGTGAGTGATGTTCAAATTGTGTATAAATACAATAAAAAAATTTACTAGGCCAAGCATATTTGCTACCTTGGAAGTATATTCTGATTGTGAATCTTAATGTCTGCTTGTATTTCACAACTTATGTTCATGCATAGTGTCTTCATTTTGAGATATGCAGCAGATATAGTCATAGGGTCTGTAAGAAGGCTGTCGTTATTGCTTGACAGGAACTCATCTGTCTCGATCATATGTCTCCTGCACCTTTTTGCAGCAGCAGTCTGTAAAAACGGATTTTTATGATGTTCAGTTCTGTCTACAAAAAAGAATCAACATAAAGCATGTACTATATTCATCATTATGCTGTAGATTGTCTATTGACTGTACGCTTGCACCACAAGTAAAAAAAGGGAACATTTTTTCCAGTATATTCTGAATTCACATGCATTGTTCACTAGAAGGAGGTCTAAAAATATTTGTTAACAAGGATAGATTAGTTAATGTCAAACAATCATACATGTAAAACCATTAATTGCACCCAGTCATAATCGTTTCGTGCAGGCTGGACAACTAATAAGAAACAAATGCATTTAACAAACGATCATAAGCTTGAATGTTCACAGATTATAGTTGGTTTTAAAATATGAAATCTAAATGATTTATCGTATATTGCAGAAATGTATATGCCTTCATCATGCTTGACACCAAGGTAGTTAGACACGTCGAGGTGTATGAAAATGGCATCCAACTGAAAAATGCTCAAAATGTGTATGTGATGTCTGACCTGCAAATAGTTCCTAAGTATGTCCTGTGCTTCTTTGGAGAGTATATCGTGAAGTATGCTGAATATCTGAACTGCAGGTGTCAAAGCTGGTGCTGCACAATCTGACATGGGGCCATATAGATCTGACAAGCCAGTAGGAGAATGTTCGTCCAGTGACTTGTAATTTTCAAACACAGCTGCAAGGAGACTCTTAATCCGATCTTCACAATCTAGCATTATACTTCTCTGTTATTTAAAAAGAAAACAAGACTCAATAAATGATGTGTGTTCTCCAATTTCTGCCTCTGTCTACTTACTATTTAAATCCAGAATTGTAAAAGGTTCTCATTTTGCAGGTATACATGAAGCTAAACGAATTGTGCTACCAGTAACATTGAAATTAATGAAATTTGTCAAATACCCTGTGCGGCCGGACATTTTAATGCTTGCACAGTCATCTCTAAATCCATGGCCTATACATACAAGTTATCAGATAGTATAGATATGGAGCTTAAAGGTTACCTCTTGTCTTGTTAAAGTCCTGTCTTCCCGTGCTTTCATGATAGGAAGAAGAAGTTCATGTATAAGTTCCAAACAATCCTTTGTTGGTATTGCCACATTCATAATGTAAGACAGGTACCTATGAAAGTAACAACAGTCCTATCATGTTCAACTATATTCAATAATCATCATTCAGTGTCTATAAATCATAGACCAATAGTTCACCTCAATTTTCTATATGCGTCTGAAACTCCATAGTAGTCAGCGAACTCATCTAATAGCCATTTCCATGAACCACTGATATGAAGCATTTTGCTATTGAAACTTTGAGCTCTCATTGCTGCTTCCAAGACCATGTCATATATGATAGTATCAACAGCTGGACCACCTTGCAGCATCTGTTGTAACGATATCACACAATGCCCTTTTAGAATATGATATCACATGGTATTATGACAGTTTTTTAATTGCTATACAGTAAGAAAATAATAGAAGAAGTAACCTTTTCAGAACCATAATTGTTGGAAGTCATGGATAAGTTCATACATAGCTGAATTTTTCCTACACATTCTTGATCCTCAAGATATAGAGGCCACCATCTAATGATTTCATCCTGCTATTTTCCAAATTTGTGCAAATAAAAATGATTTCAGTTACTTTTCAGTATGATCATGAAACCTTTGCACAAATGTCTCATTGAGTTTGTGTAACATACTTGAGTATCAGTAATTGAAGAAACTTGAATTTTTGCACGGCCTATGACAACCCTATTGTTGTCTTGTACTTCAACAATAATAACATCCCCCTGGCTCTCTAGATAACTGAAACACAATGTAAATATATGAGTCAAGAATATTATATAAGTAAGTTTTGTAGTACCAATGATAGAACAAATACATAAGTATATAACTGAACGATAACTAGGATACAACTTACAAGAGTTGAGATTCACCAGTCCCTGGTTTGAGATATTGTGGAGAAATGGAATCTCTCTGATGACCTCTGCAGGAGCTTTGCAATTCTAGCGTGCATGTGAACATTTCTGCATGTATGCCACTGTGTTACTAAGAATGCAAATAAACTCCGAATGGTGGTTATAGAAAAACTACAACTGTAATATTAACCTTCTGGCAAAGACGTAGATGATGTGGATGTCAACATCGTAACCTGGCTCTTCAGAACTTTAGAAATCTGTCTGACATAGTCGCTGCCAGCTTGCATATAGAGATTTCTAAAGGATGATGTTGCCCGAAGCTTTGGTCTATGAGGTACAACACGTATCTTTTTTACTGTTAACAAAATTAAGAATGTGAGTCAGTGAGTGTAACCACTTAATTTTTTTTAGGTGGTGCTTGACTAGTGTATAAATTTACAGTTCTTCCATGCCTTGGTTGTTAATAGCTTCTCAAGAATTTGTCAATGCATTGGTACAACGTAGAAGAAGTAGAGGTGGAGGAGCAATGTTTCATACTGAAAACTGAAGCTATTGCTTACGTATACCTTCAATCTCAATCTGTTTAACGAGCTTTCTTCCCTTTATGGTACAACTTCCATCCTTATCATACACTTGTTTCCCGTCAACTTGACTGCTGTGTCTGGGATGAAGCAGAAAATTTTGTATTCTGTTCATAAAAAAAGAGCTCATAAGCTGTTTGCTCAAAAGAAAACTGTGGCACAGTAATTCTAGATCACACAGAACATTAATTCATGTGTAAGCTGTTGCATACCCAAAGGCACTTCGCAGCACCATGCACTCATCCCGAAGGAATTCTGGAGCCTCCATGCAGTTTCTTGCCCATGCATTCAGACATAACCGGAAGCATGCATCATATGCAACAAATGATTGCCATGCATTTTGTACACTAACAAGAGAGACCAGTAAGAACAGTAAGTGGACAATAAGATCCGTGGATGGGTAAACTGAAAAGTCACAGGTAAAAGAAATCTCACTTAATTGTGAAGCTCGGTATCTGAGCTAATAAATTATTCTCGACATATGGCATTTGAACACCATGTTCATGAAAGTTTGAGCTGAATCGCATTTTATAACAGGCAGAGACCAAATGTCAGCTAGAATTGTTCCAAAGTGAAAATGCCATACTGCAATTTACCATCTCCGGATTGCTTTACCTCGTAGGAAGCTCATGGACATCATGTGCCAGTATATCTGCTACTGATGATAGCCCAGTCCTCTCAGGGCCTCCACTTGTTTCAGCCGTTTCTGTTTGTTCAAATCAAATTTCAGCATATCCAGCCCTTTCAGTGTAAGTAAAACACAAAATCAAACCGTGTTTCTATTACAGAGTGTTCTGGTTGTCTCACCTACTGCGTCAAACATGACCTCATCCTCGTCCCCGGCAATTGGAGGGGCACTGGGTGTCTGAAACTTCTGCTCCTCAAAATAGTGCCCCTGGATATAAAATGGGAAGTTGCACGTTTATACTAATTTCGAATAATCATACATATGTAAGTAACGAAGAGTGGATTTGCTGAAATCACAAATGCTCGTTATGTAAATAGGGAGAAGATTATCGCTAGCTACAGAAGAGAAGCCTCCTTACATGCGAGCTGGAGTCCACTGGATCTTGTGCCCCAGCGCACTTCCCAGCCGAGCCCGCGCCCGCTGCACGCACCTCCACCCGCAGGAACTCCTTGGACTGGCCCCGCACGATCCCGCCGCCCTTCCTGCTCAGCTGCGACGTGACCTCCTCGTCCCACCCTCCGGGGCAGCGGTCCATGGCCCTCCGCAGCAGGCTGGAGTCGCTGGAGCACGCCTCGTCGGCCGTCTCGGAGAAGTTGCCGCCGTAGCAGTCCTCGGGCATCCCCCACGACGCGACGCTCTCCTCCTCGCCGTCCTCCCACTCGTCGGAGTCCGCCGCCGAGAGGAGCGCGGGGTGGCGGCCGAGCAGGCCCGAGTGGCGCGTCCCCGTGGTCCGCACGGGCGGGAGGCCCTTGGGCGAGAAGAAACCGGCGCCGCACGCCCTGGCGTGCAGCGCGGGGCTCCTCGGCGACGCCGCCACCTGCCCCAGCGGAGGCCGCTCCGCCAGCGGCGACCGCGGCGGCGCGGGGGCGGGGGAGTCCGTGCCCTGCTTGATCCAGCTGATCGCCGACTCGTCGAGGCCCTCCGTGAACATCATCGTCGCCGTCTGCTGTGGAGGAGCGGGGATCCGGTAGCGGATTGATGGGTCTCGCGATCGGGAATCGCCGGATTGAGGCAAGCGGATTGGGGATTTGGGGATTGGTGAGGAGGGAGGGGACAGGAGTCGGGAGGGGGCGTAGTAGTAGGAGCAGCAGCCGAGGAGGGAGGTGGGAGGAGGTAGTGGGGGAAGTGGGGGGTTGTAACGGCTAGTTCCTCGGGCGCGGGTTTGATGGGGTCTACGCTGCTGAGCTGGACAGCGCTCAGCGCAGCCTGGCCTGGGCTCGCGGGGCCCACGTGTCAGTGCGGATTTGATAGGTGGGATTGTTTCTGTTAGACTAAGGGTGCGTTCGTTTCCTGGGGTCTAAAGTTTAGAGGGGTCACATCAAAAAGAATCTTGTCATTTAGAAATATTAAATAAAGTCTAATTACAAAACTAATTGCAGAACCCCAGTGCTAATTCGCGAGACGAATCTAATGAGGTATATTAATCCATGATTAGCGGATGATTACTGTAGCATCACTGTGTCAAATATTGGATTAATTAGGCTCATTAAATTTGTCTCGCGAATTAGCACCCAGCTGTGCAAAAAGTTTTATAATTAGACTTTATTTAATATTTTTAAATGACAAGATTCTCTTTGATGTGATGGGTCTAAAATTTAGAGGGCAGGAAACGAACACGCTCTAACTTCAATGGGCAATATGCAAATATATATGAAGCAGTATAATCTCATAAAATGCATGACGCTGGATACTGTGCATTGCAAAACGAATCTCCAAAGGAGCATGCATATCTGACACATATTTTGCACTTGTGGAGAGAGGGAATGTAAAAATACATCCTCACTCTCCTCAACGCATCTCTGCACACACCAACTGTCAAGAAGCGGAAGACGACTCCGGCCTGGCGAAAAGAGTGAATCTGACGCGGGAGTCAACTGACGGAGCCCGATGCATGTCCCCCGTTGGAGCTCCTTATTTTTGCATGCCGCATGCATTCACTGTACACGGTACACACAGTGCCTTTTGCAAATGCATTTGCATGAGGTCCGTTGAAGTCAGTCTTATTGATGGATAATTTACTCTACAAGGACCTGTTGGTGTTTCTTCAAATGGATCAAAGTCCACCGAACTGAAAATTTCCGATACAATGTCCGGTGGTGATGCCCAGCATCCGAGAGATCGCGATGACAGGATCAAATTCCGATCAACGGCGAGCTCACTTTGGCATGTGTTTGCTTCGCCACACTTGGAAAGTGGTCGCGTCCAACATGAAAACACAAAGCGTGGCTTACTTTGGAGAGGGTGAATATACCACCAATTGTAAATTGATCTATAATAAGTAAGTAGTGGTGGTAACGAATTATGGTCTAGTGTTCTTTTCGCATTCCAACTTGATTTTTATATATTTGTAACTCAAAATCAAATTGTATAAGATTAGAATCCGATCCTTTTTAGATCCGGTCCTTAGATTATCTTGACTAAAATTTGAGATCCTTTAGAGTATCCCCAACATCTCCAACAGATTACTCGTTTCTCTCTCTAATACAAAAAATTAATATTTTAATGATTGGAGGTGCTCCAACAAATTACTAATCCAATTTCCAATACCTAAAATTTTTTGTTAATCACCAAAACATACCTCCCTCCACCTAAATAAAAGGGATTTATCCTTCTACCTTATTCTTGGTGATTGTATTTTGGTAGTCTGCTGCAGCAACCATTACTAAAAATATAAAAATATAAAATTAGTTATTAGCAATGAAGAAAGAGAGTATATTTTAGATATAAGGTATGAGTAGTCTGTTGGATATGCTCTTACCACTCTAATAATGAGTCTCAAAAAGATTCTCTAAAAAACAATTCCATAGAGATAAAGATTGGTAAAGATTAAATCAAAATATCACTATCAATTAATTCTAACTAATTGCATCTTACTATGGTAGTCACGTTCTCCAAATATATTCTGACCGCACATTAGACTGCCTATCAATTGCATCTAATCTACAGATTGTCAGCGTCATGACATGTAACGGTAGATTAAAGTGTTCTAGCAATTAGAAACCGGACGCGCTACCCTCACTAAGTCCGCCGCCCACACATGACTAGAAATCAGCTGGTGACTTGGTCGCCATGGTTGCTTAGGCGTCGAGCTCTAGGGGTTTCTTATTGATTTATTTAGTCTGCCTGGTCGGAGTAGCTTGGACGTCCTTGTCCTTGTGTTCCATGCTCGCTACTAATCTTTCATCTTCCTTTCTGAACGAATTAATCTTCAATTTCTTGCCTACAACGATCTAATGGTTGTTCAATACAGCAGGACTGAAGCCAGACCATGAGCCACGGAATTATCAGCAGTGAACACACGAGCACGGAAGGAGGAAGGATGAGTCCTCAAGAAAAAAAAAAAGCCACACATCTCTTTCATCACAGCATGGTGTTTGGTAGGAGTAACACTTAATTTCTTCATCTAAAAACGGAGTAACACTGATGGTATCCAAGCAGGACTGTCCTCAGAAAGAAAATCAAAGGGAAAGGAGAGCTAAAAGAAAGCAGCAGGCAGCAGCCATGGGCACAGTGGAGCAAAGCTTTCAGCTTCTTATTTTTACACGCTTCGCCCGGCCCGTGCGCGCGTGGGTATGTACAGCGCCGCGCACGCCGGCGAGCCTCTGCTCACGCGGGGCTGGTGCGCGTGCTCGGTCAGGAGAGGTAGGTGCCGCAGACGCCGGCGCCCGCGCGGCAGCCTCCGCAGCCGCAGCCCTTCCCGCCGACGAACACCGGTCCGCTCGCGCGCCCGCGCTTCCCTCCGGCGGAGGAGCCGGCCGCCGCGAAGATGATCATGGAGAGGAGCGAGAGGCACGCGATGGCGACGCAGAACACGACGTCGCCGCCCGCGACGCCCGGGGCCACGACGCCGGCGCGGGGCTCGAACACGACGCCGCCGCCTGCCATTCGCAGCGCCCTCTCACTCTCTCTGACTCGCTGTCGAGAATTCTTCTAGCTTGCTCGACCGGCGCGGAGCTCAGCGTAACGAGGCGTAGAGCGAGCGGATGGAGACGGCGAGCTGCGCGGGTCGCGGGTTATAAAGGCGAATCGACCCTTGGCGCTGCGCTGCGGCTGATTAAATGCGGAGGCGCGCGCGCTGTCGCGGTCGTCGGCGGCGGCGGACAGGTGACGCGCGGGGAAGCTTCCACGCGTGCCAGCGCCGGTCGGATCAAACCAGGTGCTCCGATCCGGCGTTGCAACCGGCGACAATTCGCGAAATGATATCATTTTTTTTTTGAAAGGAAGAAAATGATACATCATACCGAATGCTTTTATCTTTATCTTCATTTTTTTTTCTTCAAGTGAAATAAGGTTTGTTAGAACGGATTAGTTTATGCCCAGGCCAACATCGTCTGCTAATTGGAGGACCTGTTCGGTGGCGCGGCGGTGCGCTAGTGCTCCAAATCTCCAATAATGGAGGGGACAGATTGGTATTCCGTTTGGTTGGATGTTGAAGACGCTTTCGTTTGGACCCTTAACTACATTTGATTAGCTCAATTAATATGACGTTTTATTAGAGAACAAAAAGAGAAAAAGAAATGGGAAGAATCGGCATTCATCAACGACCTTGGTAATTTCGCGCGTACCAAGTCTTCACGTACCCGGCAGGGCAGCCCACAGATTTGACACGAGAGGCTGGACTGGACTGGACCCTCAAGTCTCCTTACCACCCAGCACAGAGGTTTGGCATTCTTCAGGACTACGTTACGGTCTCCAGCCTACCTGCCGGACGGTCACCTTGGCCGGCGCGTGGGCGTTCAGGGCCGGCGACGCGATCCGCCGGGTGGCAGGCGGAGAGGCATGTGCGGCTCCCCAGGGCAATCTCCGCGCGGTCTTTGCTTGACTTCAGAGGAGAGGAGAGGACTGGCTGTGGCTGATGCGGACGACGCCATGACGGTGGCGGCAACCGTACGCCGGTCATGGCAGGGCGCCCGCATGGGAATGGCCCTCGTGATTGGTGATGGGTCGATGGATCGAAAAGAGCGGGTCAAAATGGTCCAGCGGTGGAATTTGGATTGGGTAACGAGAAGCTGTATGCCGTATTGGTCCAACTGCTCAGGCTATATGATAGTATGAATATGCATGGTATTCCACGACGGAGTTGACTGTATATGGCGTGTCTATTTGGAGGATGATGCTTGGAATAAAACACAGGAAGAAATTGGAAACACACAACACATGAATTTGCCCGTAGGTCGTACTCGGACATATTTTTAGATGCATTCGTGCTCTTTTGTTTCTCTTAACTACTCTCAGTGTATGGGTGTACTGCACAGTTATTAAAACTAAGGACTAACTAGAGGAGTGTCGTATCGATGAAACTCCTCTCTCATCATACGAAACTGTATTTTCTCTTTCCTTATAATTACCCTGCTATGTTAGTAAAATTGCTGATGTGGCACAATATTTTATGCCTACGAAACTTCTTATGAAAATCCCACTGAGATTAGCTTGCCCGCAAGCTCTCACCTTCTTTGGCTATAGTTCTCTTCTTCACCATTTAGGTGGGGTCCAAAAAGTGGTTTTTTGTTTAGAAGCAGGCGAGTTTCCTTGACCGTAGTTCTTCTGTTTCATTTGGTTGTTCGACGGTTAACATATCATTTCTCTCTCCGTATTATAAGACGATGACTAAAGACCTCACTCCTCCATTAGAGATGAACCAAGCCACTGGGTATGAGCTTCCCTATCGTCCATCTCCTGTTCTTATGGTGATAGCCGTGGTTTGAAATCATACGGGGGTTAAAGTTGTGCAATTTTAATATTTTAAGGTGAAACATTTCTAGATTTCAAGTTCAGAGGGCTATAAGTAAACTCAAACATTAGGTGAAAAGCGGAATATGAACTCATTCCTAACGTAAATTGCAACATGCATGATTGGGAGAGACAAATGTTTTTCTCCTAGTAGAGATTGCTATGGTTTTCTCTTTGGCTACACAAAACGGTAGTAGACATTGTTATAAAAAAAAAAGGCAGCAGACATCCATTGATTTCCTAAATTTTATTTTAAAGTATGTTGTAACAAAAGAAAAATATAAAATGAAAAACATTATGTCATAATCTCTCAATGCTCATCAGATAGACAACTTTATGAGACAAGTCTTCGTTCAAATTGGCTTCGACAATCTCCAAGGAACAACACGTGATCATGACTGCCTTCAATCTTCAGCCTGCTCTCATGCCGCAGCCGACCGATAGGCAGGCTCCCCAGGCGATAGCCCTGCTATCATGCCGCAGCCGAGGCAGAGCTCAGACGGAACACATCTCTATTAGCATTGATCTCATCAGATATGGTTCAACTACCATGTCGGACTCGTCCTGATCAGGGTGCCCAACCCAACACGGTTGGCGGACCTCCGTCGCGCACAGCTATAAAGGGGAAAGGGAGCACATGGCCTGAGGTTCACCAAAATAGCACAATCCTAGATCCCAATCGATCTAGTGCTGAAGCGATGGGAAGTCCGCCGCCCTCTGCAGCGCGCCGTCGTCACTACTACATCGTCTCCAACCTCGTCACCACCTCGCCGTCGGCCACCTCGTCGATCTCAACCTCGACTTTGCCGTCAACTCCTCTACAATGAAAACCGACGGTCCTCTACTCCTCCCTCTCCTCTCTCCTCTCTTCCTCTCTCTCGGTTTCATCTTTCAGATGTAAACCATATTTTTACTCACTGTTAATAATGAAATACCTGCTTATCTACTCCTAGAAGGTCCTAGGATTTTAACAATGGTATAAGTAAGCCTCACCTAGTGAGCAGATTAAGATGGGGAAGAAAAAGAGAGAAAAAGAAGAACAAAGAGAGGGGATTCGATCTCGAATCGAAGAAGCAACCGTTAAAATCTAAACCTAACCAAGAGAAACCGCCGGCGGGACCTACTTGTGGGTCTCACCATCGCCCCCACTGCAGGCTGTCGCCGCGACGCCGTGCAAGAAGACAAGATGAGACACTGCTTGTCATCACTTCGTCGGCACAGGGCTCGCGCTGGCGCGCCATCGTAAGGCCGCATGACAGCGATGTGCTCCCCTTGGGCGAGCGCGCGCCGGCGAGGGGCCTCGCGACGGCGCCACCACCGGCCACCGCCGCCACCGCGCCTACAAGAGGGAAGGTCGGGGGGAGGAGAAAATGAGAAAGGGGTGCTCGGCTCGCCGGCCTTGGAGCCGATGGTCGGACCGACGACGCGCCCGCGTGCATATCATCGGCGGCACCAGCACCGGCATGGGCCGGGAGAGCAGCGCGGCGGGGTGACGTCGGCGGCGGCCGGGCACCTGCCGGGCGAACCTAGGGTTAGGGTTCCAGAGGCCAGCAGGCAACCTTATGTACCCCCAAAGACCATGCCAGGCCGTCCGATCACAGCCAACGGCTGAGATCAAGGCAAGCGGGGAGGTGCGCCATGGTGGGCCGATTTGGCAGCCCGGCCATCGGTTGCTGGGCCTTAGGCCCATGACGAGACGAGCCGAGCTGGAAGCTGGCCGTTGGGCTAGAGCTAGCCGTGGCCAGCGAGCCGAGCCGCAGGCGCGCGTGACCGCAAGCAAGACGGGCCGAGCCGCAGGCAGGCTGTCGGTGTTTTACCGCCACGTCCACCGAGGGATACCCCCGAGGTGGTGAGTTTGTAGGTAGGGTGTCGCAGAGATCAGGAACTCAAAGGTGCAAAGGAACACAAGGTTTAGACAGGTTCGGGCCGCCGAGAGTGTAATATCCTACGTCCTATGTGGTTTGTTTTGCCTTTGATGATGAGTGTGTGATCTTCTAGGTGATTACCTGGATGATCGCTGGGGTACCCCCTGGAGGGAGTCTTGTGTCAGACCCGGGGCCACCGGGCTGGGCATGTCACGAAGTTTAAAGGATTAAGCCCGTCTTATCTCTTATTCATTTTGTTTATCTCTTATTTATCCCGTTTAAATAGGAGATAGAGTTAACCAACACGGAGAGGATCTACTCGAGATATGTTCTGGTATGATCCCTTTACAGAGGTTGGTTAGTATCTTTGTAACTCTGACCTCTCGGGTATATAAGGGAGGTCAGGGACCCCCCTCAAAACAGAAGATCATTAGGTCATTCTACACCAAAGAGAATACAAACCACCATACAGGACGTAGGGTGTTACGCTCCGTGCAGCCCGAACCTGTCTAAAGTCTTGTGTTCTTTGCACCTTCGAGTTCCTGATCTCGGCGTTCCCTCACCCAAAACTTACCACCTTGGGTATATCCCTCGGTGGGCAGCCGGTTAAACACCGACAGCTGGCGTGCCAGGTAGGGGAGCGCGTCGAAGATCCGCCGGCGAGCTCGATGGCATCTTTCTAGTTCGCCAGGTGGTGGATTGCTACCTTCACGCATGTGCATCGACGGATCGATTCATCGAGTTCGAGATCGGATCCTTCAGCGAACGGCTACATGGACCTCGACTACCCGGCTCGACTTCACCTTGCGCTGCAACGTCAATGCACTGCGGCCGTCGACCTCGACGACCCGGCTCAACTTCGGCTTGTGCTGCAATATCCGCGCGCGGCAGCAACGTGTTCGACTACTTCGACTTCGCGAGGACGATCGGCAGCTCGCCGACGACTACATCAACTACTCGTCTCGGCTTGAAAACTAGTCGGAATCGGTTCCAACTAGTCGAGCTTCATCAACAAATCGTCGCAGCTTCATCAACGAGCTCCACGGCTTCGTCGACATTCGTCCACGAATCAAGCTAAGTGATTTATACCTTTTCCGACTTGTTCTTCACAAGATCGGCTACCTTTTTTGGTACGCCTCTCGACGGGCATGAAACCCTCGGGGGCTACACCATGATCGATTACTTGTCCGTGTATGACTCTCGATGGGCATGAAACCCTCGGGGGCTACACCATGATCGATTACTTGTCCGTGTATGACTCTCGATGGGCATGAAACCCTCCAGAGCTACACTTCGCCGATTATCTTTGCGCACTGCGCATCCTCTTTGTCGCATGACGACTTCTTTGTCTTCTCTTAACGGTTGCTAAAGTACTCGGGTAGCACGCGCCTTAATCCGTGAAACCTCGACTCTTCTGTAAGCCTATGCTCCTACGCGTGCATGCGGCTAAGCTCCCTACGCTATGGTCTACGGCCATCAGGGATCAGGTGCTTAAACGTAAGAGGCTAACTGCCCGGGGAAATTACATGGCCTAGCAAGAGCAAGACGCGAAATTTTTACACCGAATAAATTTTGGTGTATTTATATTATTACTGAGTACTACTCGGTATCTTCGCATTATGCTACATAATGTATGCATTGTCTTTTTTCATATCAAGCTTCGGCAACAACCCTCCAGGCAGCACGGCGTGCCATCACAGTTCTGCTAGTTCCCAGGCTTGGGGGCTGGGCGATGCGCACTACTCGACATGGCTCCTTCGGCTCTCCTGGCTCGTAAGCTCGGGGGCCGGACGCCGCAAAACTACTCGAAGAAGACTCGTATGAAGACTGAGAGTGCAGAAGAAACCTTAAGTCACCGCGCGGTTAAATAAACCAGCGGGAGGCTTACTTTCATTATGCAGAAAGCGAAGAGTTTTTCTCGGAATTTTAGAGTAACACCAATGCCACGATTCTTGGATCCTTTTTCCCAAACCTGGGAGATTTGGGTTCAAGGCTCGGGGGCTGCGGGGTACGTGGCATCGACTACTTATTTTTCGACTACTTATTTTTCGAATTTATTCGAAGAGTAGGTAAGGAGGATTACAGACAAATGGGACCCTCAGCCTGATTCTCCGATTCAACCTGAGGCTCGGGGGCTACTCCATATGGAGTGCGATTTTTAAATTGCACACCATAACAAAAATTCGGGGCATGAGCACCTCATAGCTTCGATGCAGCCAAGCAAGTACTCGAAGAAGGACTTCAAGACGAAGCTTCAGAAGAAGTCGAAGACTGCTTCGAAAGTACTCGATAAGCCTGCAGTACTCAGCTACGAAGAGCTCGGGGGCTTGTCAGACCCGGGGCCACCGGGCTGGGCATGTCACGAAGTTTAAGGGATTAAGCCCGTCTTATCTCTTATTCATTTTGCTTATCTCTTGTTTATCCCGTTTAAATAGGAGATAGAGTTAACCAACACGAAGAGGATCTACTCGAGATATGTTCTGGTATGATCCCTTGATAGAGGTTGGTTAGTATCTTTGTAACTCTGACCTCTCGGGTATATAAGGGAGGTCAGGGACCCCCCTCAAAACAGAAGATCATTAGGTCATTCTACACCAAAGAGAATACAAACCACCATACAGGACGTAGGGTGTTACGCTCCGTGCGGCCCGAACCTGTCTAAAGTCTTGTGTTCTTTGCACCTTCGAGTTCCTGATCTCGGCGTTCCCTCACCCAAAACTTACCACCTTGGGTATATCCCTCGATGGGCAGCCGGTTAAACACCGACATCCTGTCCGCCCTTATATAGTCTGGGAGGACAGATTTACATGGGAGTCCTAGTCGGGTACAAGCCCTAGAGTCCTAGCCGAGTACTTTTCTGGTAGTCCTCTACTATATCAGACTAGTTTTACTATTCTAGGAACAGTTCTATTAGGCTACGGATAGTTACAATAGATGAGGGCGTGGGCTATGTCCCAACCTTTATCCTAAGAAAAGTATGCGACGTGTACAGTCTCGTATACCCGGGTCTGACAAGCCTCCAAGCTCTTCGTAGCTGAGTACTGCAGACGTCTGAGTACTTCTGAAGGCGTCTTCGAGTTCTCACGAACTTCACCTTGAAGATGTACTCCGAGTATTTCCTTGACTGCATCGAGGCTGTGAGGTGCTCATGCCCCGAGTAGTTGTCTTCTTTTATATGGGGTGCGATTTAAACTCGCACTCCATATGGAGTAGCCCCCGAGGCTTAGGTTGACTCGTAGAATCAGGCTGAGAGTCAATTCAATCTTGAGTCTTCCGTCCTTATCTTCCAGCAGATTTGAAAAACAAGTTGCTGAATGACACGTGTCCCGCAACCCCGAGCCTTAAATCCAAATCCCCAAATTTTGGAATAAATGATCCAAAGAATCGTGGCATGCAATCTTCATTGCTGAGAGCCGTGTCGTATCCAGCTCCCGAGCTTGAAAGATAGATGAGTCGCATAGTATATGCCTAGTAGTCAGTGGCGCCAGCCTCCGAGCCTACGTATTGGCCAGGTTGATGCTGGGTGGGCCGAGAAGAAAGAAGTGGGCCTTATGCCGTTTTGCACCGTGGACTCTATGATTTAGTTTTATTCTTTTTCAGAAGCCTTTTTTCAATGAGTTTAGTCTAGTTTTTTATATCTATTCAATTTTGAACCAATGGGATAAATTGTTTAGAGAGTAGATGAGTACTAAGAAATACTTCTGAACAAGTATGTTTCAAGTTTTTCATGTTTCCGCTGCTATGATATTTATGATTAATTTTCCAATTAAATAAGAACCAACAGGATAATTTAATTGAAAGAGTAGTTATAGTTTATTCAAGTTAATTATAATATTATTATTTTTCTAACCAACGTTGATGATAGCAATATTATAAGTTTTATTCATGAGTTTTCCATGCATTATTTCTATTTCTGCCCAACGGTGATGTATAATTAATGTAGAAGAACATTGTATGTTTACTCGAGAGAAAAAGACGACGCATTACTTCTATTTCTGCCAAACAGTGATGTAGAATTAATGTAAAAGAATGTTGTATGAACAAGTGTTGATATCCGTCAACGCTTGAGATTACTCGGCTGCAAGTCAAATGGCTGCTTTGCTGGGGTATGTGAAAAGGGCTTTAGGCCAAAATGAGTTTAGTGATTCTCTCATGAGCTTTTGCTATTGTTAGTTTATTAATTTTTCTGATTAAGTAGGAACCAACAGGAAAATTTAATTAGAAAAAAAGATAAGAGAATATTTTAGTCATTATGGCTAAGTTCGCTGAAATAAGTCAGATGCATGTTTAATTTGACCAATGTTGGATTAAATATGTGTGTTATTCGGATTTGTTTCTGAATTTGATTGTCTTGAATGTTCAAACACTTCTTGTGTCCTGAGAGCAAATTCTGACAGCAAATTATCCCGCATGGCGGGAGAAGTTCAGCAGTCATATCCTGTATGGCAGGAGAAGTTTGTAAAGGCTCATGTGCTATTTATGTATCCAGCACAGTGAGAGAAGTTAGGGGTAGCTCTCATGCTATCCTAAAATCGACCATGCACTTTCATTGTGTCATGGTCATTAAGCACTCAAGGGTTAAGGGCATAAGGAGAGCAATCCTAATATTGCACCATTGCTAAATCTTAAGAAGGTGGTGAGTCAGTGAACTGGCTTTTTACAAGTGCATACGGGCACTCTAATTAAGTAGCTCGTTGCGAAGTAATCTGGTAATGGTTGAATGCACATTTGAAATGAGTTTCAGGACAAAAGGAAGTCGTACTCAAAACAAAGGACAAGAAAACATGCGAGCATGACTTGCAAAAGTATCACTAATAAAGGATTTTGTTAAGTTCTTGAAGTGGAATGAGGAAAAGTGTGCTCCCTTATGAATTATAACTTTGTTTGCATAACATATTTGTGTGAATGAAGTAAGTGATAAATGTCTTCTCGTTCACGAGAATTTAGAAAAGTTTCAAAATTATGGCAAGAAGTTTATGCCATATTTCAAGGGGGAGGATTGTGAGATAAATTAAGAAAGATACTCTTCATTCCCCTATAGTTTAAATCGAATGCAATGCGTAGTATGTATCGAGGGAAAGAATGATCTATTAACAAAACAATTGCCGTCAAGGGAGTACAACAGTCATGACATCGATATCCCTATGCAAAGAAATAGCTAAATTCCTGAAGCTTTTACAGTTCCAATAAGAAGATAGCATAGTTGGCCAGTATTTATACTGGACGAGCCCTCAGCAGAATGGAGTAGCTGAAAGCCACTCTAATGAATATGGTGAGAAATATGATATCATTTTTATTGTCTTAACAGACACATGAAGTTTGTGGAACGAGACACACTGTCTTCTTAGAGGACGAGATGATCAGGGGGAGTATGGTAGCTCGAGAAATTAATCTTGAGGAGAAGCGGGTATATATACCTATTCCGATGATTCAGGAACTTTTATTCTCGTTACCTGTTGCTGCTGCACAGACGATGCAGGATATTGAAGTGACAGTATATATGTCTAGAAAACTTGAAGCCCGACAGCCCGCTCGAAAGCACGAATTTTTGGCCTGGCCTGAACCTGGCCCGGCCTAGCCTTCGTAGTGCCCGGGCTGGCACAGCCCGTTAGATAGTGCCGTGCGTGGGCCGCCACCCCAGCACGCCGGGCGCCCCGGCCCGGTATGAAGTTTATAGGCCGGCCCGCTATCCTCCCCAAGCTAACAAGCCAACAGGCCAGGCCAGCTGCCAGCGGAGCAGCCCAACCCAGCGGAGCCCGCCGACCGCCGCTACGCCGCATAACCCCGCCGGCCTCCCCCACTCCCCCCCCCGAACCCTAGACCTAATCCCCCAATCCCAATCCCCGCGAGTCGCCTGGCCGCCTCCTCACCTCCTCAGCTCCTCGGCGCCTTGCCTCTCTCCTCCTCCTCCGCGAGACCTTTCCTTCTCCTCCGCCGGCCCGCTGCCCGCCGATGACTCGCCTCCGGTTCCCCCTCATCTCCGGTTGTAGGACTCGCCGCCTCACCTTCCTCTATCCTCTTCCTCTCCTCCTCCGGCCCTGAGACCCGAACCCTAATCCCAATCCCCGCCTCAGCGCCTCCTCACCTCCTTGCCTCTCTCCTCCGCAAGACCTTGCCTTCTCCGCTGCCGGTGAGTCGCCTCCGATTCCCCCTCATCTCCGGTGAGTAGAAGTACATGTAGGCCTCGCCGCCTCGCCGCCTCGTCTCCTCGTCGCCTCGCCTTCCTCTATCCTCTTCCTCTCCTCCTCCCCCAGTCCAGTACTCTAGTCCACCGCATGCCCGCACCGCATCTCGCCGTCGGCCATCGCGTCTCTCTCCGCCTCCGGGCTCCGGCTGAGCAGGTAACCTGCTAACCCTAACCCTAATCCCTAGATCTAGATCTCGAGTTCGTGTTCTTGAATCTTGAGTCTTGACTACCTTTCCCCTTCTTGATTCTTGCCTGCAGGTCTCGTGTTGATGCTGTGCGGGGACGCGCGTCGTTGAGGAACGGAGCCGCGGAGGCTGGCTGCAGCCTGCAGCATGCGGTCGTCGTGATGGAAGACATGGAAGAGTACACCATCAACGATGACCTCAAGGCCTGCGGGCTCCCTGGTGACGACGAGGATGACCTGGCGTCCAGCGGCGAGGCATTGTTCAGTAGCAGTGCTGCTCCGATCAATGTTGATGGCGGTGATGATGCTGGCGCTGCTGGGGGTGCAGGTGCTGGGACTCCTGGGCAGTCAATGATGCATTCATCCATGCCATCTGTCAATACTGGCACTAGCATTTGGGGGAAGCGTGCGAGGTCCGGTGCCTGGAACGACTTCAAGGAGATCTTTGGGACTTTGCCCACCGGCAAGAAGGTGAGAGTTGCTGCTAAGTGCCGTCATTGTTCTCATGTTCTTTCTGGGTGTTCTTCTGCTGGTACTGGGGATTTGCTCCGGCACCAGAAGGTATGTGTTGCTAAAACTAAGCATGCTGTTCTAGTTCAGTCTCGTTTACAATACAATAGTGATGGTTCTGTCCATACATGGGAGTATAAGCCTGATGTTGCTCGTAGAGAGTTGTGTCGTTTAATTGTTAAACTAGATTTGCCTCTCAATTTTGGTTTTGAAGATGCATTTGAGGAGTACATTCAGCGTGCTCACAATCCTCGGTTTGCTAAAGTCTCTAGGCAAACCACAACTAGAGATCTAGAAAAGTATTTCCTTGAGCGTCGACATTCTCTGATTGAATGCTTGAAATCTGTTTCATCTGTTTGCATTACATCTGATATTTGGTCTGGCAATGCTAAGGAAGACTAACTTAGTATTGTTATTCATTTTGTTTCTGTTGATTGGGAGTTAGAGAAGAGAGTCATTGGTCTTAGGCTCATTGATGTCTCCCATACTTGGTGTCAACATTGCTGAACGTGTTGAAGCTATTGTTACTGAGTTTGGTTTGAAGGATAAGGTTTTTCTGTCACACTTGACAATGCTTCTTCAAATACTTCTGCCATGGCCAAACTCATTCCTAAATTTATTGGTTACCTTGGTCCTGACCTTGAACCACTTGACAAAGATAAAGATAAAGCAATGTGTGGTCTCTTGCACCAGCGCTGTGCATGTCACATTATAAACCTCATTGTCAAGTCTGGTTTGAAAAGAATCAAGTCTTATCTTGAGGTTTTTGGAACTATAATTTCTTATTTGAACTTTTCCAACCAACGCATTGCTGAATTTCATAACTTTTGCATTGTTAAGGGGGTTCAACCTCATAAATTTGGTTTGGATATGGATGTGAGATGGAATTCTACTTATCTCATGCTCAAGCACCTTATAACATATAGATATACCTTCTCTGTCTTTATTGGTGCTAATTATGGTTTGGTTAATGGTGAACCTTATAACATATAGATATACCTTCTCTATCTTTATTGGTGCTAATTATGGTTTGGTTAATGGTGAACCACTACTCAGTGATGGTCATTGGGTTGTTGCTGAGAAGATTATGAAGTTTCTTAAAATATTTTATGAATCAACTGTTGCTTTATCTGGTGTTTACTATCCAACCGGTTCTTTGATGTTGCATCATATTCTTGACATTGCTGGTCATTTACATGTCCAAGAGACTGATCCATTGCTTAATGACATTGTTACTCCAATGAAACTGTAGTTCCTTAAGTACTGGCAGAACATACCTCTGTTGTTTTCCTTTGCATTTATTTTGGATTCTAGAGCCAAGATGAGAGGTTTTCATAATGTTCTCCAGCTACTTTCTCAGACTATTGGTACTGATTATTCCAGTTACTTCAGTGAGGTAAAAACTGAGTTATATAAATTTTATAACAAATATGAAAACAGGTTTGGTGCTGTCATGTCTCACAGGCACTCTCAAGCAGGAGGATCTACTGGTAAGAAAAAAATAGCATGGGGTAAGATATTTGGGGCTCTTGGTACTTCCATTGGGGCTGGTTCTTCAACTGGTACTGCATCTACATCTGCTGCTGCTATAGCAGCTATATCTGAGTGATCTTCTTACTTCAACAGTGACACTGTCACATGTTTTGATGATGACTTCAACATTCTAAATTGGTGGCATGAGCACAAACTTACATATCCCATTCTGTCCATACTTGCTAGAGATATCATGTCTATTCCAGTTTTGATAGTTTCTTCGGAGTCTTGCTTTAGTCTAACTAGCAGGGTGATCGAGAAGCGGCGCCGACGGTTGCTGCCTCATTCAATGGAGATGTTAACCTGCATCAAAGATTGGGAGTTAGGAGATGCAAGGGCACAACATGAGGTCGAGAAGGGGGTGCAAGAGCTGGAGGATGTAGATGCAGCCAACAAGCTCCTGGAGGATGGAGAAGGGCAAGCTGAAGCTGGTGATACTCAGACTCAGTAAGTACTTGGCCTACTGCCCTACTTATATTTTGTTGTTCAATAACTGATGATGGACTGATGGTTGACTCTTTGTTTCATAGGCCTATCTCCACCACTGGGCCTGCGCCGTCTGTCTAGGGAAGAAGTGATGGCGGCAATTCTTTTGGCAAGCAAGATGCAAGAGTGCAAGTGCATGTGTGGAGTCTGGAGCTAGGAGCTATTTTTTGCATTTGTATTCTATTCTTATAATCATGTGATGTAATCATGTAAATATGTAATGAACATCTAAACTTGAATTATAGATCTGGGCTGTACTCTTTTTTCCTTGCTAGGGTTTCTCACAAGGGTGAGTTTTACCTAGGAAGGTTTTTAATGAGGCAGCCAACACTTGATCACACAGATCAAGTGTTAAAATAGATATGTAATGGTTGTGAAATTTGAAGTTGAGGCAGTTGTGATTATGTGAAATACTGAAATTTGAAGTTAAAACATGACTTGCCGGGTTGTGGGCTGGCCCAGCCCGCTACTTGTGCTCGTGCTTTACGGGCGGGCCTGGCACAAAACAAGCCCGTGGGCCCGTGCTTGGGCCGTCAATGCAGCCCGTGGGCCAACACGGCAGGACACGGTGGAGAGTAGTGCCGGGCCAAGCCCAGCACGAAGTTGACCGAGCCATGCCGGGCTCGTGCCAGGGCCGGGCCGGGCGGCCCGAATGGACATCTATAAGTGACAGCTCCTGTTGGTAGTTCTCCTGTGGCAATAATGAAAGAAGATGAAGAACATGTTGCTCAGGATCTTATAGAACTAGTTGTCGCACATGAGAAAGAGCTACAACAGCCTCATATAGAAGAAGTGCCAAATAATGAGGCTTCCAGAAGGTCTCAAAGAGTTAGAAAACTAGCTATCTCTAAACACTATGAAGCCTATGTTAGCGAAGAAATTCAAATGGAGGGTGATCCCACCTTATTTGAAGAGGCTGTCGGTGTTTAACCGGCTGCCCACCGAGGGATATACCCAAGGTGGTAAGTTTTGGGTGAGGAGACGCCGAGATCAGGAACTCGAAGGTGCAAGGAACACAAAGCTTAGACAGGTTCGGGCCACAAGATGCGTAACACCCTACGTCCTGTATGGTGGTTTGTATTGCATTTGGTGTAGAATGACCTAGAGATCGTGTTTTGAGAGGGGTCCCTGACCTCCCTTATATATCCGAGAGGCCAGGGTTACAAAGATACTAACCAACTCCAGCTAAGGAATCGTATCAGAACATGTCTCGAGTAGATTCCTTCTGTATCGGTTAGCTCTATCTCCTATTTAAACGGGATAAATAAGAGATAAACGAGATAAATAAGAGATAAGACAGACTTAATCTCTTAAACTATGCTTTGTACACAGCCCCGTGGCCCCGGGTCTGACAAACCCCCGAGCTCTTCGTAGCTGAGTACTGCAGGCTTATCGAGTACTTTCGAAGCAGTCTTCGACTTCTTCTGAAGCTTCGTCTTGAAGTCCTTCTTCGAGTACTTGCTTGGCTGCATCGAAGCTATGAGGTGCTCATACCCCGAATTTTTGTTATGGTGTGCGATTTAAAAATCGCACTCCATATGGAGTAGCCCCCGAGCCTTAGGTTTAATCGGAGAATCAGGCTGAGGGTCCCATTAGTTTGTAATCCTCCTTATCCTTCAAAGAAATTTGAAAAATAAGTAGTCGATGCCACGTATCCCGCAGCCCCCGAGCTTTGAATCCAAATCCCACAAATTTGGAAATAAGGATCCAAAAGTCGTGGCATTGGTGTTACTCTGAAATTTCGAGAAAAACTCTTCGTCTTCTGCATAGTGAAATTAAGTCTCCTGCTGGTTTATTTAATCGCGCGGTGATTTAAGGTTTCTTCTGCACTCTCAGTCTTCATATGAGTCATCTTCAAGTAGTTTTACGGCGTCCAGCCCCCGAGCTTACGAGCCAGGAGAGCCAAAGGAGCCATGTCGAGTAGTGCGCATCACCCAGCCCCCAAGCCTGGGAACTAGCAGAACTGTGATGGCACGCCGTGCTGCCTGGAGGGTTGTTGCCGAAGCTTGATCTGAAAAAAGACAATGTGTACATTATGTAGCATAATGCGAAGTACCGAGTAGTACTCAATAATAATATGAAGGAACCAAAATTTATTCGGTGTAAAAATTTCGCATCTTGCTCTTGCTAGGCCATGTAATTTCCGCGGGTAGTTAGCCTGTTACGTTTAAGCACCTGATCCCTGATGGCCGTAGACCATAGCGTAGGGAGCTTAGCCGCTTGCACGCGTAGGAGCATAGGCTTACAGAGGAGTCGAGGTTTCACGGATTAAGGCGTGTGCTACCCGAGTACTTTAGCAACCGTTAAGAGAAGATAAAGAAGTCGTCATGCGACAAAGAGGATGCGCGGTGCGCATAAAGTAGTCGGCGATGTGTAGCTCTGGAGGATTTCGTACCCTCGAGAGATGTACACGCATAAGTAGTCAGCGAGAGCGTGTGTGGCAACACGCAAAGATCTATACTTCCATAGGGTGTAGTCCCATGAAGCCTCCAGCACTCAGAACACAACCTTGTGGTGTAGCCTCCGTAGTTAGTGTCCTAAGGCCATGGCAAAGCCGCCAGCACTCGGTGCATTAAGTTTGTGGCAGAGCCTCCAGTACTCGGTGCACCAAAGCTGTGGCTGTCGGTCTAGCATCCCAGGAGTAGTCGATCAGGGCGTAGCCCCAAAGGGTTTCATGCCCATCGAGAGGCGTACCCGAAAAGGTAGCCGATCCTGTGAAGAACAAGTTGGAAAAGGTATAAATCACTTAGCTTGATTCGTGGACAAATATCGACAAAGCCGTGGAGCTCGTTGATGGAGCTGCGATGGTTTGTTGATGAAGCTCGACTAGTCGGAGTCGATTCCGACTAGTTTGCAAGTCGAGATGAGTACTTGAAGTAGTCGTCGGCGGGCTGCCGATCGTCCTCGCGAAGTCGAAGTAGTCGAAACCGTCGCTGCTGCGCGCGGGTATTGCGGCACAAGCCGAAGTTGAACCGGGTCGTCGAGGTTGACGATCGCGGTGCATCGACGTCGCAGTGCGAGGTGAAGTCGAGCCGAGTAGTCGAGGTCGGCGACAGTGCGTCTGATGAGGCAAACCAGTTGGCACTCGCTCCTAACCAGCTCCAGTTGCGGCGGAATTCCATCGCAGAGTCACGACGCGGTGCTGGGTCAGTTTGCTATGCAACTTCCTCGCTGCCACCAACAGCCTCGTGCCATCCTTGTCTGTGGGAGCTCCCCAGCAAGCTCCGCACGGATGAGAATACCATGAAAAGATCACGTTAGCAAAGATACATCAGTATATAATCCTTGCTAGTAACAGCCACGGATTGTATCCAATGTAGGAAAAATAGAAAAGGAATCTTCCCTGTTCAATACGTGTAGTATGTGCCCGGTGATCCATCTGTCATCTGCAGTTGCTGAGTCACCAGTTGTGCCTCCTGGCGCTCTGCGACGGTTCGTTGATGAAGCTCGACTAGTCGGAGTTGATTCCGACTGGTGAACTGGAAAGATGCCATCGAGCTCGCCGGTGGATCTTCGACGCGCTCCCCTACCTGGCGCGCCAGCTGTCGGTGTTTAACCGGCTGCCCACCAAGGGATATACCCAAGGTGATAAGTTTTGCGTGAGGAGACGCCGAGATCAGGAACTCGAAGGTGTAAGGAACACAAAGCTTAGACAGGTTCGGACCGCAAGATGAGTAACACCCTACGTCCTGTATGGTGGTTTGTATTGCCTTTGGTGTAGAATGACCTAGAGATCGTGTTTTGAGAGGGGTCCCTGACCTCCCTTATATATCCGAGAGGCCAGGGTTATAAAGATACTAACTAACTCCAGTTAAGGAATCATACCAGAACATATCTCGAGTAGATTCTTTCTGTATCGGTTAGCTCTATCTCCTATTTAAACGGGATAAATAAGAGATGAACGAGATAAATAAGAGATAAGATGGACTTAATCTCTTAAACTACGCTATGTACACAGCCCCGTAGCCCCGGGTCTGACAGAGGCTATGAGAAGCGCTCACTCATCGAAATGGCTCGAAGCCATGGAAGATGAGATGAAATCAATCAGTACCAACAAGGTCTGGGACTTAGAAGAAATTCCTGAAGGAGCCAAGACAGTAGGCTATAAATGGGTCTACAAAATATAATATGACTCCAAAGGGAATGTAGAAAGATATAAAGCGCGACTTGTGGCGAAAGGCTTCACGCAAAAGAGAAGGAATATATTATAATGAGATATTTTGTCATAATAACGTTAATGACACATTACGATCTAGAGTTACATCAGATGGATGTAAAGACGGCATTCCTCAACGGGGATTTGTATGAAAATGTTTACATGGCACAACCCAAAGATTTTGTCATGGAAGGATAAGAACTTATGAGATGCCGCCTGAAGAAATCCATTTATGGGTTAAAACAAACCTCCAGAGGCAGTGGTATTTAAATGTTGGATGGAATGATAAGGAAGTTTGGGTTTTTAAAGAGAATGAGGAGGACAATTATATTTATGCAAGGCTCAATAATTGAAATTTTATTTTCCTGTTCCTGTATGTGGATGACATTCTATTCGTTCATAGTGATGTTAATCTACTTTTGGAGAAGAAGTTTTGTCCTCGAATAATGATATGAAAGATCTAGGTGAAGTTTTTTCATTTTAGGAATTGAAATTCACCCAGAAAGAAGAAAAGTGGTATTAGAACTATCGCAAAAGACATAATAGAAGAGGTTCTAAAGAAATACAGTATGCATGCGAGTAAATCCACGCCTGCTCGTATAGTCAAGGGTAATGGATTCGGGAAATTTCAAAGTTCTAGAAACCAAGAAGTGATCGATCAAATGAAATGTGTTTCAGCTATCGAAGCTTAAAGGAGTGCTCAAGTAAGAATTTATCCTGACATAGGTCAAGTATCCGGAAAGTTTTGGCATAAGTCCAGTCCAGCTATAGATCACCGGAATGGAGTTAAGAATATCTTGCAATTTTGCAAAGTATGACATGCCTCATGCTAAGTTAAGAAGAACAAGTACTCTCGAATAGTTGTGGGTACAAAGATAGAGCTTTTGCGAAATGTATAGTAAAATCCACAGTAATTTCTAACATTCACAATTTGATGTTTTATTGTGGAAAAGCTCTAAACAAAATATACAGAGAGTTGCGGCATCATCAGTGATGCATACATGTAGTATAGCATGATATGAGGCCACCAAGCAGGCACTTAAAGTTGATAAAGTAATGCTCGGAATTAAAATTTTCGCTACAATGACAACAAGTCAAGTGTGCTGCTAGACACATTGACATCAAGAGATACATTGTCACGTAGAAAATCCAAAATTATACTGAAAGTATTGAACATATAAGGACCTAGCAAGTGCTTGCGGATCCGCTCACAAAAGGCTTACCGTCCAGTGCGTTCAGAGAACACTCAGGCGACATGGGTCCATGATAGAGCCTATGATTTCTGGATAACAAAGGGGTAACAAAGGGGTCTTGTGTCTATTTCGAGATGGAAAGATGTATTGTAGTCATTGCGTTAGCTGGTACGGAAATAACATCATGATACAGCATGCTCTATATATCGATTCATTGAGAAGTAAATGTGAAGTACAAATAATAAGTATGAAGTATAAGATCAGATCAAGAGAGAGAATGTTAGGATTGATCTCATCCGATACGGCCCAATGATCGTATCGAACTACTTGATCGCGCCTTGATCGGAGGCGCCCAACCTAACATGGTTGGCGGGCCTCCATCGCGCAGCTGGGGAAAGTGGACACACAACCAAGGTTCACCAGAATAGCACAACTCTAGGTCTTGATAACGGAAAGTCCGCCGCCCTCTGCATGGCGCCATTGTCACCGTTACATCATCTCTAATGTTAATACATCATCTCTAATGGTCGCCGTCGGTCACCTCGTGGATCTTGATCTCGACTTGACCGTCAGCTCCTGCAAAAACCAACGGTCAAACCATAATGTAAACTATATTTTTACTCACTGTTAATGATAAAATACCCACTTATCTTCTAGGACTCCTAGAAGGTACTAGAATTTTAACAATCTCGACCCACAACAGGACCTAGGGATGGCCGGAGCGTAGAGCTCGACAGCGACGCCCCCGGCGGCGGCTTGGCACGACGGCCTGGGCGTGTTCCGGCCACTCCGGGCACGGGACGGCCCGGCCAAGCACCCTTACACCATCCACACGCACCACACAGAACCCTCAGCCCGAACTGGCCCTCTACCCCTGAAAATCGAAGCTCACTGGCAGCCCCCTGCTTTCTGCGCGGCGCCGGACCGAAGGAAGAAGAAAACCGAGACTTCCGGGCTCTGGTGGAGGATTCAATCTCGAAACGGTTCAAATGGATCGCCGAGGTGCCTAGATCATGTGCAAGAGGAATTTGACCAGTGCGGCCATGGCAACGAATTTCGCTTGAGAAGAGGGAGGGGGCGAACCGGCGCAGGGAAAGGTTTTTATTCCAATTCTTGCCGCCTCAAGATCCCCCCACCTCATGCTTGCTTGCCTGCTGCTGGATCCCCCCCCCCCCCCCCCCAAGGACGCCACGTGGGTACGTTCATCTCTGAATATGTTCTGAACCTGTGCACAGCTCTGTTTTTGAACCCCCAAAAATCCAAATTTCGTTACTGAACCTTGAAAGAGGCCAACATCTTCATAGCCAAAAATGGCTCTGAAGATTTCTGTTTACATTTTCTTCAAATTCTTCCACTGCACTTCAAAATCTCCAAAATGAAAAGTTTTAGATTTAATAATTCTCTACAACTTATGTTTCAGTAACCCTGGCTGATTTGGCCTCTAACCCTTCCAAAAATTGCTCTGAACAGTAAGGGTTCAGGCTTTTTTTTCTGAAATTTCTGCTGAGTTCATTCAAACTACCACTGTTTGAATTCAAATTTGACTATCTTGCTAAACTTTTTCATGAAAACAAATGAAATATTTACATAGCACATTTAAGCAGCTTTAAATATGGTACTTATCGTCCAAAGTTGTCCCATGCCATGACACTTTATTTGGCCTCAAAGTTGACCCTTTTCACTGAAATGCGATACCCCCTGCTCTCATGCCGCAGCCCCCTGCGGCGCCCTCCCTCCTCTTCGCACCAGAAATCCTCGCCGGAGCTCATGCCGCCTCTCTTCTTGCAGGCGGCGGCAGCGGTCGGCCCAAACACACATCGTCGGCGCCTCCCGCTGCTCGCGTGCAGCTAACTCTCCGCCACCGCGCCCTCAGCAAGAAGCAGTAGAAGAAGGACGCAAGGAAAATGAAGAAGGCAAACAAGCCGACGCAGCGCCAGCAGCTCAGCCGGCCGACGCCGAGGACCCCTTCACGGTCAACTATGGCGATGTTCCTGTGGAGGAGGTCCTGTCCAAGACCATCTCCGACGACGTCGCCGGGGCTGCTCGGTGCTTATCCGCGAGGCTACGGCGCTAAGCAGGCTATCCGCCCGGTCAGCAAGAAGATGGCCTTCATCATGTTATGCCCGTGCCGGCACCGGCATCAGCACGCAGATGGTGCGCTTCTGCACCACCATTAGCAAGGAGTCCATCGACGAAGTTGAGGACGTCGTTTACCTCCAAAAGGAGCCCCTTAAGGCCACAACACAGCAGGTTTGTTGGACTTGTATCCTGCTCTGTAATTCACTCCAAGTATGATCAATTCCTGTCAACACAAAGCAGCCAAACCTGCATAATCTGATCTGATACCGTGTTAATATGTTCCCCAATCTGCAGCCTTGGCGGCTGCATCTACCAAGGCCATAGCAGATGAATGCCTGTCGGAGCCACCAACAAGCATCGACAACTCTGATCCACAGAGCAAGCACTCGTACATATGAATTGTTCAAGCAAGCTTCGCATGGGGGCATGGGACAATAATCAAGGTGAGCATGATGCCGGCACACATACGTTTATGCACGGAAGCTGTTCGATCGAATGCTTTACAGTCTTATCCATTCCCTTATGGATCAAACAAATTGGATCCATATAAAAAATCATTTTCAATTCTTGTTTTTTTCTAATGTTGTAACTAACGTAAACTCTTTTATTTCACATCTCAATGTTTGTCTACCTTTTTTTAGGTTATCAAATTTTCTGAGGTTGGTAAAAAACTGATATCTACCACTTTGGTGGTTCTTTTTTATTTCTGTGATACTCTATGCTGAAACACAGAACTTCCATCCTGGAGTATTGTCACAGAAAATCATCTTGTTCCTCCTACAATGCCTCCCCAATCTTTTACTTAACATTGCAAGGTTCGTAGCTCAGGATCGCTTTTGTGGATTATTGATTTGCAAATGGACAGTTAATTTCTGTCCTCCTTTCATACTGCCGGTTCCGGAAATGGACAGTTAAATCTTAGCTAGGCACTCAAGTTGTTTGAATAAAATTTGTCAATAATATTTCTCATCTTCTCGGTTTCGTACCGCCAGTTTCGGAAATGCCCGGCAGCTAAACCAACTCGAAATGTGTATCACGCATCGTGATTGAATACGGTCTAGCACACAATAACTCAAGATTTATACTGATTCAGGCAATCGTGCTCTACGTCCAGTTGGGGGTCAGTCGGTTGTGTTGCTTGAGCCCGAGTGCTCGGGAGGGTTTGGGGAGTTACAAGCAAGTGGATGGTGTGGTATGATCGAGAGGGTGTTTTTCCTAGGTGGATGACCCTCCCTTTTATAGTCCAAAGGGGTGTCTCCGTTATAGAGGAACCAAAGGTAGAAAGAGTGAGGTAGAAAGATAGAGTGTTCCTTGCTTCATCGGTCGGAGTCGCCACCTCTGTAAGTCGGGACTGCCAACTGTGTCAGTCGGGGTCTTCCGATGACCACCGTCCAAATCCTACGTCGTGGGGTGGCCGTCTTATCTTGTCTCTATGCGTCATGCTCTATCGGCTGGGGGGGGGGGTGCGAGCGTGCGACGATAAGTACGGTACGGTAGTCACGCTCCGTCTCTAGCGCTACGCCCCATCACTCTGTTGCGATGGAGGCGTGTCCGCCGCATGTAATGACGTTGCGTCCCGTCCCTTCGCGAGGACGGACAGGTGGAATAGTATCCCCCCACTGTGGCAACGGAGGGGACTGTAACCTCCGTGGAGAGAGTGGTTGGTCTGTACGGCAAGTTGACTCCGGCGTGTCCGTCCTTATCCTCAGCACCCGTCCTCGGGGACGGTCAGTGTGCGAGGCTCGGCCTGCCCCCGACCTCGTCAGTCGGGGAAAGTAACAGGTGCGTGGTGGAGTTCGGTTGGCGTCTTAGGTCAGAACCATAGTACGGACCTAGGTCGGTCGGGGACCCGAGCCGAGGCTCCAGCCGATCGGCCGGCCGGTCGGGGCCGTGGACCTGGACATCCTAGAGAAAGTCACGGCCCAGGAGAGCGCCCGTTTGATCCACGCATGGTCTTAGACTATTTAGAGTGCCAGCGGGAAGTGGGCCCACTGGGGATGACGAGTCCCTGGACCCATCACATATTACTTATCTTTTCTTGATAATTTTATGGATCATCATTTTTTCATGAGCAATAGAGTGTGCCTTTCCGAGTAATGTGTTTGATAGTTCAGGATTTACTGAATTTAGAATAAGATGTCATGTTATATTCCAACAGTTAAGATGAAGTCATCTGCTACACTCAACCAAAAAAATAAAATGCTACATCTGCAGTTAACATGTCATTATTTATATTCTATATCTTCTCTCTAAAAGATAATGTGAATTTTCAGGATTAGGGTTCTGAAGATGAGTAAGAAAAGGCCACTATTACCTTCAGATAAGATCAAATGTATTACAAGGCTGCAAATAACAAGATATTTTGCTAGAATAGTCTGTATTTAATTATTGATTTTTTTCTACCTGCTAATAATAAGGTTGTGTGGTGATCATGCTCAGGGCCCACATCCTACTTTGTGCAGGTTTGCGATGTGAGTGAGGTCCTACTTTGGGGGTAAGAAAGATTTAAGCTACTAATCTTTGTATAGTTTAGCGTAGGAGAATTATCATCTGATTCATGTTTTCTCGATCTCAATAATCAATTATAGGTTTGATTAATGGTTTATGTTTTGCCGAAATGGATGTAACTCATTACATGTGTGGATCCACAAGTCTCGAAGGTTTTCCCAAACATGAGCGTGCCGTACGTACATTTACTAGTAAGAAGAGATGCACAAACTATCTTTTATAAACGGATATAATTATTTAGAAACAGAGGATTATCACCGCGCCTCTTTTCTCTAGCTTTTGTTTGGACATGGAGAAGGGATATAAAAATAAAACACGAAGAGAGGAGAGATCAATCTCGGAATTCAATACGTAGTTTTATACCGAATCGTACTTCTTACATGGTTGGATAATGAGATTCGGTTTGATTTTGATAATGGATATACATTGCGGTTTTCTTTGTTAAGTAACCTCCAACACTGGCTTGTCATATAAGAGATTAGACTCCCCCGCGCTATACGGGGTACTCAAACCACCGCACTTACGCACCCAACCACAGGCACCGCCTCAGCACCCGGCGAGAAACTTAGGCTGCCATCGCTGACGATCGAACCCGGACGGGCTGCTGCACACCTGCAGCGCAAGCCATCCGAGCTACGCTCCGATTCTCACATCGCGGGTTCTTGGCTTCCCAACTCTCCAAGCAAACCCCTCGAGCGGTCAAGCCAAAGGCCCCGGCTTTACTGACACGGTGGACTCCAACTCGACTCATCTCGCCCGCAACCCCCCACTTCCTCTCTCTCCGTCTTTCCCACCGCGAGTTCGACTCCAACCGGCGGCGGCGAGATGAAGGTCACGGTGATGACCGCCGACGAGCAGATTCTCTCCCTCGACGTAGACCCCGACGAATCAGTAAGCTCGTCCGCCCCGTCCTCCCTCCCTCTCCACCTCAATCTATTTGTTCGCGGCTGGTCCGTTTCGCTGAATTTGACGATGAATCTGCGACGGGAGTTGGAAATAATCTGGAATTTTGGATGGGATGAGCCCACGTTTTGAAAGGCGATGCGCAATCGGTCATCGTAGCGTGATTTCTCGTGTTTAGGCGTACAGATTGGTGGGATCTTTTCTTTTTTCTTGCTATAATTCTGGTGGTGGTTGGCTCCGTATCGAGATGTCCGTCCGATCCCCTTCGGCGTGTTGAATTCTACCTGCGTCATGTAGCTGTCTTGAGCTTCGATGCAAAAGCTGCGATTTTTCTGCTTCGTTTGGCTAAATCGTGCGGCCTACGTGCTTGCAGGTGGAGAATCTAAAGGCGCTTCTCGAGGTGGAGGTGAGCTGGGGCTGGGATCTTGCTTGAGCTTCCTGTTTGAAAAGCTTTGCCGTCACTTGTTTGATCTCACATTGTTGGTTTTGGGTGTCTGTGTGGTCAGACTCGTGTACCGTTGCGGCAGCAGCAGCTTCACTTCAATGGGAAGGAGATGCAAAACTCCGAGAAGCTCAGCACCATTGGGGTCCAGGATGGTGATCTTGTCATGATGCTTCCCTCAAATGAAAGGTGTACTTCCTGGCCTTTCCAGTGTATAAGTAGATTAATTGACATGTGCTAGCGTATAATTGGCGCTTTCGTAAGGGGCTTTCTTGAGAGGTTGAACAAGATTTCTGTCATTTTGCTTATTTGTGATCTGATGCTTCTGAGCTCTGGCCTTATTAGGTGCTACGTTACCTAAAGTTGTCCATTAATTTCTAGCACAAGAGAAGGCTTAGGTTGTTACAGTAAATGATTTCTTATACATTTTGGTGTCCAGGTGATTTGCTTTTCTGTAGTTAGTTTGCCTGTTGGACATCTTTATCAAATTGGGATCCGTTGAAGAGATGCAGTTGCTTTTCTAGCTTATCTAAACTAAAAAATCAGATGTCACAAAAGTACCAACGCTTATCAGCATGGTATTGAAAAACATGCAAAGCTTTTCTTACGAAACTCTGGATTGGCATCATATTGGAAACACCTGCAATAGCTTTTCTTAGTTCAACTAATCTCAAGAATCTGAATGCCACCAAAGCACCAATGCTTTCTCCTAATTGTCTTGGCCAAAAAATTTCAGGGCCTCTCAGGATGTTGTAAAGTTAAATCCTGATGGAACTGCTCCTAATCCTCAAGCTTTTCAACAACATGTTCGAGGTGATTCACAACTTATGGCACAGCTCCTTCAGGTACACTTTTCTTCTTACTTCATTTATTTACTAACATGCATTAATTGCAGACGACATGCTCTCATAGAACAACATTCTCTTGATTGCAGAATGATCCGCAACTAGCACAAGCTATTCTTGGAGACGACATCAATGAACTACAGAATATACTGCGCTCCCGCCACCAACAGAGAATGGAACTGAAACGCAAACAAGAAGAAGAGCTTGTAAGAATCTCTTTGTTGAATTTTTATTCGCTGAGCAAGAGATTATGTAAAATTAAATGAGATTGGAGGTTTTTCCTGCATTGTCTTAGTACACAAGCTAGATCACTTGTAAATTTTACTTTCAGCCGTTTCATATGAAAGATTATTGAATCACTCTATGCCTTTGAAGAAAATATCTCTTGCTGCTTCCTATACACTTGCTTGAAAACCTTGCAAGTTCTATAAGATTCATATGTTTCATCACGTTGCGGCTTGTTTTTTAATGTTCACTCTTGCCTATGCTGCTTAGCTAACTTGTTAATGATAGTAGGTCAAGTGATTAATACATTTTCTTTTCATAGGCTTTATTGTATGCTGATCCTTTTGATGTCGAGGCTCAGAAGAAAATTGAAGCTGCAATTCGGCAGGTAGGCATTGCTTTCTCAGGACAACACATATTGGTTATGGCAATGTTTCTTTCTTTCATATGTCACTGGAAAAACATTACATATGATGGATATCATTACATGCACATCTAGTGGTTAAGGAGGCTTAAATAATGTGCACTACAAAAAAGAATATGAATAAATGAGCAGGCTAGTATGATGTAGTGCAGGAATGTGCAGAGGAAAAGCATTTCCTTCTTTGTGCGTTGTACTTCTGCTAGATTCTTGATTAGATTATTGAGTTGCCACCATGGCATTTTGTTTTATATACTGTAGTGGTGCCAAAAGCTTTGTTGTGTCTTGAGTTTTGCCTGTAATTTATACTTTCTTCCTCTGAGAATTATTAAGTTACACATTTGATATTGTTGTTTCTTGTCAAATTCAATATTTCAGAAAGGCATCGATGAAAATTGGGAGGCTGCCATAGAGCACAATCCTGAAGCATTTGCTCGAGTGGTGTGTTTTACTCTCAGTTCATTCCTCTTGTTTTATCATTTTTTTCTGAAGAGAAGAGTATTCTCGTACTCTTATGTTCTATGCTTTGTAGTACTCATTAATGAAGCAGTATTTGTTTCATACCAGGTAATGCTGTATGTGGATATGGAGGTCAATGGGGTACCCTTGAAGGTATTAAAATTATCTCATATATCTGTTCCAGTATAATCAATTGAGCACTGACTATTCTTAGAACTGTATTGTCATATGAGATTCTAAATATCAGAAAACTAGCATATACTTTGCTGCCAAGTCCTATTGAATTTTATGTTGGTAACGTAACTGATATACTTGGTAATAATACTATCTACCCCAATGAACTTATCATGATTGTAACTTTTCCTTGCTATGTCTTCTCATGAACTTGCATTACTGTGGTGATAGTGATCATTGGATGAACTATTAGGATACAACAATGATTGGGATCTTATCTTTTCTTTCATCTGCAGGCCTTTGTGGACAGTGGAGCGCAGTCGACTATCATATCAAAAAGTTGTGCTGAACGTTGCGGGTATGATTATAAATAAATAGTTGACTGGAACTATTCCGATTTATATTTGTAATACCATGTTTTTTTTTGTGAATATTCAGAAAAGACCAAGAGTATTACATAGCAACCTTAGTTTGTCAAGCATCATGGAGTTTTACTATTTAAAGAGGATAACATATCATACGTGGACTAGTATAATTTAGGATATTACTCTATTTTTATGATGATACCATCCTCATCTTAACACCCTATTCAACTCTTATGGAATAGAGTACTGGTATTTTACTCGAATCCATACATAAACCATATTGGTTTATTGTTAGAGAATAAAATTTCTTCTAATTAGTTCTTTTTTTTTGGGGGGTGGGGGAGGGGTGGGGGGGGGGGGGGGGGTCAAACCACACCTCTTTCATTTTTTAGTTTCAACTTTGTTTGTCTATGTTCAATGAATAAATTGGAAAGAAATAAATCGCTAATTCTTGACAGTGAACTTAAATGCACAGTTTTAGTATGTAGATACATCACATCTTATAATGCATTATGCAGGTTGTTGAGGCTTCTTGATCAGCGGTACCGAGGGGTTGCTGTTGGAGTTGGTCAATCGGAGATACTGGGAAGAATACATGTAGCTTCAATAAAGGTATGTTTGATTGCTATGATTTCACTGGTTTTTACAAATTTTCATTTGAGAATTGCAACAGCATGACTTCAAGCATGCTGCAATATTATTTGAGTCATTTATATATGCAATTTGAAGACAATTATTACCAAATTCATCTCTTGAGAAGAAAAAATAAATGAAATTGTTTGTTTCTGAATACCTTGGTTCTTCCTTGAGATGGATGAACCAAAGCCAAACTCCTATATTTGTGGAAGCCATGTGTACACTCCTACTTGGAATACAAGAGACTTTAGTGCCTTCTGACTCTCTGTCAAGATCTTAGTCTTTCTTGTATGTGTATACAGTAATACAAGCTTCAGTGCTTACGAGATTCTTAATAGATACATATACCATGTCAATTTGTTCAAAATACATTGACTAACAGCTCATGTTTGACAGATTGGGCATCTCTTCTATCATTGTTCTTTCACTGTATTGGATGCCCCCAATATGGAATTCCTATTTGGGCTTGATATGCTGCGAAAACATCAGGTATTTGCATGAGTTATTTTTGGACCAGTTCATTTAATTTGGCTGATTACACCTCATGCTTTTTCATTGTCCTACCCAGTGCATGATTGACCTAAAGGACAACGTTCTTAGAGTGGGAGGTGGTGAGGTTTCAGTGCCCTTCTTACAAGGTCAGTAGATTTTCTATAGTCCTCAATGATCTACTGAAATAAGCTACTGAAGAAGCTAGAACATCAGTTATTCTTAAATTTTCCTACATTTTCATCTGGTTATTCACATAATCAATTTGTAAGTTCCAATTCACCAATCAGTCTACTGTTGTATCTTCAGAGAAAGACATCCCTGCACATATACGAGATGAAGAGAAATTATCTAAGCTAGCATCTTCTCTCGGCCAAGCAACTGGAGTAAGCAAACTCACAGCCTTTGCATGATGTAGCTTTTACATTTTCTTCAACTATGATTTGTACATTGCCATATCCTTATTTACTTAATATATAATCCAGGAATCATCAAAGGCACGCGAGGGGACTCCTGATTTACCGCAACGAACTCCCCCCGCAGGTTAGTTTGATTTTCTCTAGTACTTCCATAATCCCTAGGACTACTAGCTTCTGATAACTGTACTAATTAAAAGCCACTACTATATTTTGCTCGCAGGAGCTCCAGTTGCGAATCCTCCACAGGTGAAGTCAAATCTCTTTCTGTATCTATTATCAGTTGATGCTTACTTTGTATTTACTGAATAACATCTGTCCTAACCATTTCTAGCAGGGAGGAGATTTCGAAGCAAAAGTCACGAAGCTCGTGGAACTTGGATTCGACCGAGCATCTGTAGTACAAGCGCTCAAGCTGTTTAACGGGAACGAGGAGCAGGCTGCTGCGTTCCTCTTTGGTGGTTAGAATCCTAAGAGCAGCCATTCCTGGCTTTCTGTTTGCTCAACCCTTTCCCAGGGTTGAATATTGACTGATACAAGTGATTTAGGAGATGGTTTCTCTTTGGAAAATTGCTTGGCCAATGCAAAGGCTTGACGCTCCGTATTTTCTCTTGTTTCTGTGAACAAAACATTCTTTCTTTCTGTACCTGATACGTAGACTGATACTCTGATAGACACCTGAATGCAAACAGATTTGTGAAGATTTCCCTTGTTGTTTATCTGCCTGTTTTTTTTTTGGGTGGGGGTGGGGGTGGGGGGTTGTGTTCTCGCAGGCCAGTTCTTGTTCACTTTTGTGTCAAAATTGTTACTACCTTCCTTATTAAATATATGACGTCACTGGCTTTTTCATTAGTTGGACTATGTCTTTTCTACAAATATTTAGGAAAATAGAAAAATCTATAAGTCGAATCTATGGTACCTTTGATGATAGGTGTAGTGGTAATCATTTTACTTTATTTAACTAATTCATTATATAAATATTATTGGTAAAAGTTTGAGAAAAATTCAGCGGTGCCATGTATTTAAGAACGGAGTTAGCGCATTAGAGTATCCAAGTGATTAAATAATAGGATTGGGCATTGGTTAGAACATTCACTAGTATTACAGCATCCTTTCATCACTAGCTAAGAAGCGTAACGTCTCAAGTCAAAAGTTTGATTTGTCTAGCTGAACTTTCGAATATTCAAACATTTAGAAGTCAAAATTAACTTCAAGGTATGCAGATTAAGATTTTTTAGTCAGTTTTATTTCTTCCTGTACAGCATGAGCAAAGAAGACGACGCAAAAAAAAAGAAAAAAAAACTGAAACAACTGATCACTTAAATTTGCTTATAATTTATTAAATCAGAGGCCAAAATTCGCAGCTCCCTGCCTAACAAATCGAACCAATGTATCCTCTCTACACTTGCTGCGTCCTAAACTAATTCAAATTAAACCCTACACGAGGAGCTCAACCAATCAAGCCATCGCCTTGACCACAAGCGGGCTCCTCACGAACTGCTTGCCGTTGGTCCAGACGAGGGCGCCGAACGAGTAGTCCTTGGCGAGCGCGGCGTTGTTCACCTGGAAGTTGACCTCGTAGCCCTTCTCCTCCCCCTTGGCGCGGAACTCGAGGATGTTGGGGGTCACCGTCACGTCGACGCCGGCGGGCTCGGTGACGAAGGCCCAGTACGTGCCGGGCTTGCCGACGTTCTTGACCCGGCGCCGCGCCGTGGCGCCCGCGGCGGTGACGTTGACGACGGTGATGGACGGGTAGTTGAGGTCGGCGACGCGCCGGGGCGCCTCGCCGGGGCACGTGTAGGGCGCGCCGTTGAACATGGCCATCACCGTGGCGTTGTACTTGAGCGCGCAGAGGAAGTCGAGGTAATCGGCGTCGCCGAGGTCGTAGACGAGGCCGGGGTTCATGGCGCGGGCCGGGGAGACGTGGCCGGCGCCGAAGCCGAAGGGGCTCGACGGCAGGGAGGACGCGTTCAGGATCAGCTCGCCCTTGTTGTCCATCTCCAGCGCTGCGGGGCATCCATGGAACGGCGTGTGCGCTTGTCAGTCAGAACTGCATCATCAGGAGCGGCCATTGGCTGGCAGCGCGTCAGATCGATCGGCGGCTTACCGGTGGTCATGATGGCCGACTTGATCGCGGCGGGGCTCCATTCCGGGTGGAGCGTGCGGAGGAGGCCGACGACGCCGGAGACGTGCGGGCACGACATGGACGTGCCGGACTCGGAGTTGAAGGCCACCCGGCGCAGATCGAAGGCGAGGTCCGTCGGCGAGTTGGCCCGGGTCCACGCCGCGATCACGCTCACACCGGGCGCCGTGATGTCCGGCTGCAACACACAAACCCACCATCATTGCAAGTGAACGTCACGTCGATCGTAGAGAGCTTTCGTCAAGGATGGATCGGTCAGTAGGAAAGCTTTGCAAGAACGAACCTTGAGGATCTCGGGGGTGATGGTGTTGGGCCCCTGCGACGAGAAGGCTGCCATGAACGGCGCCGGCTTCGTGCCGAGGATCGTCGCCGGCTTGGTGATGAAACCAGTCGGATTCCTTAGATCAAAGCAACAACAATGTCAACGCCTCGCAAGAACACTAGCTAGTAGAGCGGTAGGTAGCAAATGGTGGCAACGCGATCGATGTGCTGCTGGCTGGCTTACTTGGTGGAGTTGATGTAGGAGTAGAGGCGCAGACCGTCGCGGTACTTGATCTGCGTGGCCGGGAGGACGTGCGCGTCGGCGATGATCTCGTTGCCGGTGCTGGCGTCGTTGGCGAGAACCATCCCGGCGCCGCCGGCCTGCTTCACCGCCTCGCCCTTGGCCACCCGGGGGTTGATCCCGCGCAGGCACACCACGATCTTGCCCTTCACCTTCGCCGGATCCAACGCCCCTATCATGCACAGCTGTCTGTATCGCCATTAACAAACACCACAATTGTCAGTAGCTTCAGTTAGCCTGTCGATCGAGTAACAAGATCGCTGCTGATCGTATTGCTGAGTCTGACGACATACGCGTCCTTCGTGGTTGCATTGGCAAGTCCAGCCTTCGCGGAGTCGATCAATTTGTAAGAGGTCTTCTCCGGCAGCGTCGTCATCGACAGGCTCTGCCCCTGCACGGATCCATCAGCAAGCATGTCATTAGAACAGTTGATAATTTCTTCCAAGAATGGATCCCTTGATGTGTCAAATGTGAGTGGAAAACGAAGCAGGGGGGTGGTGTGGGCAATGCAACGTGCCTTAAGCTTGATGATGCTTTTGTGGGGTGGGCTGCCAAGAGGAGATGCCGAGGAGGAGTTGCCCGCCGCCGTGGCCTTCCTGTGCTCGAAGACGATGTAGGACGGGAACTCGCGGTCCATGGTGCTGGCGCCGGAGGTGAGGATCCACGGCGCGAGGTTGGAGGCGGTGCCGAGGCCGGGGCCCGAGTTTCCGGCGGAGCAGACGACAGCGATGCCGCGGCGGACGGCGTGGAAGGACCCGATGGCGATGCCGTCGTCGAAGTAGCTGGAGGGGTCGCCGCCGAGGGAGAGCGACAGCACGTGCACGCCGTCGTGGATGGCGGCGTCGAACGCGGCCAGGATGTCCGCGTCGAAGCACTCGCTGCCGTTCACGGGCGGGTAGCACACGCGGTAGGCCGCCACGCGCGCGCGGGGCGAGCCGCCCGACGCCGTGCCGTTGCCGAACCCGAACACGGAGGCGCCGCGCACCGGCGAGCCGGCCGCCGTGGACAGCGTGTGCGTGCCGTGGCCGTCCATGTCGCGCGGGGTGTTCATCGACGCGTTCAGCACGCCCGCCGCGGCGGCGTAGCCCTTGTTGAAGAAGCGCGCGCCGATCAGCTTCCTGCACGCACACGCCGGTAAGGGATCATGATTAGAGAAATACAATTGCTTCTAAAAAGGTTGTAATTTGGTATCCGAATTCATCATCATGGACGTAAGAAACACTTAAAAAGTCTTTAATTGCTTGTAAAAGGTGCCCGAATGCTCATGAATAAATCTTTCAAATGAGAGAGAGAAAATTGGACAAGCGCCTACTACTCTGTTTTGTTTCAGGTTGAGATTGAGATTTTTCGAACAAAGGTTGAGACAACGCATCCATCAACGTCATAGCACTGTTGAGTGGGATCGAGCTGAGCCATGATGCATGGATGGACGCCCATGATCGTTGCCGCTTGATCCCAGGCATCAACTGGTGGTGGTCTCACACTCGCGGTCATGCGTGCAATGTGGTGGTCTCAACTCGATCAACCCCATAATATTCGTAGTACCACCACCATACCAAACCAAGCAACTCAATCTTTTGGTATCAGACACACTGGATATGCTCCAAGAATGGAGCAGAGTTTCTAAACGACACTCAAAACTTTTTGAAGGAAAAAGTTGGAACCATTGAGCTTGAATATATAGTTTCATATTCCATAGGACTACAGGAGGCCAGCAGGCTTGAATATAGTCAGAAGCATGTTATTAAGAGATTAACATATTCATGAAATTTAAACAGAATTAATTAACCTAAGTCCATTGTTAGAGCATGGATACAACATACAAAAACACTTGACTAACGATATCTAAGAAAAAAAATATAATAATCTTATGAACACGAAGAGCCGTATATTGTGAAATTATGCTCAGAGTTTAAAGGGAAGTATTTGCATGGTTCTGATTACCTGTTGCAAGAGAACTTATGATCTTGGCCTTTGTCGCATGCTCCTTTCCAGTGGGATGGAACTGGTCCCAGGCCATCATCCTTAAAGCTCTCTGATTCCGGCCACACACCTTTGCATCCACAAAGGCACATAGTGAGACAAGCAAACAAAGCATGTCAAATTCCAAAACCATCGCAAAATACAAAAAGCATCGTCCATGCAATTCAAGTCAAAGTGAGAAAAATCTAGGCACTATACATCAAGCACTGGACATTCTTTTTTCTTTAGATGCCCAATGCTTTGGCCGCATCTGAATCTTATGCGCCGTACCAGCTGCCCAAAGGTCCCCCGGGGCAAAGAGAATGCAGGAAAAGTTAGGAGGAACGCACACATCACCGCGGCAGATCATTGGGTGGCCCTACGCCTTTTCGGATAACGAACTGGACCCGTTGATTTGCTATAGCTGATGGGGAAAGCCAGCAGCACTGCTACTACAGCATTGTAGTTTAGGAACATGTTTTCTGATCAGATGGGGCAAGTCCACCTTAACTTAATTAGTTTGCATTAGCTATAAACAAAAAGTTTAGGTGCTAAATCATACGGATAGAGATGCTAATAGTTTATTGGTTGAAGTATCATTGAGACACTGACAGGAATCGTGTCGAATGTTCTGACAGCTAGCTAACCGCCGGTTTTCTAGACGCCCACTGGCCTGAACTTGTTGGTAGAAATACTGGGCAGGTGAAATTTTGCTGAATTATATGTTCATCAATGTACCGGTCGTCGACAAATAAAACCGGTTTTTGTCAATTTCTCAACCACTATCTATGAATACACAACTCTTAAATATAAATTGCGTACAACCACCCGCGACTATACTTCAGCACCAATTATATTTGTTGCTTTCAAATTTGTGCAAAGTTTCCAAAAGAACAGAATAACTACCCTCCGAAAAAACCTAAGTATACCGCAATTAGGCCAGACCAGGGTATCCTGTTACTTGTCTTATCTAAAAAAAATATTACTTGTCTTATCTAAAAAAACTATTACTTGGTTATAAAAAAATTAAAACAAAAAAAGGCTAGGTTCTCTTTTTGGAAGTAGTAATGTCACTAATCAGCACCCTGATTAGGTCAAGATTAAGTCAACCATCTCATGACCAAAGAGGAAAGAAGTGCCATGATTAGTAGCTGCAGAAAAGGTGCAGAGAAAGGGTGATTTCTTTTGGAAGGATCAAGGGAAGAGCTTCGTCCTATCCGATGGGTTAAGAAAGGTGTCTGTCTTTGGCGAGGAGAGTGATTAGCGAAGCGGGAGGCACCGGGCGGGTACAGCAGCTTATCCCCAACCGCTGCCTCGAAAACGATGGCTGCGGCGAGGATGGGAACAGCGAACCGCCGAGGCGACCGGGCAGACAGGAGACAGAGGAGAGGGGCGAGTGGTGGAGGATGGGATCTGCTCACCGGTGTCGAAGTTGCCGATGATGGTGTCGGCGCCGAACCTCGCCTTCCGCCACGCCCCGCCGCGGGGGGCGCCGCCGGGGCCGGCGAGCCCGAGGAACTGCCACGACCGGGTCGTGTGCAGCTGGCGGCCGCGGTTGGGGAACACGGAGATCACGCCGGGTTGCCCTGGTCAGAGGAGGAATTAAACGCGCATGGATGGAATCAGTAGGAAGTTAATTTCGTGGAGCAGTAATAAATGTTGGCCGGCGGCAAGGAAGGCTCACTGGCGATCTCGGCGGCGGCGGTGGCGTCGAGGTTGGCCGCGAAGCCGTTGATGTGCTTGGTGTACGAGTAGAAGATCGCCTCCCGCGCCTTCTCCTTGCTGCATTGCAGGATCACGCGCGCCATTAGCGGTTTTCAATCTTAACACAGTGCCTGTCTGTCAGATCGGTCTAATCAAAAAAAGAAATAATTCTAGCCGATCGCGTCCGTACTCTCCGCCGAGGACGCCGGCGAGGAGCTCGTAGTGGGCGTCGGCGGCGTTGCGCTCCAGCGCCGACAGCTCCTCGGCGCCGTGGGTCCCCAGCGCCGCGCCGTGCGCGTGCTGGCCGAGGTACACCACGTACGACGAGCGCTCTGCGCCGGCTGCGGCGGCGGCGGGCGCGAGCGCGCAGAGGAGGGCGGCGAGGGCGAGCGCCATGATGGTTCTCGCGGCCGCCAGGGCCATAGTCGCGCGCGCCGGAGTTCGGGGGAAGAGAGAGGGGTGCGGGCGCACGAGCGCACGCGGTGGGTATATATACACCCTCGCGCGCGGCGAGGAGGCGGTGGCGACTAGGCGCGCAGGTGGACTCTGCCGCCGCCGCGGCAGACGGTTCGGATCGGTTGCGTTAGTTACGGCGCGGGGAGAATCCTTCGCGCGGGTTAGTAACGCGTTCTATTTCGAGCTGCAATGGTGAGTACTTTTTTTTTATCCTTTTTTTTATTTTCTAGCTGCAATATTAAATTTCTAGGGGTGGAAATTCCTGCAAATCGTGGATATGCGCAAATATTTCTGATGATATCGCGGTTTGTGTCTCATATCACGACGGTTTGTTATTAGGACAATAAAAAATTATAGGGAATCAACTGTTATGAACCGGATGGATATCAACTTTATTTCAAACCATATCGCAACTCTCTTAATTTTACAGCCAACATTCCATTCGAACCTGATACGTGATAGGTTGGCGTTTTTTTTTCATAAAAATTGTGAATGTCAACTAGTAGGGTTGAGGTGACATTGGAAAAAGAAATATATACCAAACTTGACTCTGTTCATCTAGGTTCAGGCTCTAGACTCAGCATGTGCATGCATTTTCTAGATTTATTTTAATAATAAGTTATTCTATTTTTCAGTAATGGGCTACGTGCTTATTGATCGTCAACATAAATATTTCCAGGAATAAATATGCGTGTGAATATCTGCATTGTCATATGTTTGAAAAGAAAAAAATATTTGCTTAGTTAATGATTGATGGATTTGTCTTGGACAAAGATAGATGGTGAGTATTACATCTCTCTTTTTAAAAGGATGTGCGGTATGTGTCTAGTAGTGTAAGAGCTGGTTTGGGAGAGCTTCGGCCGGCTCCGGCTCCTTCTATAATAAAACACTGTTCACTAGAGCCGGTTTCCTCTATCCTTTTCCCTCCCTCTCATAGAGTCAGGAGGAGCTGGTGGAGCTATAAAATATTTTATAGCTCCAGTGAATAGTATTTTGCCAGAGGAAAGAACCGAAGCCGTCCGAAATTCTCCCAAACAAGCTCTAAGTGTGAACTTGAGGTATTTGTCCTCTCATGTGCGCGCGTAAGTCGAGTCAAGTGCTACTTGAAGTGTCAAGTATAGTAGATCGAGATCAGTGAGTACTCAACCTAGAAACTACTGCTAGAGTCAAGTATCTTATTGTGTGTAAGAGTTAATCTAGTGTAAGATCAGCTATGCGCTTCCCTATATTACTATATATCTTGCTTTGTAAATAAATAAATAAATATAATAAAGAAAGAGAGAAAAGGTGCTACTTAGATACAAGACAAGTATTGTCGGGTGCTTGTTCTTAGTGTGTGCGCTTCTCTATTGTTTGTTTATTTGTATCAAAGTAATGATGGCATTTTCAAATTTAATTAGCATATGCCATTTCTGACATCTCTGTACAAGGATGTCTTGATTTCTTCTTTACTATCTGTGTGTTTGACTCCTTATTCTGTTCTAAAAATTTGAAAGTAAACATCGGTGCAGCCTCCTAACTATACCTGATCATGCCGTTTAACCCTACAAACTGGACCCGTCCCACCCGAAAAAACTTGATCCGACCTGTCTGGATCAATATATTGGCCGAGCTTGTGGCCTGATGGTTAGGTCAGGCTAGATTTGGGCTAAAGAAAAAATATCGAATTTTTCTTTGATCCGAACCCCACCCGACGACCTGGCCTATGATCAGGTCTACTCCTAATACAACTTTTATCGTTAATCTAAAATTTCAATAATGAAAGCGGGCATAATCAATTAAACAGGTACGTAGTAGGGTGGTTTTTCAATAGATTTTGAGTGGGTAGATATTTGTAACAGTGGAAATTGGTTCCTTATGACACCTAAAGATCACATTGTTTGTAAAATACCAACAATTGAAACGTTGTTCGGATAAAAAGATTGTACAAGTTTTAATATTCTTGTGCGTTTGGCATCATGTGCAAGTAAGTGTTAAACTTTTAGCTCGATAATAAATTTCAACTTAAATGATTTAACACTAAGTACAGAAAGCATTTGTGTTGGCACCTCATTTTTTATATGCTGGCAGTCCAGCATAAGTCATGTTTTTCTTAATAAAAAATTAAATAGTTATTTCATATGAAGTTAGATGAAGATAAAGTTTATATGAAAGTTATAGAGCGAGACGAGATCTAAAACTTTGCTGTTGACAATATTTTCATTCAAGACCTTTTGCTAGGCCAAATATTTGTTACCATTTCTTAAATCGCAATTTTAAACCTTGTATCCAAATTATAGACAACCAAAGATGAAAACAAACCTCCTTATATCCAAGTTATAGAGTTTGATAAGATCTAAAATTTTATAGTTTACAAATTTTTCGTTCAAGATCATTTACTAGGCCAAATATTTATTATCATTTCTGAAATCTAATTTTAAAAAGAAAAATTAAATTTTTGAAACTTTTAAACAATTCTGGATGAAGATGAACTTTATACCAAAGTTGTAGTGCTCGACGAGATCTAAAAATTTGCAGGTATCAATTTTTTAATTTGAGATCGTTTAGAGTGTCAAACACATAGTATAAGATTTGAGAAAGTGATATCAAAAGAATAGCAATGCTTGAAAAGATAAGATATCATAAGTAGATGAGATGGTAGGGAAGAAACACGCAAGGTCTCGGGTTCAAACCACGTACACTGCACGTACACTGCATATGCTTGAAAAATGTTGAAAAAATATGGGACTTATGTCAAATGATGGATAGTTGGGTGCAGATGTCCAGTGAAATATGAAAATATTTTTTATTTTAATTTTGCATTTTAAAATTTTAAAATAATTGGAATTGATTTGTGCTTATGGAAACTTAAGAACTACCAGCACAAATATATTGATTTGTGCTAGCACAAGATTGCTGGTGGGTGTTAAAACCGCCAGTATAAATGCTTTTTTATAGTGTAAGCGTCCAGCCCAAAATTCCAAATCGACCTTAGCCCTTCTAAAATAGGAAAAAGTCTATTTTACTCTCCTCAATAATTCACTTTATCCACTTAACCCCCTAAATAAAATTTAGGCTAAAGCTACTACCCCAAACTATTTCAATTGGTCCAATCTACCCCCTAATAAGATTTCTCTTTTTTATTTCTCCACTTACAAGTGGAATTTGCACTTTAAATTTTGCAATGTAACTTATAATATGATACCTTATGCTACAAAAATACATTATGACTTTTTTATAAATATTGTTCATCCAGAATTGTATTTTTGTGATGATTTTTGTGTTAAATATTTCCAAATTATGAAAATAACCATGAAAAATTCTTAATGTATTTTTTAACATATGACATCATGTTATCCATCCACTCATAAAATTTGAACTTAAAATTCAATCCGTACATGGAGAAATAAAAAAGAGAAATATCATTAGAGGGTAGATTGGACTAATTGGAATTGTTGGGGGAGTAAATTGAGCCTAAATTTTGCTCAAGGGGTTAAGCGGACAAAGTGAATTGTTGAAGAGAGTAAAATAAACTTTTTCCTCTAAAATAAGAGCGGCTAATCATCCAAATTAGTAGAATTAGCAGTATCCCAGTCGGTATACTTAATACCGTATCTGTCATTACGTATTTTAATACATGCAGATTATCCTTTATATCATTGAACGATCAATATAATAATGCTTTTTTGGAGCCCATTCCTTGTAGCCCTATCCAAGCATCATGTAGCCGGACAGAATCTGCAGTCACCAATGACACCGTATGAAAGCAATCGATCCCATCCTCATGTTTGCGACTGCTATTGAACGCGTCGATGCCGTATTGTACACACGATCGAATCCGTCGTGGTTGCGTAGAATACGAACGTCCCTAACAACCATGCATGCAATTAATCTAGGCTGGACACGCAATCATTAATCATACATACCTATCCAGCTGGGTGAACCACGTTATTCTCCTACTACACAATTATATATATAAATATATATATATATATAGGCCCGCGTTCCTTTATTTAAAAAGTCGTTGGACTGTACGTGTCCTTCAAGATTTTTGCAAAAACAAAAAAAACAAAAGAAAGAAACCAAACAAGCCAAGCCATGCATGCATGCATGAATTCAAACACGGTGTGTGATCGAACTGCATTCCGGAGGTGCGGCGTTGGCAGCTGATCTGATGAGATCAGTCAGAGCACCGTTTGGCTGACCATGCACGATTGCATGCGGAGCAGATACATACGCACGTCCAAGTGCAAGCGGCCACAAATATGTTAGTGATATGCTCATGGTTTTATATCACTTGTGAGCCATGAGAAAACCCGGAAAAGTTTCACGATGGCATTAACACTTGGAGTCCAGAAGAAAGAACGGAGGAAAATACCTGGATGGATCCGAACGGACTCTTGGCGGTTTGAACTAGGAACCTCGGACAGTATCGGACTCGGTAAGATTGACTCATTCATTCCTGCATCTCAAAATGTGTCGCATTTTTCATTATTTATATTTTGTGTCATTAGGATTATCAACATGGAGCGAGAGGCTCTCACGTAATGTGTTCAATTTTTTTTTAAAAAAAAACTATACGTGCTGATCTCTATCCTAGCGCGTGTGCGCGGGTCAGCAAAACTGCATTTGACCTGTCTTTTTCTCGATCGCCATCTATCCGATGGAGCTAGAAAAGCTACTGTCAGGCGATGCCGGTGGCTCTTGGGCATCTGTCGGCGTCTCTTGCAGTTGGAGCATACCTTTCAGTCTCAGTAATCCAAGCAGCTAGCGTCGTCATCTCAATAACCCGCTCGTCCGCCACGCTATGCCAATTGGTATTGTCAACGGAAAGAAAGTGGATAAGAGCCTAGGAGGACCGATAACCGTACGTCGTAAGGTATCGAAGGGTCAAAAATTATATCCAAATATAAAGCATTCTAGGATATTTTTGGAAAGTAATTATTCCCGGCTAACCATGAAATCAGCAAAATAACAACCAAATAAGATATTAAATAGGGGTACATGCGTCATTTCCTTATCTTCTTAATCTATCACAAAAATGTTAGGATGCCCTATATTATTGGATTGAGGGAGTAAGAGCCTAATTGGTACTGTCAACATCAAAAGATTTTTTTCCTTCTAAAAAGTGCAGGTACTTGATACGATTATACTATCTCCATCTCAGAATATAGCTAGCTTTAGATTTTCTCCAAGTCAGACTTTTTAAACTTTGACTGTAGATGGTAAAAAATCATAAAGATTGACAATATAAAGATGCTATTAGTTTAGTTATAATAATATGTAATTTTTTCTATTTAAAAATAATTAATTTTGAAGATGTTATTGGTCAAAGATGAAAATATTTGACTTTAACTAAATTAAAAAGTTTTTATATTCTAGGACGAAGGTAAAAAATTATTATATTCTAGAACGAAGGTAGTAACTTATAAGCAGTCTGCTAGAATGGAATCCTGTTTATCGGTTGGGTGCAAGCGAACCCAGCTAGCCAATCTGCACCTTACTTTCATCACCGACCAAATGAGCACAACATTTATGGTGAAATTGCTTTAAGCATTGCTACCGTAGTCTAGCTAGCTAGCCAGCCTCAACGTGGGCAACGTGCTGCACGATGGAGCGTGCGTGCGAGATCGTGCGGCTCCAATTCCCGGCCACTCCCGGCACCGGTCGTCGTCGCGGCACGCACACGGGCGGCGGCGGCGGCGGGAGTCACTTCGACGACGGGGACGCGGAGGCTGCCTGGGTGTGGTGGCGATTCTGACCAAGCAAAGCGACTCGATCTGACCACCATCTATCAGTGCGAGAAGAGCGCCGCGCAAGGCCAAGAATAGAAACGTGCTGCGTCGCATCATCAGAACAAATGTTCTTATGATCTTCTCGTTCTTCTTTTACATGCCTGCATCAGGAGCAAATTCAGAAAACATCAGGGGCTGTTTAGATTGCAAATTTTTTGCAACACGATACTGTAGCGCTTTCGTTTATATTTGACAAATTTTATCTAATTATGGACTAACTAGGCTAAAAAGATTCGTCTCGTGATGTACAATTAAACTGTGCAATTAGTTATTTTTTTACATATATTTACTGCTCCATGTATGTGTCCGAAAATTGATGTGATGGAGAGAGCGTGAAAAGTTGGAATTTGGATGGGATCCAATCTGGCAAAGCCTTCTGTCTCTTTCAGCATCTAGCGCGTACGACCGCTGTCTACGTGCGGCGGCCGGTCAGCGCCGGCGTTGGACTGGCCACCGTCGCCTCCACTCTGGCACTCGCCACATGCTTTAGCTTAGTCGGGATACGTGCCCACAGAGTTAATGCGGATGAACTGCTGCTCCGTCTGACCAATCTGAACTCAAGCTGTGGGTGGAAGCCAGTGCGTGCGGGTTCTGCTTCGCGCCGCACGCCGCCGGCCGGGTGCGGGTGGCATTGCGCACGCGCGGCAGATGGCGGCAGGCATGGCGCTGCGCACGGGTAGACGCGCGCGGGGGCGGCGAATCAGCGACGGCGACGGCTAGCCGGACCACGCGTCGCGTCGAGCGCCGCTGCATTGCACACGGTCCCGACGGACCCGGGCGCGCCCAGCCCCATCCAAAGCGCAGCGTACGTGTTCGAATACCGCCAGCCAGGTAGGCCCAGGCCGACACGGGGGCCCAACAGGATAATACTAGTTAGTCAGGGTACACTGGCCAGATCTAGGTACGTACGACCAGCCGTTCCCCGCCGACGATTACGTCCCGCCGCCCCTCCGGCAACCTCGGTGCTGGGCGGCTGTGCCTTCTTGTCGACAGATCTTACCGACTCCTAGACTTGGGCTGCCAGCACGGGTGGCAGGGCGGCGGCGAGCCCTCCGACGAAGGGAAGTACAAGGGTGTGGCTGGACGAGGAGGACGACCGGAGAGTGGTGGCGCTCCGGCGAGCCCGGCGCGAAGCGGCGGAGGCGTTCCCGGGAACCCCGGGGGTGGTCGTTGTACCAGAATTCAGATACCGCCGGGTGGTCGGTATTTGAAGTACCGTCCACCCCTTGGGTCCGCCGCACCGTCCGATCCGAGTTCTGCGGTTCGGATCAGACGAATCGCAGGGGGCGCTCTTCCATTCGTCAGGCGCGGCGCTGGAGCCCGGCGACGAGCGTAGGCCCTGGTGGTGGCTCGCGCGGATGGCTGCTCCCTCCGCCGGCCACGATCGCCAGATGACGCCATGACGGTGCGGCCGGCGGGGCTCGCCGCCGGTGCCGACAGCTTACCTGCATCGGGCGACTCTCGGTTGATGCCTCAAAATAACAAGCACTCGAAGTTGCAGAGGTATTGGCCGCCGTACTCCGTGCAATCGGCGTAGCACTGCTTGTTGCAGCGGCAGAACTTGGACATGGCCGCCGCCGGCTGGTGCTGACACGACAGCAGGACGGCAAAAAGCAGGCGGCGGCAGCTGCTAGCGTCTTCCCTTCCATTTCTTTCTTCTTGTCGCTCGATCAATTCGGCAGGAGGCAAAGCTTATGCAGACGAGGGTGCTATTTGTAAATTTTTGGACCCGAAACAGGGGGTATTTTGCATATATTCGGATCGCGATTATTAATTGCGATCCAATTTAGGGGGTATTTTGCATATATCTGGATCGCGTTTATTAATCGCAATCCAAAGAAAGGGTGTTTTTGTAAAGTTTTAAGGTCCTTCTGCAAATCTTCCGGCCGGACGCGAGACAACCGGCGATGCCGCGCCGCCGCCGGTGAGCTCTGGCGCAAGACTCCGTCCACTTAAAGCCCCAGACACGGCGGGGATTCTCCTCTCACGTCCCTAGCTAGCACTCGGAGATGATCCTCACGGCCCTATCCCCTAGGTCGAGAAGAAAAGCATCTGTGCTTCCAGCCACGGCTCGCCGGAGTGTCGCCGCGTTCGGGCTGGTTCCGTTCCTCTTGGAGTCCTCGCGGCTGCCCCCAGCGTTCGTCAACCAACTGCCAAGTTCCTTCTGTTACCGCTGCTGGAAGCCTGGTTGGAACTCATTTCTCTGCAACGGTGAGGAGCCGCACAGGTTCAGGTCCGTCTGCAGATTGTCCCCTTAAATAGAGCATCCATTTCTTCACTGAACGTTTGACAAGGAAGCGACTAGTGCTCAAACTGGCGACCAGCAATCCGTCCCTGCTAGTGGACACATCAGAATAGGTAGCAGCGTTGCTGAATTGAAGACCGGGGATGAGTCTGACAGAGGGTTCGGTCACTCTGCTCTGTAGAAACCAGTGCATCCTGACTCTGATTTGTGGAAGAGAGAAATCGGAAGTATGTGTGTAATTTGTAAGTTGGGAGAAGAAGCGTGTGTGGATGTGAACAAGTTTCCTAGAAAATTGCAAGATTATTAATCAAATTCGTGGAAGAGAGATAAAAGTATGTGCCATTTCAATCTTCAGAGAAACAGCATATGTTCACGTGAACAGCATACTGAATTGCAGAATTCTGAGTCAGCCTACTCCAGCGATGTTGTGGTCTGGTCAATTATATGTTCAGTTATCGTTGTCTCTGCTACAACAAGTTTGGTCTGAACCACGTTTTCGTCTATCTTTTCAACATTCCCAAGGTTCACTGAAGATCAGGCGTTCTTAATACCAAAGGGTTCGGTCTGAACCTCGATTGGCAATTTACAAGATACTTCACATCTGTTTTTTTGCAGCCAATTAGTACCGTGGAATTGTAGTCCTCATAGTTTGATCTCACTATGCTCAGAGTTCAGAAACACCAAAGTGAGACCCTCCCTTTATGCCGAGAAAACTCTTTTACGCCATGTTGAACTTAAGGAGAGAACAATTTGCAGTGTACTTTATTTTGACATAAACTATCGGAACTGGCTAGCTAACTTTTTTATAAACTGCGTTAATTACATGGTAATTTTATTTTCCAGGAACTAAGCACTACTAGCTAGGTACCAGCTGAATTGATGGCACCAACCTGATGACTGAATGCTACACTTGTGCACTCTACATGACAGTCTGTTATTTGATCCATGTATTCCTTTTGGCTTCTGACTTTCTTTTCTGGAAGTGGTTTTGTAACCATTTTGATCAAATGTTGTTATATATCAGTTGGTATGTTGGTTGCTTGGAAGGACAACGTTGTGAGCAAGACTGTCCTGATGGATGAATGGTTCATGATGAATGGATATCTCAAGCTCAATATGACATTTGCATGTTGATGCCAGATTGATCATAATATTTGGGTCCAGTATACACTATTACAGATAAATCATCTTTTTCTTTGGACCCATTTAAATGGTCTTGTTGAACCCTCAGTAGGTAAAAGTTAGGGAAGACATTGGTGGCATCAAGCACACACCAAGATACATGATACGGGTACCCAATATCATACAAGCTAGGGAAGACAGAAGTGGGAAATTTCAAAGCCACACCAGCGGCTGGTTCGAGCTGTGTTTCACAGACCCAACATGCATCTTTCTGCATTGGTCTCTTTCATCAACTTCACTGCTCCAAACAAGAACAGGAAAGAAAGGGCCTGAGGCCTTGAGGGTGCAGGCAATACGTGCCACGCCCCCTACCTGATTGCAATGCAGATGGATCATTCATTTCCGGCGCATGCGTGCCTGATGGCTCAACGTATATATACGACCATGCGCGTTGCTGCGTGCATCAACGGTTGATGAGAGGATGCTTGTGATCGATGAGGATGGAGATCGATGGAGAGGGAGAGGCTAGCTGCTGAGAGAGTGGGAGCAGTGAGATTTTGGAGGGGACCGAAACAAGGCGGCTTTGGAGGGCAATGCAGCCAGCACAGACAGTCAAGCGCCATGGCCTGCTGTTGGAGCTCGAGTCCTTCCGGACCCTTCGCCTCGCCGCGTCGAGGGACGTGCTGACGGCGACGGGCGGGCTGCCTCGCCACTGCCCGGCCATCGGGCGCGGTGCACGCTTCAGCGCACGGCAACATAAATCCTATGCTCGTGAAAACCTATGTTCGTTGCCTCAAAATTGCCACAGTATTGTACCCCACTAGTGCAGGCGCGATGTTTCTTCCGTTGAACATACATGTTTACGCTGTCCTCAAGCTGGAATGAATCCACCACTGAACTTATGAAACGACTCAGATTGGATCAGAGTGTTGCAAGCAGCCAACAGCTGCCCACTGTCCCGTTGCTTTCAGATGCGCCTCCGTTTTATACAGAGAAGGTTTCAATGAAGATTCCGAAATGGTTGGAATTGATTTGTGCCCGCGGGCGTAGCGTATTACGCCGACGGCCGGAACAAATGCCATTTGTTCAGGCAAGATCGTCGTTCCACTCGCAAAACTTATATATATTCAAAAAAAGAAAATAAAAGGTGCTGCAACTATTTTGAGATACCCGTGACCTTTTTACTTTCTGTCTCCTGGTCATTTCTTCGTTTCCGTCAGCCTCCTTTCTCGCACCCAAACCCAAATAGGAATTTCCTCTTTCTAAATAAAGATAGTCTTCCTACAGCAGCTGATTGCAAACTGACCACCCAAAAAAATGATTGCAAACCGACATTAAGGTATGTTCCTCACGTCCAATTGCTCATGGCCATTTTTCTTTTGTTCGATTCTTGATTCATTCCATGCCCAGATGTGTTCTTCCCTTCCCCACTTTTTTTTTCTAACTGTTCATCCATGTCGTTCATGCCCACGCATTCGGATGCAGCCCATGACGAGCGTGGAGGATCCTGATTCTCGATCATGGCCAACATGTTCTTGACGCGACGAATGTGGAGCAGCTCATGCCAATGCGTTTGGTCTTGTTGTTAACAGATACAAATAAAAACAGCAGCACGGGGGATTGATTTTTCTTGATCATGCACAAGCGCTCCAAATCTTGCGAGCCGTACAGCAAGATGGAGGAGCACGCCGGGTGCAGCAGTGGCGCGACGTCGTGCGACGACTCCGCCACCGCCGCCGGCAGGGCGCCGTCCTCGGCGGCCGTGGCGCAGTGCTCCACGGTGACGGTGTACCTCGCCAAGATCAGCGGCGCCCCGCGCCTCGTCACCGCCGTCTGGAACAAGAACCTCATCAACCAGTCCTTCACCGTCTCCATCGACCGGCCCGACGACGACGACGGGGCGGCGTCCCACAAGGTGGAGCTGAAGCCGTGGCCGTTCTGGAGCAAGAAGGGCAGCAAGGCGCTCGACGTCGGCGGCGGCGACCGCGTCGACATGTTCTGGGACCTCCGGAGCGCCAAGTTCGCGGCTTGCAGCAGCCCGGAGCCCGCCGGCGGCTACTACGTCGCGCTGGTGAGCAACGACGAGGTCGTCCTCCTGCTCGGCGACTCCAAGAAGGACGCGTACAAGCGGACCAAGGCCCGGCCGTCGCTTGAGGACCCCGTGCTGGTGTGCCGCCGGGAGAGCGTGTTCGGCCGCCGCAGCTTCTCCGCGCGCGCGCGGCTCGACGCCAGGAGGAGCAAGGAGCACGACATCGTCATCGAGTGCTCGCCCGCCGCCGGTACCATCAGGGACCCGGAGATGTGGGTCACGGTGGACGGCTTCGTGCTGCTGCACGTCAAGAACCTGCAGTGGAAGTTCCGGGGCAACGAGACGGTGCTCGTCGACCAGGCGCCGGTGCAGGTAATCTGGGACGTGCACGACTGGCTCTTCGCCGGACCGGGCTCGCAGGCAGCCTTCGTCTTCAAGCCCGGCGTGCCACCGGAGATCCAAGAGGACAGCGGAGGGAATGGCATCCAGAGTGAAGGGACTGACTTCTGTTTCTTCCTTCAGGCATGGAGGACGGAATGAGGCTGTGCCATGTAGGAAGGTTGAAATTCAGAGGGAGGGTGGGGTGGGACAATGATCATGTTCTTGTTTTGATGTGTGCCACTGATCTATTGATATGAGTCACATTGAAAGCTTATTCAGCTTTACAAATTTTTAACAAGGAATACTTCAGGTGAACCAAAGTTTCAGTCACTGGTAATTTATCCAAGTTCCAAGCACACCAGACGAAATGCCAAACATGCAAACATTTCATCAAAACTCCACCAGATTATTATTGTTCATCAACACGAGCACAAAAGGTGTTTAATTACAGAGATGAGGCTCATTGGACAGATCAATAGAACAATAATAATCTTACATTGTGCTTGAACTGCGAGATAAAGATTTCAGCGATTGCAAGGTGTTTTTTGAGTTATAACAGATACCAAAATTAAAGAAAAAGAAGGTACGAGACATCAGATTCATGGCAATGGTGTCCACACTCATTCACTGAGTTATGGTGCACGGCACTCCACCAGAAAATGTGTCAAGAGACAACGAAAGCTTATTGTGGAAGAAGTCAAAGTTATCATCATAGCAACTAAACTCTAGTTCCCTTCTCACTTTGGTTACAAACATAGCTGAACCATTTCATTCATCAGCACATAGGCACGGCAATGTGCAATCTCAAATGCCCGATAATGGTAACAACAAAAACTAGAAGATAAGAAGTTCTGTTGTGTCCAGAAGATCCCCTCACTCCATCACAGCAACACCACCAGCAGTCTTGATCTTCTCTATGATTGCTTCCGCTTCCTCCTTTGTAAGTGATTGCTTCAGAACGACAGGGGCCTTCTCCACAAGCTCCTTCGCCTCCTTCAGCCCCAAATCAGTAAACGTCCGGATCTCCTTAATAATCTTGATCTTTGCAGCAGCATCGAATTTCTCCAACTTTACATCGAAGACTGTCTTCTCAGCTTTCTTCTCCTCAGCCTTTGCACCGCCAGCCCCAGAACCACCCTGCGGACCAAAACTGAAACCCTGACCAGATATCGCCTGCGGTGGCTCTTGGTTCAGTCTGAAGAGGAGGGCTGGAGCGATCTGTTTGATCTCCTCAGGAGGGAGAGCAGCAATGCGGTCAGCTAAATCCACAACTTTCTCTGATGGTGGTGCCATAGGCCCATAAGGATCGTATACATCAGGGTATTTGTACTTCATAGCACCTGTGTCCTTTACAGCCTCAGTGCTGTATAGATGAGCCCAAACTGCTGAAAGACGACTGCCAGAGGATGGTCTTGAAAGACATAGCCGTCTTGCTATTGTACAGAGACTCATCCTACTATCAGCTATGTGAGTGGAGCACTCTCCCTGCACAAGGACCCAAACAAAATTAACAGCAAATGGGAGCGCCGTGAAAACTTTCTACATGCTCAGAGATCATTTTGAACGGCAAGTGTTTTTTAGCACAAACGGAGGCATGTGTGTGCCCCCCCTAAAAGAGGACAACTTAATAAAATGTTGACAAGTCCAGCATTCCAAGGTGGCTATCTTACATGTTTTGAAGCTAACAAAAAATACGTAATAGATTATTTGGATAAGCTGGCATTGCATTCGCACCTATACCAGCAGAATAACTTGATCCATGAAAAATGAGCGTCATATAACCATTTCCCAACATCCATAAAAGGTGAGATGCTTTAGCTTCACCCAGTTCACAGATGCTGCATACCAATATGCAGGGGAGAGCAACAGATACAGCACGAGGTTCAATCAGTGTTGGTGAAGTACAAATCATGAGCAGAGAAATCTAATAATCAATCTGAACGTTAATATTAGGAGCAAACCATCACATTGATCTTGCCCTCGCCGATTAATCAGTCCATTGGTTAACCGGCAAAAGATTTTTTTTCCCAACTGAAACCTAAATGATTCACAAATTGATACCCTAACGCGAAGGAACAACAGGCATAAGGATCAAGGCTTCCAAATTCCAACACGAGGCCTCGCGTAGTCCTACAACTTGAATCAGAGGGCTGCGCGTGCTAGGTTCCCCAGTTGCCTAGTTCTCACCGCCCCCCCCCCCCCCCTCCTCTCCCTCCTATCTGTACTCTTGAACCTATGGTATTTCCGTTTTGAGTAATGGAAATGGGGGCGGCCTCGATTCAAAAAAAAATCCAACACGATGAACTAAATCCAGCTCATCCACGATGAACCCCTCCAGTGATACTTCCTCCCCGGGGCGGACCCAGCATAGGACACGGGTGTACGTACACATGTACACCCGATAATTTTTGCAAACGAAATCGAAGTTCGTAGGTAATATATTGTAAGTGGATTCAGATCGGAATACAGATAGTTTTGTTAGGGTTTGGGGTGGTCCGTCTCGCACAGCAGAAGGAAGGAGAAGGGGCGGGCATACCTGGAGGATGCGCTCGTCGCCGGCAAAGGGCTGGGCGAAGACGTGAGAAATGGCGCCGCCACTCGCCCAGCCGTCGCCGCCAGGGAGAGAGAGGCCGAGAGAAGGGGAAAGGTCTAAGAAACAGGGGGGAGGAGATAAACGTGAGGCCCTGAGCCCTGAGCGGGCGGCGTGAATTGTTAAGGGGCTTATGCCTGCAAAGCTTTGGGAAAAGTTGGCAATCTCTTATCATTCATCGAAAAATTGCTGTTTTAGAAACCATCAATTTATTTTTTTTCTTGGCGTTATTACCGTCCAATTTGGATCAAACGGCATATACAGCAAGTCGCACTGACCATTCTGCCCTCGTCTTCCCCACACGATGCGTCGGACGCGATGACGACCTCCAGCTCCAGTGCAGCCGATACCGGTGCTGGCGTCGCCACCCTGCCACCCCCCCCCCCCAGCCGAGGCCGCGGCTGGGCAGCAGCAAGCCTCGCGCTCTGGCCCACCGCACCGTCCTCCGCCAGCTGGCAAGATGGCGACGGCTCAACTTCGACGAGTGGTTCAGGATCGCACTCGCCGGCATGGTAGTCACAATGCAGGTCATGCTCGGCACGTTCCTATGTTCGTGCAGGAGCTACACCAAGGAGCTGGAGGAGGAGGAGGAGGAGGAGGCGGCTGCCTCGACAACTCCGCGGCGGGGCGCAAGCGGTGGCGGCGGCCGTGTGCGGAGACGGTGTTGGAAGGGTGGGCCAAACGGATGGGCTTCGCGGCTGCGGGCGCGCTCCGGGTGCCGGACCACGGCGTGACCGCGGCCCGCTCCACGTCGTGATGGCGCGCGTCGCCGCGGCGAGCCAACCGCCACCCGCCGCCGAGGAGGAGGACTGGGTCCCTCCGCTCGTCGGGGCACACCACCGCGTCGGGGTACGTCACTACCGCGCCACCGCCGACACGCGTCGTGCCATCCGTGGCCGCGGCCAGCTCCAGCAGCTCGCCGGCGAGAGTGGGGTGGGAAAGTACAGTGACGGAGGAGGAGGATGATAGCTTGTGGACATGTGAGGGGAGGATGTAGAGGAGGAGGGATGACCGCTGCGCCCTACCGCTCTGTCAGACCTGGTCACACGGAACTGTCCAAGTGGCACACTTCTCTTAGGATACGGGATGGGACATGGTTCATGCCCTACATCTATTGTAACTGCTCGTAATACAGTAGGATTGCTCATACAGTAGTGAAACTAGTCGAACACGGTAGGAAACTACCCGAGAAGTACTCGAGTAGGACTCGTAGACTATATAAGGGTGGACAAGGGTGGACAGGGACCCCCTCGGGGATAATCATCATCATCAAAAGGCAATACAAACCATACAGGACGTAGGGTATTACGCTCTCGGCGGTCCGAACGTGTCTAAACCTTGTGTTCCTTTGCACCTTCAAGTTCTTGATCTCGGCGATCCCCTACCTACAAACTTACCACTTCGGGGGTATCCCTCGGTGGGTGTGATGGTAAAACACCGACACGCTCCTTCTCCTCAGGACCTTGTCCTCTCCCTCATCGCGACCGGCGTGGCTCCGTGGCCAGTGCCGCGGCGGCTACCAGCGGAGGCAGCAGCAGGGGCGTAAGCTAGAACTCAGTGCAGTTGACGCTGCTGGACTCGCGCTACCCGGAGCTGGTGGAGAAGGCCCTACTCCTGCAGGCGCCCGAGGTGGAAGATGAGGGCAAGATGGTCAGTGCGACCTGCTGTTAGTTGTTGTTTGTGCCAAAATGAACGGCAATAGCTTTAAGGGAAATAAGAAAATAAACCCGTGGCTCCTAAGGCACAAGAATATTTTCAGTGGTTGATAAGAAATTGCCAAATTTTCTAATGGCTTGTAGGGAATTCTCTCATTCTCTAACGTTCGTGCCGAAGGAACGTCACACCTGACTTGCCCCTTCCCGGATGCCATACATTACCCATCCAACGGCTGCTGTAGATTTTGGTTTTCTGAATGCATAATAAGTCAGCTCCGGTTTTCAGGTCGGGGACAGGAGGGTGAAGTCAGTAGGTTAGCAGGTATAAATCTGCTAGTCATGATGTCTTTATTTCTTTATCTTTTTTCTTTTTTATACTCCATGATCATCTTTTATTAACTAACCAAGATAGAAAAAAAATTCACTCTATTCTAATAACTTTTCTTTGCTCAGGGAGTCGCTACATCGACTGGACCAAAGCTGAAGATCATCTCGGCATCCTCTTGAGATCTGAATATTTGTTATCGGCGGTCGGTTACCGAGATCAAAATACATGGAAATGTCAAAAACAATTTGCTCCAGAATCAAAGATTACAACATACTAAAGCCAGAAATATTTGAAAAAAGGGACTGAGGAAACAAGCAGGTCTTCATTACCATTTACCAACAACGCGATGGTAATGGTCTTACCACGGCATCCTCATGTGGACACTTCAAGTGGCTAAGCTGGCAGTCTTGGAATTTTTGAGCATGGCTGAAGCCGTCGTGTCCGCGGTCGTCGCCGATGGGTGGGCAGGGCGATATACCTCCTCGCGGGGCAGCTCCGGGATCGGCGGGCCGTGGACGCCAAGCTGCGGCAGCTAGGGAACCTCGTCGTCAAGCTTGAGAGCGCGGTTACGTCTGGGCCTCCATGCCCACCATGAGAGGGGAGAGCGACTTCGCCACGTCCAGCCTCTTCGCGGCCGACTGCGCCGTCGCGCGCTACGCGCCTGCTGTTGGTCACCATGACGACGATGGCGTTGCTGCAATGGTGTGAGAGGTTATGTCGCTGGCATCATCTCCGTATTATTTATATATATATATAGTGCAATCCTGATATGATGCTGTCGGAGTTGTACCAAACATGCATGTTTGCATGGTCATAAAATCTATCTATCATCTATCATCATTATTACTATAAAAATCGAAAAAATTTAAAATATTTCTCACCGATATCTTCTCATCCATATCGGACCCGCCGTACCCTTTCTATTGCATCCACCAATCAGCACCGAAGTAGGTGAGAGAAGGGGTAGACTCGTAGAAATCGAATGTTGCAGAATGTTTCTCCTAAAGAGTATCTTTTTTCGTCACCTGATGGTTCCCTTTCCCGCCGCGCATACCCGCTCAAGTCCCAGCAATCGGCGCTCACCCCCGCCCGCGGCTGCCGTTTCCTTCTCCCTAGCCCCTCTGCTCGCCGAGAACATGCAGGCCGAGGCACGGCCCACCCACCCACTCCGACGCCATAGGCTCCTCCTACGACCCGTCCCCGTCCCCTCGGCGCCGTCGCTGACGACCTCCCCTTCTACCTCTCCGACCTCGGCCCTGCCTCCCCTCCCCCTACCTCGACCTCCCACCCACCCCGCAGCACGAGAAACCTCCGCAGCCGCAGCAGTACCCCCAGCCCAACGGCGGGGCCGCGGCGTCGCCGGAGGACATGGTCCTCCCCTTCATCTCCCGTATGTGTACCGGTGCCGTCTCCCTCACGCGCCGCTCCACCCCGCGCTCGTCGCCGTCGGCGATATCGGCCTCGGGAGGACCGTCGACGCGGGGGACGGCGAGCAGTGGCGCCGGGAAGGCCCGGCGACGCGGAGGACGGCGAGCAGTGGCGCCTCGCGGCGGCCGACCTCTCCCGGAGGCTCGCCGTGGCCACGCGCACGCGGGACGAGGCGCTGGAGGAGATCACGCGCCTGAAGAACTCCGCCTTCCCCGTCGACGCCTTCCTCCGCCGTCTCCACCGCGCACGCCGCCGTGCGGAACCTCGCACGCGCTGTCGACGCACCTGCACAGCCCCGCCAGCCCCGGCCCGAACCTCGAGAGCTTCCTCAACCGCGCCTTCCACGCCGACTTCGAGCTGGACACCGACGCCGAGGCCAAATTACTTTATGATCCGAACTGATTTCCCCTCCAGGTGTTTGATCCGAACTGATTTCCCTCTCCAAATTGCATACGACAATTTCGACAGATTTAATCTTTGATTGAACACCAGGGACCCGTGCGTGCTCGCGTCGTCCGCCCACCCATTTGGCCACAGCTCCAACACCGAGGGCATGCATCTTCAGAACACTAGGGGCGTCGGGATCAAGAGCTCGAGCGTCGGTTGCGGTAAATCCATGCCCTGATCTTGTGAATCCTAGCCCAAGTACATATGGGGCAGAAAGCCTGATCCTCACTGCCATTGATTTTGTAGGCGATGACTGGGTGTCGATAGAGACTGGGTGCACAAGTGTTCAGATTAAGTCATGAAGAACATTGTCTGCAACCATGCCACGGAATCAGGTGTGTGAGCAAATAATAGTACTACTACAACCAACCGCTTGTGCTCACATTCAGAGAGAATGTTTGGGACAGTTCAGCTAATGCAGAGTTCAAGAAAACATATTGAGTTCTGAACATGTGACCATTTAGCTTGCAGAGCATATTTATCCTCAAAATTATTATTAAAACATGTAAGTAGAATGGTGATAAGATATGTGTACTGTAAGTGCAATAATAAGTTTAGCTACACATTTATCCTCTGATTTAAAATCTGACGTTGTTTTGGTTTCACAACATGCCAGGTAGCATTGCAGTCTGAATTCTGCTTTTTTTTTTTGGGAACGTATATGAGCTCACAGTCTCACACTGATATCATTTGGTTACTGCAGGGAGCATGTGGGGAAATTATTTGAGTTAGGGTAACCTCTAACATGATCAGGGAAAATTGTAGCAAATCTCTCACTCTATTATTTTAGGTGGTACCTGAGCATCTCATGTCTTCTAGCCATTTTGTATGATGTCGTGTCTTTTGACTTGCTTCCATGCTAAGGTTAAATTTGCCTGTTAACCCATCTGTGAAATGTTGACGAACATATCCAGCGGTTGATCATCATATAGGAGTCGGTGAGCCAGTTAAGATTGTTGATACATAGGTAATGTGCACAAATATTACTGAAAGATCTCAATTGCATTAAGCTTTTTGCAAAGGCTGACGATTCTTGCTACAAAAATATTGGTGGGTTCAAAGGGCAAGTGTATTTCACTGAGTACAATGTCACTATGTTAAATACCTACTGTATTATTTTGTTTCAGACTATCTTAAGATTTGGTGGCCTCAAAACTGTGAGCTTTTTCTCCATTCCATACCTTTATCCCTTGTTTCTTCATAGAATAGTGAAAAGAGAGTCCTCTTGGGTAGGGGTGAATGGTGAAAATAATTAGTGGGTGCTGAAATCTTGTAGCCTTGTACTATGTTGGCTACAATATAATAATTTATCAAGCTACCGAAGTTAGAGTTTTTTGTTCCTTTTCTGCAATTAGTGATTTTTGAGCTGACCACACTCATGGCTATTTTGCTATGGATTTACAAATTCTATCTAAGAACAGATGACCGATTGTTAGCCGTTTTATCTTCATTAAATTTGGAGAAGTTTTAACAACACTAGCTTATGTACCTTCCTGCTTATGAACGCACTTGCTGATGGTTATAACCGAGAATGGTTTATGTACGTGAACAAACTCATGCTGTTTGCGATATCATCCTGGATGGTTTTTGAAAAAGGATTTAGAGAAATGACATAACATTTCTTCAGGACAGAAGGATAGAGCACACGCCAAGTTGAAGAGCCATTGTCAACTCCACACTGTTCCTTTGGCTTGTGCTGCCTGGAACAATATGCTGTTTTTTTTGCAAGAGTTTCTTTTTTTACGTGCCTTTTATTGATGTGTAGATACACCAAGAAAGGAGTTACTGTCAATTGGTGTGATGAGCCACACATATCCTTTGCTTCTAGATTAGAATTCATCTGAATAAGACCATCGTTGGCTACAGGCTATAGAAATGTCTTCTGTTTGTCTCGTAGAGAATGAATAAATAATTCGGAGGATCATGTAGATAAAGGCACAAACAAGCAAGTTCTGATGCGGATGAGATACAGTATTGTGAACAAACATTTGGATATCCCAGGATGGACGCTAACTATACTTCATTCTCGTGTATTACAGTGTGAATTCCCTTGTACGGTAGAGTAGAGTTGATGAGAATCTTGCTTACAACATTAGTGTAGAAGTTTTGCTTGTGCATCAATATGAATTTTCTTTCCTTTACAACTCCAACCATTGTTCTCTTTTCTCTGATTATTATGTTGTGAGCGATGTGAGCACATGGTAGGAAAACTTTTATAATATTTTGCTAATTGCGATATGATGGAGAATGAGCAAGTTACTACAGGATTTGATGATCAGGAAAGTGAGATTTTCTTCTTTTTTTCCCTCTCGAATGTGTCATGAGAGTTAATGAGTGGTCTAATAATGATTAATGATTTTTTAAATGCGTACATGCCGGACGTACATTACACTAGTTCAGAGAAATAGACTTGCCGATGATTATGGACAGGCTGCGAAAATATGAACAAAGATTAACCTCGGTCGTGTTACAAGCAGCACATCGTTTGTAAAGAAACCTCCCTACAGAATTTGGCAGCAAGGAAAACAATGGGCCTGGTCGCCTGGATGTCTGGGCCTTGGGCTTTGAAAGAAACTCAGCAAAGAAGAAAACAATCCTGCCCATGGGCCATGGCGTCGCCTCTGAAACTCCCATCTCCGTTTGCACTCTGTTTCCGTTCTTGGCTGCCTCCTCCTCGCCGCCTCTGTTCGTCACGTCGCTTCGGACGGCCACCGCCCGGCGGCACCTGACGCCCGGCGCCCCGGCGCCCCAACCAGCCAACGCCGCAGCCGCCGCCGGTAGCGTTCCAATTCCAACCCTCGCCCACTCCACGCCGCAGCACGCGCTGCTCCGCCCCCACCTATCGAGCCTCCACACGACCCGGAGGCGGATGCAGGGCCGCCCGTCCGTCTCCTCGCCGGGCCGCTAGCCGTGCCGTGCCCCGCCGGCATGTCCCGCCGCGTGCGTGACCGATGCTTGGAGCTGGAGCGCCCCATCGCCGGCCGCGTCCGCTCTGGAAGCCTCGGCCTCGACGACGCCGTCAAGCTGTTCGACGAATTGCTCCCCCACCCCAGGCCAGCCTCGGTTCGCGCCTTCAACCAGCTCCTTACCGCCATCTCTCGCGCCCAGGGAAGGAGCTCCTCAACCTCCGCGCTCGTCGTCTCCCTCTTCAACCGGATGGCCCGTGCCTCCCCGAACAAGGTGCTCCCAATAGGTTCACCTACAACATCCTCATCGGTTGCTTCTGCCGCATGGGACGCCTGGAGCTTGGTTTCGCCTCCTTTGGCCTCGTCCTCAAGGCGGGCTGGAGGGTGGGCACAGTCATCAGTCCGCTTCTCAAAGGTCTCTGTGACGCAAAGAGGGTGGGTGAGGCCATGGACATATTGCTCCGACGAATTTCCGAGTTTGGCTGCACGCCAGATGTAGTTTCATACACCACAGTTCTAAAGGGATCACGGCCGGTGGAGGATCACAGAACCAATTCATCACAACCACAGATACCAGGTTGAACGGCCCAGAGATAAGGGGGGTAGCTACACCATGGCGTAGCAAAACATTTTTGCGGTGGAGGCCGGCGGCGCGCACCGAGGGCGCTACTTCCTCGACGTGTTCGGGGGCGAGATGACCGACGAGGACGAGGGTGACGGCCATGGCGACGAGGGGCTGCGCCGGTCTTTGTTCTCGCCAAGCTCGTTCAACCCCGCAAAGCGCCTGCGCGTCGCGGCCAGGAGGATGCTGTTCCGCGGCGGCGGTGGCGTTGGCGAGCTCGACGGCGTCCTAGCGAACATGGAGGGCATCTCCGGCGATCTTTCCGAGTTCATCATGCTTCTGCAGTGCTGCCAGCCGGCGCTGCAACGGCCGCTGGCCACGAACATCTACGCGGACTCCCAGATGTTCGGCCGGCACCTCGAGCGGCGCCATGTCATCGACTTCTTGCTGCAAGACGATGACGGCGGCGGCGAGCTTGGCGTCCTTCCGATAATCGGGCGCGCCGGCCTGGGGAAGATGACCCTCGTGCAGCACGTCTGCGACGAGCCCGCGGTGCGCCGCCGCTTCTCGCTGATCTTGTTGCTGGACTTCCACTGCATGAGCCTCACAGTCGCCAGCGAGATCGTGAAGCTTCTGCGATCTCTGTTCACTGTTGCCAGCACGCCAAGCGCCGGCCTCGCCGGCGCCGGCGAGCTCCTGAGGCTTCTAGAGCGAACGCTACGCGGCGAGAGGTTCCTGGCCGTGTTCGACAACATCGACACGCGCAAGAAGCAGGTGATAAAACGCCATCATGCCGGCCCTGCGGTGCGGGCGGCGAGGGAGCAGGGTCATCGTCACCGGCAGCGGCAAGCACGTCGCTGATCTTGGCACCACGGAGCCCCATCACCCTGCGGGACGCTGCCACCGGCGGAGTACTGGTTCTTCTTCAAGGCGCACGTGCTCGGCGGCACGGACGACGCCGTGGCGGAGCCGCGGCTGGCGGCGGCTGCCCAGGCCATCGCAAGAGGATGCGCGGCTCCTTCTTGGGCGCCAAGGTCGTGGGCGCGCTGCTGAGGTCGCTCCCGGACCATAGGCTGTGGCGCCGGGTGCTCACCGCCAGCCACGCTGAGCCGTCGTGGCTTGGCAACGGCGGTTACGTCGCCGCGGCGGCCAGCAGCCTCCTCCCTCCACACATGACCGTGCGCGGCGTCGCCGTCGCCGTCTCAGGCTCACCGGTGAGATGCCTCTTTGACGGCTCCACCTTATGGTCGCGGCGGCAGCTGGCCGGAGTTGCATGTTCTGCTGTTCAAATTGGTGTTCCCTTCTTAGGCCCCATTTGGCCTGGCTCCCTCCGGCTCCAGCTCCAGTAGTGTCCTGTAGCACGGAGCCGGAGGAGCCAGGAAACGCAGCGGCTACACCGCTTATTGCACGATTGAGAGAGAGGATAAACAATAAAATCTTTGCATATAAACAGCGATGGCATTCAAATTCACTTTTTTTTAACTTTCTAGCAGTTGGTTAAAAAACACTCTTTTGATTTATCAGGGAAAAAAAACTGCTTGCTGGATCTGCAGCGTAACACGGCAACCATAATGACCTGCAGCTCACGAATGATGTGTTTGCAAATGGCCATGAGGAAGTTCTGAAAATTTTGATCCGCTTGTCCAGTTACAGTGCATAACTATCCAGAGGGTCCGATGTTTTGACAAAAGCTGGATGGCTGCTGTTTGAATCTTTCATTAATTCAACCTGCTGACGCTGATTTCGTTTTCCATGGGAGCAAATTCAAGTTCAGAATGAACTATACGACTCCCTTGGAAGTTGGAACAGCGTCTGTATTGACCAAGGATGATGATGATATCATGATACGATGACAGACATGCAGAATCACAGGACCTTCAGCATCTGAACCTCAAACACCAGAGGCTCTTTGGCATGAGACAGCAGACTCCGCCGTGGTCCGAACTGTCGTCGTGAAGAAAACTTATTAATCCTAAAAATGCTTAAAAACAAGAGGACATTAGCTATAGTTCTTCAAGGCTAAACTGTTATACCTCTTCTGGTATGGGCTTCAAGGTCTCACTGATGTAGCCAACTTCAGGAGGAATTAAAGCCCTCCTCTTGCCTGCATATCAAGCCAAGAAGAAAAAATATAATAAAATTGTACCTTTTTTCTTTAACTGTCAACATTCACAGCACCATCTTGATGCTGTCTGGAACTAGGTTGATATCCAAAGTACCTCCAGCCTTCATCCCGATTAGGACGTCTTTAAGGCCTCGAATCATCTGAACAACACATTAGCTAGATTTCACATCAAACAAACTCACATAACCAGAAACTGAGGCAGAGAGAACCTAGAGGAGATCTGAACTTCTGAAAATTGTGAAAAATTTCAGCAGTGAAGCTTATAACCTCTTCTCCACCAAGTGGGAGTGTCACCGGCTTGCTCTCGCCGCTGAACTGGTCTACTGTGCTGGGTTACAGAATGCAGGGAAAACATGGTGAGACCGCCAGACGACGGGACTCGATCAAACCGTATGGACTGCACATTGTCTATGGAAAATTCACACACCTATGCACGAAATAACCGTTTGCACGGCGGCACACGTAGTTGAACTGCACTAGATCGCCTTCCCGTGCTTCAGGTCCCTCCCCTTCGACGACATCTTCAGATCAATAAGCACAATTCTTCCATGAGTAGTCAGAAACTTGGCTGAAAACTCTGCAAGAACGTCACTGCTACAGTGATACTTGCCTTCGAGTATCACTCCACTGTCCAGCTTCCGGTACCTGAAAACTTCAAAACGAAATCAAGAGATCAGATTCCCCAACCACCGAATCCACCGATCTAACCGTTGCAACTCGTTACGCTAGGCGATTCAGGTTACCTGATAACGTCAGGCTCCGGCATTGCTGCCTGCGCCGGCACTGGGAGGACAAGAGGGTCGATGAATGAGGTCGCTGCGCCAAGAACCACCATCCCTGAAACTGCCCTCCGCCTAGAGATCTCACAGGTTGCCTTCAGAGGGGAAGCCCTCCTGCGGCATGCCAAACGGATCTTCTTGGGCTCTGATGGACACCGGTATCTGATTGGGTGGGGTTGGGGGGTTGGGGGGGGGGGGGTGGGGGGGCGCGTAATCGCATAGAGAGTTCAATGGATCGTTGAAATTAAGAAAGCTGAACACGAGCGAGACACACAAATTTTCTCATCTAGAAGATGCTGTTCTGCATTACCTTGGAGATTGGGAGGTGCACGGGAATGGATTGCCGAGTGACGTGAGCGACGCAGACTCCATCGTTGCGACTCCGAGGAAGGTTACGGACGGGGAAGGAAGTGGATAATGGCGCAAGGGTGTGGCGAAAGGGGATAAAGCTGTAGCTCGGTTAGATAAGAAGAACGGGAAACCGTTATCAAGATGACGAGATGGCCGAGTTGGTCTAAGGCGCCAGATTAAGGTTCTGGTCCGAAAGGGCGTGGGTTCAAATCCCACTCTCGTCAAATAATTTTGTTTTTCCTTTGATTTTTTAATTTCGTGAAACATATTTTTTTTCTGTTACGACTTTTTCCCTTCCTGTTAAAAATCTCCAGGAATGCTCTTCTCAGTCTCAGGCGCCCCACTCTCGTCAAATAATTTTGTTTTTTCTTTGATTTTTTAATTTCGTGAAACACATTTTTTTTCTGTTACGACTTTTTCCCTTGTTAAAAATCTCCAGGAGTGCTCTTCTCATTCTCAGGCGCCCCACTAGTCAAATAATTTTGTTTTTCCTTTGATTTTTTAATTTCATGAAACAATTTTGTTTCTGTTACGACTTTTTCCCTTCTTGTTAAAAATCTCCAGGAATGCTCTTCTCAGTCTCAGGCGCCCCACTCTCGTCAAATAATTTTGTTTTTCCTTTGAATTTTTAATTTCATGAAACAATTTTGTTTCTGTTATGACTTTTTCCCTTCTTGTTTAAAATCTCCAGGAATGCTTTTCTGCTACGACTTTTATTTGGGTCAATCGAGGCCTCTCGTTTTCTCATCAAGCTGTGTGTGTTTGATTTTAATTTTCTGCAATAATCTTGCTTCTTGCCATCCAAACTCCGAAAAGTTCTCAAACATGGATGGCGGACAAAAGCATTTCACTGCAAAAATTAGTGTTCTTTTCCTTGCAGATAGGAATCATTTGAAGCTGGGTTTCTGCTGCACCGATGAAAGTTTAATTTACTTGGTTAAATTAGAGTAGTGTACTTAACCTTTTGAAATCCTCTCATCTTCCCTAACTCATTAATACTAGTAGCTGGGCACAAGTGGCACACACGTGCAAAACCTTGACTGCACAACTTGCTACAATTTCCTAGTGGGCTATTTGGAAATATAAAAGATTCCCTTATGTGCTTAGTTATGAAATTAATTATCGTTCAAACTATAATTAATTTCCTTCTAGCTCAAGGGCATGTGGTTTTCTAGATATCAAGGCCTATCTTCAAAGCAGGAAGTAATTAATAATCACTTCCATAACGGAGACGGACGAATTTGCACACAATACAGCATAAAGGAATACTCCAAAGATTTATTTATCTCTAACAAAATTCAAATTGCAAACTCTGATTTAATAATCACCAAAACAGCAAGCTCTTTTCTCATCTGATTTTTGTAGAGATTTTCTCTAGTTATGAGATTATTGTATTCCTTCAAATTGAAGAATTTCCTTTTTCATCTGCCACCACGTCAAGTGACTCATATTTATACCTGTTTGATCTCAATTATTAGTCCAGATCAATTCTTAACTTCTTATTAACCCTAACTGCTTCCTTTTTTTCTCTTCATCCCGACACAAGGCTATAGGCAGCATGCATCCACCTCCTTTCTCCCACGACTCTTCTCTCTTCTCGAATCATAACCTCTTCCTTCTTAGACTTTGGTTCAACAATTATCAGACATCTAAGCACCAACCCTTGCTTGCTCAGGCTGGTGCCAATGGGGGGCGGTACCGCCCCCCTGTCGGCCCAGCTCAGGCGGGAGTGAGGAGAGAGGCGGGCGGGAGAGAGAGAAGGCGGGAGTAATCCTGTCGGACGGGAGCGGGCGCTATCGCCTTGCTCTCGCCCGCGTTGGCAGGCGGGAGGCGGGCGGGAGCGAGGCGGCGCGCTGACGTCGGGCGAGAGGGATGGGGCGGGAGTGACGTGGCGCGTTTCTATTAGTCCCCGTGGAGGTTGAAATAATTAAATTTGAAAAAGAAAAGCTGACGTGAAGAAGAGAGAAGTGAGAGCTGGCACTATAGCCTGTGCATTGGAGGGGTAAGATGAGAATGGGGTGAGAGCTGACGTAGCGGGGAGATATCTCCCCCCACCACTGGACTCAGCCTCAGTCTGGTAGAGTAACTAACTGTTTGCCCAGATCTGACGGTAGCGCTGCTATCGGAGCATCTGTCGACACCACTCGACGCCTGACAACCTTGTTGCTTGTGCTACCCATAGGCGGCCTCCTATAACGATGGGGTAGTGCCCTTCTTTGACAACAGTCTTGTGACCGTCCCTCAAGATTCCTAACACACCGGTCCCTCAATCTCTAGTATAATTTTTATTAACTTAAGGATATCAAGTAAATTTCTTTTTTCAAGAGTCTATTGGTTTTTATTTTTCATATTGGAATTTCTAGATTTCTAATTTTTTAGTGTTTCCCGTTTGTATACAGATGTCTACGGAATTAACGGTTTAGAGATCAAAGTGCAGTAAATCTACAGAATATGTTATATGTGTTATTTATGTTAGTAGGGATTGGAGAGGATTGGGGTGGATTAATCCCAGTTCCTTTAAATCCCGTTGAGAGGGGATTTACTTTGCTGAATGGTTTTGACGAGAGACTAGTACGAGACAAGAGGGACCAAAAGAGACGAGGGACCAAATACCAAAGACAGCTTCTCTTCATTTTTTTCCTGAACTCATCACTTCGCTCGTGCGGCGCAACCGATAGAGAAGAAGGCGGTGGTGCTCCTGGCCCGCAGGGGGCGAAGGCCGAAGGGGGGGTCGACTGCTCCCCTTGAATCTGCGGCGGCGAGGTATCGGCGGCTCCTCTTGAGCACGCGGCGGCCGGGGATCGAGGTCTCCTGTCGCCGTCCGAGCAGGCTACGACGGCGGTAGCTCACCGACGACCGTATCGCTGGATCCAATGAAGCCTTCAGCCTCTCGGCAAGGTTGGGGCTCAACTGCCCATCTCCCCCCTGACATCCTTGACCTTGATCTGTTCACCCCTTCGACAAGGACTGCGATGCTGCGCAGATTGTGCATTTTGCTTTGTGTGTGGCCATTGAATCTTTGTTAACCTTGCTGCTTCGCCTCAATTTTGGGGTTCCTCGGATGCTCGGTAACTGTTTCGCTTCTTTTATAAGGAGATGATATTGTGGCCCTCCATATGATATATTTTGTTCATTTCTTGATCTCCATAGCTTACTGCAGTCCAATGAAAATCCTAGCCATGGAGATCGTGCGGGCACCTAGGAAATTTTTACATTCCTAACAGGATCTGTTTCCTAAGTCGTAAGTTGCCATTATACTAACTTTTTCATGACTGTGGCTAAGAATTTGTTAGCTATACTGCTTTTTATGTAGACGTGCTCTGAGATCATGTTTAGATATTACGCGAAATAGAGTTTGGTAGCAGAAACTAGCAGATCTTTTTGTCAGTGGTTACGTTTTGTTTCTATGTTTCATGCATATACCAGGGATCCTAACATTTTAGCTAGACCATTGGTTATCGGCACCTTTTGGCAAACAGTTTAGATTGGGTGGCTGCATATATCAAGTTACTAGCTGGCAATTGGCCCAGTATTTGAAATTTCATCCTATTAGAACATTCTTCTATTGAGTTGCTTTGCATTTTTAGTGGGCATGATCTACAACAATTCCTTTACCCTACTTAGGTAAGAAGCCAATATCTTAACAATATGTCCCTTAAAGAAACTTTCTACGCTTGCTCTTATCATTCGGAATAGGGATCCATCATGATCTCTAGATGGAAATGCATAAATGTCATCCAGATGAGGAAATGATCGTAGTCTTCAGCCTCTATTTACTGCCTAACTGGTGAAGCAAATGTTGATCACTGCAGTATTTTTGGAGGGGATAAAAGTTGCTTAGGACCTCCCTGCTTCTATGTAGATATAGGGAATACATTGCTAACTTCCCTGCTTCTAACAGTAGAATAAAACTGCACATAGAGATGGACATTAGCAGACCTGAGAAGAGCTAAAATAACAAGTATTTGCTATCAAAATGCCTTGATTTGTCCTTGACGAAGTTCAGTGATCTAAGGTTGGATGGGTCTAATATCTTTACTAATGAGAGAGTGTCCAAATTTAGTGCATAATAAATGCTGGGGAGAGAGATGGCAAAGCATATTGGTTCCATATTGTGCCTTTCGTGCCATGCTTGTTCCTTTCTTGGTTTAGAACTTGTGAATTTGATATGTGCACCTCTTATTATTTCCACCTGTAAGGTGAATTGATTTTGATACCTCACTTAATGTTTATCAGAATACCTCAGTAATGTTTTCCTCTATGGATGAACATGTTTTTCTCTCATCTTACTGCAGTTCATAGTCTAACATCTGCAGTATTCAATATCCATTGTCTAGAGGAAGGGAGTGTTAAGTTTAAGTCTCACTATTTCATCAAACTGGCGCATCCATATTGGTTTCAATGATTGTTAGAACTTGCTGGTACTGATTTGACTCTGTTCTAGTGTTCTACATGTAGTCAGTCATTTATGCAATTTCAAATAGCATCACCAAACATCTGAACCCATTCTCTTTTCACCTAATATGTTAATTGATCAAGAGGGAAGATATTATTACTTTCATGTTATGTACTAAAGGGTATACTTTTATTCCAGTACAGTTTTGCACCAGCAAATTTCCATACCTTGCTGTTTTTATTGCATGCTAATTAAACTTTTACCTTGGACAGAGTCGTAGATTGAATCTTAGCCATGGACTGCAACAATGATGATCTTGATAAGCAAAATGGAGGAACAGAAGCTCAAGTATACGTTCCTCAGGATGCCCAAGGGATTGTCCTTGCTTTTCTACCTGGTAGGGTTGTTGTCAAGCTTCGCAGTGTGTGCACGTTCTGGCGAGACTGCATTGAAGAACCTAGTTTTGTGAACAGTCACCTAAACAATGCTTGCCGCTTACACCAGTCCATCGCTTGTTTCACCTCGCTTGATCATGGGCTAGTCCACATGTACAGATTTGATCCTGCCACAATGAATTTCAGAAGCGTGGAACTTGTGTTCTCAAATAGGTTTCACATGTCAGGCCCCTGCAATGGCTTGGTATGTGCGTATGATATAAAAGGCGATGCTGAGGTCTTGAATCCCACAACAAGGAAGCACTTGAGGCTGCCAGATTCAGTACTCAAGTCACGGTCTCTTTACTCTGAATATTTTGTTGGATTTGTGCACTCCACAAAAGAGTACAAGGTGGTCTCTGTCCGTCACTGTGTGCGGTTCTTGGCATTTGAAATATGCACTGTTGGTGCGCTGTCATGGAGAACAATACGTGAATCTGCAGAGCTTCTGAAGGCAACGAAGGCAGTCATTGTTAATGGTAGCATGTACTGGCTACTTCTTCACAAGGCATCCTCCAGTTTGTCTCGAGAAATCCTGATGCTCAACCTGACAGATGAAACATTCACAAAAATTGACATCCCCGATGCTGTAAAAAAACATGATATGGAATTATTTGAGGGGGAAGGAAAGCTTCTTTTGTTGTCAAATCACTATGATAGATCATCTAAAAATACAGTTTCAGATATTTGGGTGGTGGACTTGACTCATCAAGACTGGATCCACTTGCATACAGTTGCTCCTCGGATGCCTGTGGGCATGAACCCATTTTTCCAGCTCGAGTCGAAGATCCTCTTTGGCAACCAAAAGAGACTCATCTGTGCAGATCTTCAAGATTGTACAGTTTCGTACATCGACATGCCTTCTGGTGAGACTTTGATATCTTGCGGCATGTTTGTGGAGAGTTTTGCACCTGCTGTGACAGGCTTGGTGAGCTCTACCGCGTCATCATATGGTAACAGTTCTGGTCTCAATGAACCATCCTCGGCAGACCCTGGACAATCTTTTCGAAATGCTGAATCATCCTTGATAGGCCGTGATCAATCTTCTGGTCTCACTGGATGGTCCTCAGCTGACTTTGAGTCGTCCTTTAAGAGAACAAAGAGAACAATGAACATGGTTTGGAAGATATTGAAACATAGAGCAAGCTAGGAGCACCCGGCTTGGTCTATCTCTGGACTGAACATCAGCCAATTCCTTTAGGCTCATCAAGTTGCCATCTTTTGTGTGTAAGGTGCGATGCAGTGTTTGCTCATTGGTATGGTACTGGTGGAAATAATAAACCATGGCAATGGGACAGAGTATAACAAAAAAAAAAAGAACTGAATAAACATCAAGCTAGGAGCGCCTGGCTTGGTCTATGGATTATGCTGTGGACTGTACATCAGCTCGTTCCTTTTGCCTCATACAAGTTGCCATCCTTTGTGTGGCTGTATTTGTTCACCACTGTGGTACTGGTGGAAGTAAGAAGCCATGGCAATGGGACAGAGTATACTAAAGGAACTGAATAAGCAGCAAGTGACATGGCTGCGACTGTAACCTATAAGTTGTGGGCAATAATGTTTACCCCTGCCTGTGGGGTTTGTACAGCTGAGAAATGTTGAGGTTATTGTTTTGCTCTGTACCTGTATGTATGCATTGAGTTTGTGAACAAAATGGATCAGTAAAAATTGTTGCTTATATTATCATGTATATATAGGCCAGACAAACTCAAGGCTCTATGAGCAGCTGGAACATAATTCTGTTCAGCAATGCCACCATTCTGCTCATACAGTGGGCAAGGACAGCGATGGCTGGAAGCCGAAGTACGGCCAGCAGCACTGGCCGGCGGCGCCACCGGCGCACCGTGCCCGGCAGATCTTCTCCAGCTGGAAACTCCTGACATCTATTTTAAACAGCTCGGCGTCCCTGACGCGGTAGCTCGCCATGAATGCCGGCTTCTCCTCACTGACCTCAAGGATCAAGCACCCGTTGGCCGTGCCCCGGACGCAGAACGGCCGGTGGTACGCTGCCGGCCACGGCAGCGGGATCGTCTTCTCCAGCTGCCACTGCGGCGAATCGGCTTCCTGCACGATCGTGTAGTAGTGGAGATCGGCCTTGCCGCCGGGGTGGTGGAAGTCGTGCGCGAACACGCCGACCTTCCCATCCGGGGCCTCCACGACGGCGACGTGCTCCTCCCAGTAGCCGACCGGCGAGGGGATGACGGAGAGGGCGAGCTCCATGGTGTGCGTGTCGAGCACGAGCCACCTGTTGGTGAGGCAGTCCACCCAGTAGAAGCGGCCGTGCGCGTAGTGCCGCCGGTTCCAGACGGTGTTCATCGGGCAGCTGAACGGCGACCGGTGCCGGCGCCAGATGAAGCAGTCCGGCGACGGGAGCGCGCGCCAGCGCCCGTCGCGCGACGAGAAGGCGAAGGCGGCGACCTTCCGCTGGCACCGGGCCGTCCAGAACACGGTGAACGGCGGCCGCTCCGCGTCCGGCTCGCAGGGCTCGGCGGGGCCGAGGAAGGGCTCGCACGCGCGCCGGCCGCCGAAGACGTTGAGCACGCCGTCGACGGTATCGGCGAGATCCTCCGGTATGGGCGGGAGCAGGACGTAGCGGCGGGACAGCGGGTCGCAGACGGCGAGCTCGGTGAAGACAGTGCCCCGCTCGGTCCCGGTCGCGACGCGGTCCAGGAGGAAGCGGCCGTCGCGGTAGTCCCGGACCATCCACCCCTCGTCTCCAGCTCCGTCAGTAGCGGAGGGATCCGCCGGGAGGAACCCGAAGGAGAAGTCGGCAGCGCCGGCGAGAGCGCGGGCTGCCTCCGCCGCCGGGTGCGGCGGCTCCGCGGGGTGGAAGCCCGTGCCGTCGCCGCCCGCGCCGTCGCGGCTGAGGGAGAAGGTGAAGACACCGAGTAGCGCGCCGGGGTCCCTGTGCAGCGCGCGGTGGCGGCGGAGGAAGCGCGGGGAGGAGACGAGCGCGCGGAATCCGCCGCTGGCGGCGGCGGCGCGCGCCAGCGCGGAGCGGGAGGGCAGGCGGAGCAGGATCTCGCCCGCGATCTCGTCGGGGATCTCGCGGCCCGGCTCCTCGCCTTTCCCGCCGCCTCCCGCCTCGCCGCCGGCGTCGGCCATGGGCGCTCTGCTGAGTTGAGCTGCTGCTGCTCGAGTGCGTGGCGGTGTGTGTGGGGCGCCTTGCAGCTCTGACCTCTGAGCCGTGGCGTGGCCCGCGCAATAATTTATGCAAGCGAGGTGGTGGCCCTGCGGGCCTGCGTCGCCAAGTCGTGGCATCGCGCTAGTAGGTTACAACGTGTCCACTCACTAGTCCACTCATCACCAGTGGTACCCAAGAAAAAGAAACCTCTCGCAGTGTTGCCTGCATCCACCCACATCCATGCCACGCCAACGACCCTCAGCCGCCACCTCATGCTCAACCTCCATGGTGCCAACGACTCTAGCCGCAGCTCATCCAGGTTGGCTCCATGTCCTCGTGCTCAGACATCGACGGATCGACCCCATGCCATTGCCGTGAGTGGCAGATTAGCAGAATAAACTTCTTCCTCGAAGATGGAACCGGAAATAGTACTTGCTCCGCTCCCTATTTTTACGCACTAGCATCCCTATTTTTTTTCCCTGATGTCAGCTTTGATATTTTCCTATTGGGTTTAATTTGTTGTTGATGAGCAATGCAAGTTGTTGTGCTCACTGGCGCCAGTCTCAATTGAAGACAAAAGATGAAAGCGAGGAGCTCTAGATTCGAAAGGAGCATCTGCGGTGCAGCACGACTTCACTAGAATTCTGTGCAAACTAGCTAGCATGTGCGTGTTTGATGAGCTGGAAAATTAGCATGGATTAATTCAAAAAAAAAATTAGCATGGCTAGTGTGTGTCTGCTTGGAATGGTGAGGTCGATCGGTCTATCTTGTTGTGGATCGGAGCTCCTTCGTTGTTACTCCAGAAGATGACAGGAGCCGGCCGGCCGCTACGACCTCCGTCCTAGATTTGTGATGTTTTATTTGGATAAACTATTAGTTTGCAAAATGAGCTAACCTGATTGGACTAAACATATTATATTTAACAAAAAGAGGAGGTACAGATTATGATAGCGAGGTTTGTGGTTTTTTACACGAGGCAAATTCGGTGTGCAGTTGCTCTCCGTCCACTTGACATTGGCTTCGTCGTACATGTTCCTTGTCCTGAGCCAGTAGTTACCGTATACTCCCTCCATCCGATAATAAGTGTATTTGTAAAATTCAAAATTTATTTTAAAATAAGAGCACATCTAGAAATGGGATCACCTAACTTAAGTTTAAGTTAGTTGTTTTTTTCTACTTTCTATCCTCCCAAAGTGCAATGATTACATCTTTATAGAGGTATATATATGTAATTTCTCACTAACATTGATCTCTTCACCTAAACTCTAAAAGTAGGATGGACTAACATTGATCTCTTCACCTAAACTCTAAAAGTAGGATGGAGGGAGTACTCTGTCAATTCGAGCAATAAAAATAACTTCTATCGTCAGCAGCAGCTAGGGCAACCAATATATTTGGTCAAGTAGTTCTTAGCGGTAGGCTCCATTCATACTAAGTTGCAAAATAAGTAGTGGTGAAGTGACACGAAGAAAGAGAAGGATGGAGTGAGATAAATTAATATTTTAATTTTTATAGGCAGCCTATAAATTTTACTATAAATTTTACAAATTTTATGCGTACCTTTGCTATGGACCACACACATAAAAGTTGAGATAGATTGATTGCAATATTTTAGTCCATGTAGATTGGACTAGAGATGATTTCATCTTCCTCGAGAAGCATGCCACCAACCTCATCATTCGATTGCTCTGCTTTCTCGCCGCCCTGTGCCACCGTCCTTCTCCATCTCGGACGGTGGGACACACCGGATCCGCTACCGCCGATCTAATCTGATTACCACATCCCGCCTCTTTTCTAGTCAATTCTGTACCGTCCTCCTCCAGCGTCTCCGGTGGCCGGAGCCGCTGCCGCCACCATCTGCTGTTCTGTGACGCCCTGAAAATTTACCAAATCAAATCACGCGTTAGAGTGTTTTGATTAAAAACCACTCGTCGTCAAAACCCTAGCCAAAACCCCTGCTGACCGACACTAAACCCTGTCGCTGTCCCATCCCGCGCCGCTCGGAGGTCTGCCGCTCGCGCGCGGTCACCGCCGCGATTAGCGCCGGCGCAAGTCCTTTCTCGCGCAGTGCGCGAGTCCCGCGCGCGCGTGGCCGACCGGCCACGGTTGCCGCCGCGACCGTCGCCGACACGCTTCTCTCTCTCTCTTTTTCCTTTTCTCCCTCTCCCATTTTTTTTTCTTTTCCAATCCCTCTCTTTCTCTTTTTCCTTTCCTCCTTTTCCTTTCTCCCTTCCTTTTCCTCTCCTTCCTTCTCTCTTTCTTTCCTGGCTTCCTCTGCCGCGTGCCCGGACGCCGCCTCACCCCGGCCACGCCACGACGCGCGCAGTGCCCGCGCCCCGCTCTGGCCCGCGCCTCGACGCGCCGCGCGCGCACGCGCTCGCGCCCGACCCCGCAACGCCGCGCCGCCCGCCACTGCTGCGCCCCGCGACGCCCGCCGCTGCCACGCCCACCCCGACGCGCCGCCCGCTGCTGCCGCACACCGCCGCCGTCCTGCACTCGCACCGCACGCCGTGTCACGACGCGGGCAAACGGACGAACGCCATTAAGGCGCCCCGCACCGCTCGCCGGCCTCCATTGCCGCACCCCGGCCACCACCGCCTCGGCCGCCTATAAATAGGGCCGAGGGGTACCCCGGCATCCCCACGATCGCCGCAGCACGGCTAGCCCCTCACCCCTCTGTCCCTAGCGCCGCCGCCACTCACACCACCACCGGCCGCCACCCCTCACCGCGGTCCCGCCCCCTCGCTGCGTCCCGAGCCAAGGTAAGGCTGGGGATGGAATCCCCGTGCCCCCCTCTCTCTTTCCCCCCACCCCGGGACCGCCGCCGTGCCCCGGCCGGCCGGATTGGGCCGCCGCCGGCGCCCTGCCCCCCCTCCTCTGTTTTGCACGGGGGAGAGGAAGGAGAAGGGCATTTTGCCCATAGCCCCCCCCCCCCTTTTTCCTGCATTCCCCAAAAGGACACCCCCCCCTCTCCTTTAATCACTTCTCTTGCTAAAGGGACCTCGCTCTTTTTAATATTTCAAACCAAGCCCTTCATTACGTAAACCCAATTATACTCGACACCCTTTAGCGTACCCTGAATATTTATAGGGCTCGCAAATAAGCCCCTACCCTCTTTAGATAATTATAAATAGGCCCCTGGACCCCCGTTTAAGCCCCAAAACCCTCTTTAGCGCATCATTTTATGCGCGAAACGACCTCCGATCGACCCGAAACTTTACCACGCCCTTTCTAGTATAGTTCCAACCGTGCCATTACGAAACCACCCAAAAATATTAACCCTATCTCCGTAACTAAATTATTTCTGATCCAAGCTCGACGATAAAAACTTTTAGTTCTTTCGCTTGATTGTATGCCTGTTTGTTTGCGTCGTAGGACACGGAGTGAACGAAGAAGTTCCCGACTGCGACCAAGCAACAGAGGACCAGTTCTGTGACCCCGAACCCGAAGGGCAGTGCTTCGATCAGGACCTCCCGCAAAGACTTGACGATGGCAAGTTCAATTCCGCCCTTTGTTGCATGTTTCCGTCCCAATTTTATAAACTTAATCCAGTGGCCTGTTCTATAAAATTGCATGGTTTTGTGTGCTGAAAACGTGGTAGGATAGCCACCCTTACTTATGATAACCATACCTTGAACACCTGGTTTTGCAAAGAAAGTATGTGTGTGCGTGTAGGGATAAAATGTGGTTTTGAAAGACGAGTCAGACGGGATGGATGGCATTTCTGTGTGAAATGCCGTTGGTGTGCTCGTACCTGTGTGGTTGAGCGTGAAAGGGAGATATCCATCTCGTCACCCCTAAGGACCGAGTTGATGTGTCGTCTCACCTAACTTCCTGTCGTGCAAACCACTTGACCGTTGTATGGGCAACGGCTTAGCCTAACCCCACTAGTTAGTCTGACAGCCATCAGGAGAGCTGGGAGCAACAGGTGACCGAGGAGACGGGATAAGCTCTGGGTGACTTATGCCCTGGTTAAACCTCGGTGTTAAGTCGAATGACCCCTTGATAGATCCCGTGGTGGCTAGCCAGATCTAGCTAAGGTGGGTAAGGGCTTTGATGGGATCTACACCGGCACTAAGGTGTTCGTGCTGTGGTACCCCACCTGTGGGTAAAGTTGCACACCTCTGCAGAGTTAAAATCTATTCGAATAGCCGTGCCCACGGTATTGGGCAAGTTACGGTGTGGTCACATAACTAGTGTTTCATCTCCGGAACGGTTGGGTTGGTGTGAGTTGTCTGGAAAGTATCCGACAGTTGAGTCGTGTGAGCTACGACGGACGGGGAGTCCGGTAGCGGTTTAAAACTGGGATCCTGAGTGGATCAATAGCACGTACTCTTTGGGCACTTGAAAACTTGTTTTGAGAACGTTTTAAATGAACTGTTGCATAAGACCGAGTTTTTCAGCAAATAAACCATAACCTTATCCTTGGTTTATCCTGTGCATTTAATTCTGTTATAACCCCTCCGCGGGTGTGATTGGACTTGCTGAGTACGTTCGTACTCACCCCGTTCTTACTTTTACAGTGGAAGATCCCGACTACATCCCCGAAGACGTCGAGTAGGGTTCCGTCCTGCACCTAGTCTTGCCTGTGGGTGAGGTCACCGTTGGAGCTCCGCATGGCGCAAGACTCTGATGATCCCCTTTTCGTAGTTAGTGTAGTAGTATGGGTTTTTGTTGTAATCCTCGCGATAGTGGCGCTTCACTGCCCATTACCGCGAAGAGTTGTACGGTGATGTACCATCTGATGTAATAAAAGTGTTATCAGCCTCCTGGGACTGATAAAGTAACACTTTTAAGTCTTCCCTGATGGGGGGGACGCTTCAGGTGGTATCAGAGCCGTAGGCTGGCCGCAGGACGTGACCCTAGGAGCGAAACCCATTTTCAGGCCCTAGAACTTGTCCCGATTTAGAAATTTTCTGCACGAACACTCACCACTGGTCTTTGCCTTGTTCCAGATGGCTGGCAATGGATGGGTGAACGGAATCTGCCACGCAGAGCCCGGCCTTCCCAAGTTACTATTGCTCAGCCTGGAACACGTTGGGGTTATGGAACCACCGGAGTATGCCTACCGTGAGTACATCGCCGGAGGCACCCTTCGGTGCGACATGATGGTTTTTGTGGAGAGAAGCACCCGCTACCCTGATGTGGACCCTTGGTTCATCTCCACTGCTGGCTTCCGCTTCCCCGACACCTATCGAAAGGCCGCCCGTAAAGCCCTGCGCCGGCTGCGTATGCTCTATAGGCGTCACCTTCAGCGGACTCCTATGGGATTTTTCCCACCCGCTGAGGGAAGAGGACGCACATGGATTGCCCGGATGAGGGGACTTGGACGAAAAGAAGAAGACCTAGAAGACACGGTCTCCCACCTGTCCATCTACCTTACTGGCTTGGATGCACTCTACAGCGAACAGGCGGCGCAACTGAAGCAGCTAATCCAAGGGATTGAAAAGATAACCCAGGAGCTGGAGGAACAACGGACAAGAGCCGCAAACGCCGAGTATTCCTTAGCCGCCCTCCAAGCCCAGATGCAAGAATACGAGAACCGCAACGGAATAGGTGGATGGATAGAGGAAGAAGAAGAAGAACCCATGGAAACCCATTGGGATAAGGGCACTCAGACCGAAAATGAGATGGATCGGTACCTTCCAATAAAGAAGCGCTCTATCAGGACCGAGGAAGAATCTCCATGATAGGATTAGTACTCTGAGCTAGAACCTTACCCTAATAACCACGTAGCCATGGAAACTGTACCCCCCATGTTGCAATAATAAATATTAGCTAAGCCCTTTTGTACCTGTGCCAGACTGTTTACCCTGTTCATGTTTCAGATGGCTGAGGAAGGATGGACCCAGGGCGATTGTCAAGCAGCACCTGGCTTTCCCGGCCTCTTAATCAACACCCTGGAGGACCTTGGCGTTACAGAACGCCCAAGGTACTACAGCCGAGAGTACGAGCACCATGGTACCCTCCGCTGCAGGGTGATCCTGGTCATCGCCAGGAGCAACCGCTACCCCGACATCCAGCCTTGGCGAGCAACCGCCACAGGGTTTAGACACCAAGACACCTACCCCTTGGCCACCAGAAAAGCACTCCGTTATTTGTGCCGGATTTTTGAAGAACACCTCGCCCCCACGCCAGCGAAGTTCTTCCCGCCGGCCATCAGGACCCCAGTCTGGGAAGCGCGTATGAGAAACCTGGAACGACGTCGCCACGAAGAAGGCCCCCTATACCAAGTGGCTACTTACCTAGCCGCCCTGGACCAACTCTTTGATGAGCAAGCCAACCTTCTGAGGGAGCAGACCCAGCGAGCCGAGCAAGCGGAGCTCGCAGTGAGATTGCAGCAGATCCGAGCCGCCCACGCCGAAGCGAGAGCCGCAACCGCGGTCAGTAGCGAAGCAGTCGCCCAAGAGAGCCTCAGGCAGGCCCGAGACCGGCGTATGCGAGAGTGGACCCAAAGTGGAACACCAGTCCCGGCAATTGGGGAAGACCATGTTTTACTCGGGACACCCGTCATAGGATGGGGAACACTCTTTGGGAACACACCAGCTCCATCCGAGAACCCTGAAAGTTCTGCCGCCGCCGTCGAAGGAGATGCTGCAGCGCAACCCTTGACAGATGGGAACTCAGAGGACGGCGAGCGAAGGTTGCTCACACTCCCCACCCCAGTAGAAGGCGCACCTCGCGAGTAGAGTGACCGACGCCGTCCCAGTGATGCCCTCCCCAGCCCTTCTGTTTAAGACGTGCCCTTTGGCAAGACCCTGGCTGAGTAACACGAGACCTAATCGTACCCCTAAGTTGTACCCCCCCTGCATAATAAAATAGTTGGTGCTTGTTGATTGTGGTGTTGTGTGCTGGTTTGTTGTGTGCTGCTTGTTTATATGGGTACCGGCAGAAGGTAGATTCTGCCTTATATATACGAATTAAACAACTTAAACATCACATAATCGTAACCCCAATTTACCCAATCAAAAGGTGACCCCCCGGAACGTCGCGAGGGCCTCCCGTGGCCGGAACCCCGTAGCCGCTAGTGCCGGAGCACAGCCCGTTGAACAAGATCTTCCCCAAGGAGAACAAGAAGTAAGCCAGGACCGAGGAGGAAGTCAAGAAGGAGAGCAACCACCGCCACCCCCACCCTTCGGAAACTTGGCACAGATAATCCATAACCAGACCCTCATTCTGGAAACACTGGCAAATGCCCTCATTAACCGGCAGCCACGAGGGCAGAATATGAACGACAAGCTGACGGCCTTTCTAAGGACCAAGCCGCCCACCTTTGCCGGATCCTGCAACCCGTTGGATGCTGACGACTGGTTGCGAGTGATTCAGAGGAAGCTCGAACCATTCGAATGCCAGGACCGGGACAAAGTCCTTCTGGCAGCCCACCAGCTCACCGGAACAGCGTTATCCTGGTGGGAAAACTATTGTGCCGCAGCCGAAGATGCCTCTACCATCACCTGGGGAGAATTCGTAAGGGAGTTCCGCCGCTACCACATCCCTTCAGCCACTATGAAGCGCAAGGCGGATGAATTCCGCGCACTACAACAAGGAAGCATGTCGGCGGAAGAATACACCCACCGGTTGATAGAATTGGCCCGGTACGCGCCGGAAGAAGTGAACGACGACGATAAGAAGCAAGACATGTTCAAGAAGGGATTAAGCCCAGAACTCCGGACCTTGCTTACTCCCCAGATCTATCCGGACTTCAACACCCTGATGAACAAGGCTATCCTCACAGAAAGGGCCAAAGCTGAAGAGAGAAAGGATAATAAACGCAAATTCCTGGAAAGTAAGGCCCGCCAACAGGACCGCTTCCAAAAGCCGAGGAACTCCAACTACACTGCACCAAGATCCCAGGCCCCAATGCAGTATAGGACTCAGTCCCAAGTGACAGGATCACGAGCCCCTGAAGCACAACCTAAGAGTCAGAATACCATGAGGGCCCCGCAGAGCAACACCAGCCTGGCCGCTTCCGACAACAGCAACATTAGGGTCTGTTTCAACTGCCGGGAGACAGGGCACTTCATCGCCAATTGCCCCTACGCCAAGAATAAGCCGGCAACGTCAGCCTTCTCCAACACAGTGAATGGGCCCAGACCAGCCCTGACCGGTGCCAACCGAGTGCCCATCCGCAACAACGACGGCAGCCAGCAGGTGAAGCAACAATCAATTGGACGAGCCCGCGTCAACCACATAGACGCGCAGGAGGCTCAAGAAGCTCAGGGCGTAGTGCTCGGTGAGTATCTAGTCAACTCAGCTCTGGCAACAGTACTATTTGATTCTGGAGCATCGCACTCGTTTATATCCTTGAGCTATGTGGAGGAACACAAGATACCTACAGTACTACTAAAAACACCCCTATTAACCCGGACGCCTGGAGGCGACATCAAGTGTCAATTAGGTTGTCCACGGGTAAGGATCAATTTAAGTGGGGTAGACTTTCTAGCAGATTTGGTAGTACTTAAGCCTGGGGGAATAGACGTGATCCTTGGGATGGACTGGTTAAGCCGACACAATGGTCTCATAGGCTGCACCGATAAAGTGGTACACCTAACAAACCCCGAAGGAGTGCAAGTAATATGCCATACACGGGACAGTAAGTTTGACCCAATGGTGTTTAGCTTGGAAGCCAAGCTTTTAGAAGGAGTCCCGGTAGTAAGCGAATACCCAGATGTATTCCCCGAAGAGCTTCCTGGTATGCCGCCGGACAGGGGTATAGAGTTCGTCACAGACCTTATCCCCGGAACCTCTCCGATAGCCAAGAGACCCTATAGGATGGCGGCCTCCGAGTTAACAGAATTAAAGAAGCAACTAGAAGAACTGCAACGAATTGGCTTCATTAGACCAAGCTCGTCGCCGTGGGGAGCCCCAGTGCTGTTTGTCAAGAAGAAAGATGGGAGTATGAGGTTGTGCGTAGACTACCGAGCACTGAACGAGGTTACCATTAAGAATAAGTACCCCCTCCCCAGGATTGATGACCTGTTCGATCAGCTGAAAGGAGCTAAGTACTTTTCCAAGATCGATCTAAGGTCAGGATATTTTCAGCTCAAGATTAGAGAAAGTGACATCCCTAAGACAACTTTTGTCACCCGCTACGGACAGTACGAGTTCACCGTAATGTCCTTCGGGTTAACCAATGCCCCTGCATATTTTATGAACCTCATGAACAAAGTATTTATGGACGAGCTGGATAAGTTTTTCGTAGTCTTTATCGACGACATACTTATCTACTCCAAAAGTGTTCAGGAACATGAACAATATCTGCGGGTGGTGTTAGAAAAGCTAAGGATACATAAACTATATGCCAAATTTAGCAAGTGTGAATTCTGGCTGGAGAGAGTAGCTTTCCTTGGTCACATTCTGACCGCGGAAGGCGTAGCAGTGGACCCAGAGAAGGTCGAAGCAGTTTCCAACTGGCAGCGACCAACTAACGTCAGTGAAATCAGAAGTTTTCTTGAATTGGCCGGGTACTATCGGAGGTTTATTGAGGGATTCTCTAAGATAGCCCAACCCATGACGGAACTTCTTAAGAAAGAGAAAAAGTTCGCTTGGACGGAATCCTGTGAGAGAAGTTTTCAAGAACTGAAGCAAAGGTTGACAACCGCCACAGTACTGACCCTACCGGACATTCATCGAGACTTTGTCATTTATTGTGACGCTTCTCGACAAGAATTAGGATGTGTACTGATGCAAGACGGGAAAGTCATTGCATATGCTTCCCGCCAACTCAGGACACATGAGCAGAATTATCCAACCCATGATTTGGAATTGGCAGCCGTAGTGCATGCCCTTAAGATTTGGAGGCATTATTTGATTGGAAATAAGTGTGAGATTTACACCGACCACAAGAGTTTGAAATATATCTTCACCCAACCGGATTTGAACCTAAGGCAGAGGAGATGGTTGGAGTTGGTTAAGGACTACAATTTAGAGATCCATTACCACCCCGGAAAGGCAAATGTAGTAGCCGACGCCTTAAGCCGGAAATCCTATGGACCCAAGGATGACAATCTACGCGAGGAAATGGCACGATTAAATGTGCACATTGTTCCTCGAGGTTCCAGCCATGTGCTAAGCGTCCAATCAACACTAGAGGATAGAATTAGAGAGGCCCAAAGCTCGGATCAGGAGTTAATGAAGATCTGCAAACAACCTGGAGAAAACAAAGCGCCGGGTTTCAGAGTAGACGATAAGGGGACATTATGGTACGAGGATAGGATTTGTGTGCCCCAGAATGGAGACTTCCGGCAGATAATCATGGACGAAGCCCATAACTCGGCCTACTCCATCCACCCAGGATCCACCAAAATGTATATGGACATAAGGCAAAAGTATTGGTGGGATGGAATGAAAGCGGATATTGCACGATTTGTGGCACATTGTGATACCTGCCAAAGGATCAAGGCCGAACATCAAAAGCCGGCAGGATTATTGCAACCCTTGCCTATCCCGGTCTGGAAATGGGATGAAATAGGAATGGACTTTGTAGTAGGTCTACCCAGAACGCAGAAGGGACATGATTCCATATGGGTAATAGTAGATCGACTCACTAAATCGGCACATTTCATACCCGTACGAACAAGTTACGGTGGAGAAAAGCTGGCAAAGCTTTATGTGGAAAACATAGTGAAGTTACATGGAGTGCCTAGCAGAATTGTTTCAGATAGAGGAACCCAATTCACCTCTAGGTTCTGGAAAAGCTTGCATCAAGCCATGGGCACCAAGTTAGATTTCAGTTCCGCATATCATCCACAGACGGACGGTCAAACCGAGAAGGTAAATCAAATTATGGAAGATATGCTGAGAGCATGTGTCCTGACTTACGGAAAGGACTGGGAGCAGAGTCTGCCCTATGCGGAATTCTCGTACAACAATAGTTACCAAGCCAGCTTGGGCATGTCGCCATTCGAAGCCCTCTATGGAAGAAAGTGCAAAACTCCATTGATGTGGTCGGAAGTTGGAGAGCATGCACTAGTAGGACCTGCACTTATAAAAGAAGCAGAAGAAAAAGAAGTGGAGATCCGCGAAAAGTTGAAGGCGGCTCAATCACGACAAAAGAACTACGCAGATAAGAGAAGGCGAGAAATAAGTTTCAACCCAGGCGATTTTGTTTATCTCAAGGTCTCACCCATTCAAGGAACGCGAAGGTTTCAAGTGCAAGGAAAATTGGCCCCTCGATACATTGGACCGTATCGAGTTCTGAAGAGAGTCGGAGCAGTAGCGTACCGACTGGAGTTACCAGAAGAAATGTCTGATATACACCCAGTATTTCATATCTCGCAATTAAGAAGATGTTTGAGAGTACCCGAGGGAGAATATGTGCCAGCGGAAACGATAGACCTGCAGCTGGATCTGCGATACCAGGAAGTACCGGTCAAAATTCTGGACACCATCACTAGGAGGACAAGAAACTCCGAAGTACGGATATGCAGAGTTCAATGGAGCAGACATGGAGTAGAAGAAGCGACATGGGAACACGAAGAGGCCCTGAAGAAGGAATTTCCCCATCTGTTTAGTAGCCAGCCGAATCTCGAGGACGAGATTCACTTAAGTGGGGTAGGTTTGTGACGCCCTGAAAATTTACCAAATCAAATCACGCGTTAGAGTGTTTTGATTAAAAACCACTCGTCGTCAAAACCCTAGCCCAAACCCCTGCTGACCGACACTAAACCCTGTCGCTGTCCCATCCCGCGCCGCTCGGAGGTCTGCCGCTCGCGCGCGGTCACCGCCGCGATTAGCGCCGGCGCAAGTCCTTTCTCGCGCAGTGCGCGAGTCCCGCGCGCGCGTGGCCGACCGGCCACGGTTGCCGCCGCGACCGTCGCCGACACGCTTCTCTCTCTCTCTTTTTCCTTTTCTCCCTCTCCCATTTTTTTTTCTTTTCCAATCCCTCTCTTTCTCTTTTTCCTTTCCTCCTTTTCCTTTCTCCCTTCTTTTTCCTCTCCTTCCTTCTCTCTTTCTTTCCTGGCTTCCTCTGCCGCGTGCCCGGACGCCGCCTCACCCCGGCCACGCCACGACGCGCGCACGCGCCGCGCGTGGCCGTGCGCCGCGCCGTGCCCGCGCCCCGCTCTGGCCCGCGCCTCGACGCGCCGCGCGCGCACGCGCTCGCGCCCGACCCCGCAACGCCGCGCCGCCCGCCACTGCTGCGCCCCGCGACGCCCGCCGCTGCCACGCCCGCCCCGACGCGCCGCCCGCTGCTGCCGCACACCGCCGCCGTCCTGTACTCGCACCGCACGCCGTGTCACGACGCGGGCAAACGGACGAACGCCATTAAGGCGCCCCGCACCGCTCGCCGGCCTCCATTGCCGCACCCCGGCCACCACCGCCTCGGCCGCCTATAAATAGGGCCGAGGGGTACCCCGGCATCCCCACGATCGCCGCAGCACGGCTAGCCCCTCACTCCTCCGTCCCTAGCGCCGCCGCCACTCACACCACCACCGGCCGCCACCCCTCACCGCGGTCCCGCCCCCTCGCTGCGTCCCGAGCCAAGGTAAGGCTGGGGATGGAATCCCCGTGCCCCCCTCTCTCTTTCCCCCCACCCCGGGACCGCCGCCGTGCCCCGGCCGGCCGGATTGGGCCGCCGCCGGCGCCCTGCCCCCCCTCCTCTGTTTTGCACGGGGGAGAGGAAGGAGAAGGGCATTTTGCCCATAGCCCCCCCCCTTTTTCCTGCATTCCCCAAAAGGACACCCCCCCCTCTCCTTTAATCACTTCTCTTGCTAAAGGGACCTCGCTCTTTTTAATATTTCAAACCAAGCCCTTCATTACGTAAACCCAATTATACTCGACACCCTTTAGCGTACCCTGAATATTTATAGGGCTCGCAAATAAGCCCCTACCCTCTTTAGATAATTATAAATAGGCCCCTGGACCCCCGTTTAAGCCCCAAAACCCTCTTTAGCGCATCATTTTATGCGCGAAACGACCTCCGATCGACCCGAAACTTTACCACGCCCTTTCTAGTATAGTTCCAACCGTGCCATTACGAAACCACCCAAAAATATTAACCCTATCTCCGTAACTAAATTATTTCTGATCCAAGCTCGACGATAAAAACTTTTAGTTCTTTCGCTTGATTGTATGCCTGTTTGTTTGCGTCGTAGGACACGGAGTGAACGAAGAAGTTCCCGACTGCGACCAAGCAACAGAGGACCAGTTCTGTGACCCCGAACCCGAAGGGCAGTGCTTCGATCAGGACCTCCCGCAAGGACTTGACGATGGCAAGTTCAATCCCGCCCTTTGTTGCATGTTTCCGTCCCAATTTTATAAACTTAATCCAGTGGCCTGTTCTATAAAATTGCATGGTTTTGTGTGCTGAAAACGTGGTAGGATAGCCACCCTTACTTATGATAACCATACCTTGAACACCTGGTTTTGCAAAGAAAGTATGTGTGTGCGTGTAGGGATAAAATGTGGTTTTGAAAGACGAGTCAGATGGGATGGATGGCATTTCTGTGTGAAATGCCGTTGGTGTGCTCGTACCTGTGTGGTTGAGCGTGAAAGGGAGATATCCATCTCGTCACCCCTAAGGACCGAGTTGATGTGTCGTCTAACCTAACTTCCTGTCGTGCAAACCACTTGACCGTTGTATGGGCAACGGCTTAGCCTAACCCCACTAGTTAGTCTGACAGCCATCAGGAGAGCTGGGAGCAACGGGTGATCGAGGAGACGGGATAAGCTCTGGGTGACTTATGCCCTGGTTAAACCTCGGTGTTAAGTCGAATGACCCCTTGATAGATCCCGTGGTGGCTAGCCAGATCTAGCTAAGGTGGGTAAGGGCTTTGATGGGATCTACACCGGCACTAAGGTGTTCGTGCTGTGGTACCCCACCTGTGGGTAAAGTTGCACACCTCTGCAGAGTTAAAATCTATTCGAATAGCCGTGCCCACGGTATTGGGCAAGTTACGGTGTGGTCACATAACTAGTGTTTCATCTCCGGAACGGTTGGGTTGGTGTGAGTTGTCTGGAAAGTATCCGACAGTTGAGTCGTGTGAGCTACGACGGACGGGGAGTCCGGTAGCGGTTTAAAACTGGGATCCTGAGTGGATCAATAGCACGTACTCTTTGGGCACTTGAAAACTTGTTTTGAGAACGTTTTAAACGAACTGTTGCATAAGACCGAGTTTTTCCGCAAATAAACCATAACCTTATCCTTGGTTTATCCTGTGCATTTAATTCTGTTATAACCCCTCCGCGGGTGTGATTGGACTTGCTGAGTACGTTCGTACTCACCCCGTTCTTACTTTTACAGTGGAAGATCCCGACTACATCCCCGAAGACGTCGAGTAGGGTTCCGTCCTGCACCCAGTCTTGCCTGTGGGTGAGGTCACCGTTGGAGCTCCGCATGGCGCAAGACTCTGATGATCCCCTTTTCGTAGTTAGTGTAGTAGTATGGGTTTTTGTTGTAATCATCGCGATAGTGGCGCTTCACTGCCCATTACCGCGAAGAGTTGTACGGTGATGTACCATCTGATGTAATAAAAGTGTTATCAGCCTCCTGGAACTGATAAAGTAACACTTTTAAGTCTTCCCTGATGGGGGGGGGGGACGCTTCATGTTCTAACCCGACTCCGCCGAGGAACTCATGATATAATTATCCACCACCTTCGTTGTAGTCCACGGAATATCCACCCAGGCCACCATCCACAGCTGGCGGTGTTCCAACATCTCACCTTCTCGTCCACGAACCACATCCACTGTCACCCCCCCTTCCGTCGAAGGCTTCCATCTATAGCCTAGCTCACCAAAAAAGCTCCATTCCTGCAACCCTAAACCTTGAAGTATCTAACCCTAGCAACGTGAATAAGTGGCAACGGGAGGAGCGGCGGCAAGACGCAAGGAGGAAAAGAAACTTATATGGGTTGAAACGCTTGCCGGGCCAAATGAACCATGTCGTCCCTTCATGCACGGGCGACTTAAAAGTCATGGTTTGTGGTGGGAATTGAAGCTAATCTTGGACTTTGGAAGTATACGGGGCCACCTGAGGTGTCGTCGTGTCGGAAAGCCTGGAGCACAGGAGATTGACACGATAATCTAAGATAGGTGTGGATGGAAACGGATTGGATACGCATGGAATCAGATTCGGATATCATTTTTTACCGTATTTTAATTGGGATATGAATGCGGATACGAATATTCTCGAATATGAATACAAAATGATACCTCAGTTTCGGATTCTCATTCGGATATTTACTCAATTTAATGTGAAACGAATATCGCTAAATTCAATCAAGACAAATAAGATTTTAGTGCCAAGATCATCAATAGCCAAAGCAAATCAAGATCAAATTACACATTTAATAATCTCCCATGTCATAGTTAATTAAAACTATTGGTGATAATATTTAGTATGTGTCAGATCAAGTGAAATAAATATTAACAATGGTACGCAGCACCGCAACAGCAGTCTGCACTCTCACAATATGTGACATAGAGTACTTGAGTAGGTCCCTAACAGAGTAACAGGCAGATACAAAGGTCCCTGATCAAAATACATGATACTGAGCTTGCAAACCAAACATTTAGCTCATAGTAATAGTGAACTGATAAAATTAAGCAAAACAATTGAAACACACAGGTTCATAAATTGAGAACTACAGAAGGCATGGTAGTCACCTGAAGCAGAAGTAGTCCTAATTTTCTTCCTCTCCCAGATCCATAATATTGTCACCATCATTAGCAGGAGCAACTACAACAGAAACAATGATATATACAAACAAATAAATCTGGCCATCTAAAGTTAAAACAACATGTAAATTCTAGCTAAAACTTCACGTACCATCATCATGTTCGGCATTATCATTCATACTAAGACCAGCCAAATCATCAAGAATGGACGATATACCACTACAATCTGAAATAAATGGACAAAAATACAAGGTGAAATCAGTAGTGATTAATCTCTCAACTAGGCATACAAATTCAATACTAAGAAGTATAGCAGTCATAATTACCTTGCCTTGAGGCTGAAATCCAATCCTTAGTGCAAACAAGTGCCTCAACAACTTGAGGGTCCAATCGGCTACGATATTTGTGAGCAATTCTTCCTCCAAGACTAAAGGCAGATTTAGATGCTACTGTCGTTGCAGGAATAGCCAAAACATCCTTTGCCATTCGAGCAACGATAGGATACTTTGCATCATGGGTCTTCCACCAACTCAAAATTTCAAAGTAATTACCTTCTTTCCAACTCAATAGTGGTTCATTGCAATACTGATCAAAGTCTGACAGCTTATGGCTTGTTTCAGTGTTGTCCCTTGGAAACAAGCTCAATCTTTTTCTCTTAGGCTCCTCATTTAAGTCCACATAGCATTGATAGCAGTTCTAGCTTGACTGTTTTGCATAGGGTTGTTTCAGAAGCAGCATATATGGACAAATATGAATCGTAAAGCTTCTGCACAACTTTTTTTAAATTCATACATATCATCAAATCCATAATCATCTGACATCTCACTATAATAAAATTCAACCACCTTCATCTTGTAGCGAGGATCTAAGAAGCACGCAACTGCTAGAGCAACATTGCTCACCCCCCAATACTTATCAAATTTCTCCTTCATGGACTTTGCCATAGAAATAATGAAATTGTCCCTGCTTTTGTTCCACTCAGTAAGCTTGAGGTTAATTTCACAAAATTCTGAAAAGAATAAGTTTGCTGTTGGATAATGAGACCCGAAAGAATTTTTGCAACTTCATAAAAGATCTCTAAGCATTTGCACAAAAGAGTAGCATTACTCCAATCTTCTATTGTAGGAGCATGTGGGCTATATTTATCAGGATAGAGTAGAATAAGCCTTTGGAAAACCCTTTTGAAGTGAAGAGCATCTGCTAGCATTAAGTATGTCAAATTCCATCTAATAGGCACATCTAAAGAAAGGCCTCTTTCTGCTACTCCCAGTTCAGCAACATGATACAAAAATATCTCTTGTTGTTGTGGTGAACTCTTGACAATAAGGACAAGTGCACGAATGTTTCCAATAACTTTTGAAATTGTGCCAACACCATCCCTAGCGATGAGGTCGATGATATGGGCAGCACAACGCACATGAAAGAATTTACCACCACAATGCAAAGAACCATGATTCTTAAGAGTTGAAACTATTGTGTCCACACAAACATTATTTGAAGACGCATTATCCAATGTCAATGCAAATAATTTGTGATCAAGGTTCCATGAGCCCATATTTTGCATATACGCAACACTCAAATCAGCTCCTCTACGACTTCCTTGAAGATGCATGAAATTTATAATTCTTTTCTGTAGTTTCCAATCATCATCAATAAAATATTGGGCACAAAGATCTAATGAAATCATTTGTATACTCATGCTTAGAGAAGCTGAATGGATATTCATGCACAATAATTGCAAGATAGTATTTTCTTATGCTAGTTTCCTCATCGTACTTCCAATCAGCTCCTTTCAATTTTGTAATGTTAGGTTTCCCTTCATTTTCAACATGAAATGCATGGTAATGATTCCATAGACGTGTGGTACCTTGCTTACTTGCGGCACAAAAAACCTCGTCACAATAGTTGCATTCTGCCATCCTCTTTATGACAACCATGTCATTCACCTTTTCTTCAATAAGCACTTCAGTGAAATGTTTCCAAACAAGTGAAGTTTTATTCTTTGGACCCTTTATTTTGGTGACCGGACTTCTTCCCGCTGATGACACATTCTCAATTCCATCACCAGCTGCACTAGTAGCCTCTAGATCAGGCTCTGTCTCCCTATCATTAGCATCCGGTTCTCTTCCATTTACAGATGGCGCACTTGTAGCCTGCAAGAAAAAAATTACAAGCTCTCAGGAATTCACTTTCTCATCACTTAACTCCACTGCAATTCACACACATGCTTATTTCTCGATGACCTTGCCCCTCTTGAAACCATGGTTATTGATCAGCTTGAATTTGTAGTTAGACAATAGAGAGGCAGATCAGATCAAATATTATCACTATCATTTAGATGAGAAAGTCTATTACAGAATGCTACCAATGGTCCAAGAACCATCCGGTGGTAGCTAATTTCAATCTATAAAGATATATCAACGAACAATACTGTGGCAGCTAATTCAAGAAATAAATTTTTTTCTAAACAACAGTGTCAAAAGAAAAAAGAAAATAAAAATTAGATTAGTTGTTGCCTACTCCAAATATCTCTCTATATTTTTTATGTTCGTCAGATAGCATTCGTTTGTAAGATGATGCTATATTGCTACTTTCTAGTCCCAACTCCCAAGGCCAAGAAGTAGTCATCACCCAAAAGCAATAATGAAATCAGAAAGTCACCTTTGCTGGTTGAGTAGCAGATCTGAAGGGGAAGCGGGAGGAGGGGCCACCAATGCTCGATAGGCCTTCAAGCAGGCTTGGCCTCGACCTCGAATCAAATTGGCGCTGTGCTCTTGACCGTCGCAGCAGGAAGGGGGAGGGTGCCGTGGGAGTGGAGCCGCGGCCCACTGTTGTGGCCACCGGGAGAGGAACTTGGTAGCACGTGATGCCAGCAACAGCTGCAGAGGTGCGCTGGGGCGCCGCCGGCGCCGAGCAGGTAGGGTGCGAGTTGCAAGGGCTGTCAGCTGGGGAATTTTGGGACCGGAAAATAGAATGAATGAACGGAACGGGAACGGCTGGATGGATGGGCCAGTAATGGCACGCAAGGTCGGATTTTCGCGCGCGCACGATGGCCGGGAGGAATGCAGCGCGGGAAACCCTGAATAGCGCAGCGGCGCTGGCGCGAGTGCGCGAGCTCGGCGGGAGGTTGAAATATCTGCGGTGAATACGGATAGTATCCGCTTTCACATCTGTATCCGTCTGAAATTCGATATCCGAATCCGAATCCGGATTTGCAAATCGGATACGAATACATCCATTTCATCTTCCATATTAAAAACGAGTACGAATACGGATATTTATATATATGTTTAAGCGGATACGAATATCAGATAATTCGAATATTCCTATCCATTTTCCATCCTTAAAGATGGGAACATATGGCATTATCTTGTTTTTATTCTAACAACTATAGCGTGTTGTCTAGTTGTGTGATGTGACATAATTGAAAGCAGTGGTGCAACGATCCGATCCGATACTATGGATGGGATAAAAATATACTCTCTCAATCCTAAATTATGTAGTTTTGCGATGTATAATTTTTACTATGCATCTAGATATATTATATCTAGTGCATAGCAAAATCTATATATCTAGAAAAACTAAAACGACTAATAATTTGGGATGGAGATAGTACTACCAAAAATTAACTTCAATTTTTGTTAAATATGCAAAAATTTAAATGGGTTGGCACGCTAGCATGCTGCGAATCCACATACAAGTTTTGTTACGTTTTGGTTACGGTCGTAACTTCTTCGGTCTGAAATATAAGATATTTTGGTTCGTTCAAAGTAGTCTGAGTTTGATCAAATTTATAAATAAGCATATTAACATCTAACACATCAAATAAGTAAATTATAAAAATATATTTTGTAATGGATCTAATTCAAAATATTATTACTCTTTTCCATAAATTTAGTCAAACTTAGAACACTTTCACTTAGAACAAACTAAAATACCTTATATTTCCTTATATTTTAGAACGAAGGGTATCCGACTATAATATGTGGTGGCAATTTTAACCATCGGCTTGGTTTCTACAAAAGTGCAAATTAATTATATTCAAAGGAAAATGAAATTCAGTGGTTAATGAAATTCAAGTGGGGCTGCTAAAAATTCAACGAAAAGTCATATAATATGAAAATTTTAGGTATATAAGATATCATTTTTCATAAATACCTTATGATTAAAATTTAAGAACGTTTGTCTTTTTTGTGAGGAACAGGAAAGTGCAAACTAGTGTTAGTATAAACGAAATGCATCTGGCTGGCAAGGCGGGTTGGGCTCATTTTTTGGGCTGAGCCTGGCGATATATGGGCATAGGGCGATAGGCCCAAGCCAAGACAAAAAACCATTATCGGGCCACCAAACAGACAACCCAACCCAACGCTAATTAACGGGCAAAACCCCCCAGCCCATTTCCAAACCCCTCCCTCCTCCGTCTCTCCTTTACCCTCGCTTCCTCGCCGCCGCCACCGCCACCGCCACCGCCACCATGCTCCGCGCCGCCCTCACCTCCGGCGGCGGCCGCCTGACCGCCCTCCTCCCTCGCCACCGCGCCCGCCTCCTCTCCTCCTCCTCCAAATCATCCTCCACCATCGCCGCCCTCTTCTCCGATCCCACCCCTCCCGCGGACCCCGCCGCCGCGATCCAGTCCGCCGGCGTCGATCTCTCCCACCCGGACACCGTCCCCGCGCTCCTCCTCGACCCGGGGCTCTCGGGAAACTACCCCGCGGCCTCGCGCTTCTTCTCCTGGGCCGCCTCCGACCCCGCCGCCAAGGCCGGCCTCAACTCGCGGTCCTTCAACTCCATGCTCCAACTCGCCGCCGCGCACGGCGACGCCGACTGCTTCTGGTCTCTCGTCGCATCCATGCGGTCTAGGGGCTACGGGATCTCCAAGCCCGCCTTCCAGGCCGCCTCCGAGAGCTTCCGGACCAAGGACATGGCCAGGGACGCCGACCTGCTGCAGGAGGCATTTGCCGCGCACGGCAGGAACGCGTCGGCGGCCGAGGTATGCAAGATTCTACGGGCGCCGGGCAAGGATGACAACCAAAAGCTAGCCATGCTGAGTGAATCCAGTGTTGAGGTGACTGATGAGCTGGTGGCATTAGTGGTGGAGAAGGTAGGGCAGTTCCCGCAGCAGGCGATGGTGTTCTTCCAGTGGGTGGAGCAGTCAGCTGGAGCCGGGATCAGTTGGGGCAAGGTCTACAATCTGATGGCGAGGGTTCTCGGCCGTGAGGATTGCATCGAGGAGTTCCGGGAGGTCCTGCGAAAGATGAGGAGCAAGGGGCTTGAGATGGATCGAGATGTGTATGTTACTGTCACCGACAGGTTCCTCAAGAGGAAGATGGTTGAGGATGCTGTGGACCTGTTCCGATTCATGACAAACAGGCCTGAGAAGCTCTTGAGGGATGATTTCATATTCTTGCTGAAGAAGGTCCTAGTGACTGGTGAGTTGGATCTCAAGTTGGTGACGAGAGTCTTGCGGTACTATCGGCATGTGGGCAGCGAGGTCAAAGACTCAGCTTTTGATTCTGTCCTCAAGTCGTTGAGGAGTGTAGGGAGGCTTGGGGAGAGTGGCAGAGTTCTGAAGGCGATGCAGGAAGGTGGTTTCGAACCGGATAGTGCTGATCATGAAAAGGCTGTTCTTGCAATGTGTGATGCTGGCAATCTGGAAGAAGCACGAAATTATTTGACTGATGTGGAAGAGTCAGGGCATAAGTTGGGTCCAAAGATATGGTCTTGTTTAGTTCAGAAGTATTCTCTTGGTGAAAATGTGGATACGGCAGTGTCGTGCTTCCATGAAATGCTGAAAAAAAGTGGCAACGAGAATGTGGGTTCTGCTCTTGAGGCGCTGGTTTCTGGATTACACAAGAAGAAAGGGGCGAAGGAAGCATTCAAAGTTTTGAAGGACATGGTAACGGAGAAGGCTGTGGTTCCTTGGCAAACTACCTACAAGTATTTGATCCACAAGTTAATCCGCCAAGGACATCTGAAACCAGCTTTTGAAGTGCTAGGTTTAATGAAAAGCCATGGTTATCCACCTTTCATTGATCCCTTTATCCCTCATATTTCAAAGTCTGGAACTGTGGATGATGCCCTGGGTTTGCTGAATGCAACATCTTTGAGGGGGTTGCCGTCAAGAATAGTTTATGCGCGTTTATTTCAAGCTTTGTTCAAAGAAGAGAGGCATGAAGTTGCCCAACAGCTGCTTTCCCAGTCTCCTGCTAGCATCCAAAACCATGCAGATATTCGTGATATTTTCAATAAGCTGGAAGAACCTGTCGCAGCGGCATTGGCAGAGGGTTGATACGTGGCTAAGTTGAGTTTTTTATGCCCACATTTGGATGGCAAGCTGAATTTGCCCTTTTGACTTTGTAGTAGGGATTTAAGCTGATATCAGAAGTTGGGATATCAGAAACTTTAGCTGAAATGCTTTGCACTATTTTCCAAAGAAATAAGTTACATTATTTTCTTTAAAAAATTATCTGTAGTTTCTGCTTGAGCCACATATTTCCATGCCTTATGCTGGCAGTTTAGCTGCCGTATGAATCAATAGCTGTTGTCTTTGTGCAACTCTTTGTTATTGGAAGATGCAAATATTGGTTCTTATCCAAATTTGAAGTGTGCATGTATTATCAGGATCGGCTGCAACATGAAATATCTTGTGATATATTTTACTGTATTTATACAGCTCTGCTTGAACTCCTAAATGGTATATAAACACTGAATTCATAAAATGTGACAACATGTCTCATGTCTGTGGCTATCTGTGCAAACACTCTTTACACATAGGCTGACCATCTGTATAAAAACTGGGCCGGCAACTATAGTGGACAAGAGCCGAAACAAACTGAAACTGGCAAACTATCATAGATTGTGTCTGCATAATCTACCTGAATCGATAAATGCTCGTCTTATGCTGCTACTAGCTTTTTCCTGGGACTGCATTTCAAAAGAACAGGTCAGTGTTGCTGCTATTCCAGATCAAAGACAGTAATTTACCGAGTTGCATGTCGTTCAGGGTTGAACTACACTAGTTACCAGTAGATAGTAAGTTACTCTGAACATCTATATTTCTGTGCTGAATTCAGCAATTTATTCTTGGGGTCAACCAGTTGCCTTTGAAAGGGTACCTTTTCTTGATGTAATCTCCTTCTCGACTTCTACAAATATCTCCCTCAACCTGTTGGTAGAATTCACAATGACATTCTTTGCAGCCTTCTTCTGGTGCTTAGCGCCCTTCAACCAGGCAACCCCTAATAACACCTTGAGGCTGCAGGTGTTCAGTCTCAAGGGTGTGCTTGTCATGTGGTACTTCAACTGGATCTGCAATATCAGCAAACACTGTGACCTGACAATTGGAGGTAAACCATGGGACTGCTTTGGACAAAAACAGCTTTGGTTATCTTACACTGGAGTAGTCTTCATGCTGGACGCCTTGGAGGGTCATCACCTCCTCGATGACCCAGCCTTCTTGGTTTGGTAACTTATATTTTTTTTGAGTGGTCGTTGCTTCCCCTCCATATCTTGACAAGCTTTTGTCAAACCTAAAGCTGATACGCCTTTGGTATATGTCGCGGTTAAGCAGCTCCCATTCTGTCGCGGAGTAATCAACACAACCAGCTCTCTCCATCACTTTATGTTCCAGTGAACCTCCGGAGAACATCTCCATCAAACCACTGATCTGCAAATACAAAATTACTGAGATTTTAGTAGATTCTTTTGCATTGCATTGTATAAAAGTTCCAGAGATGAGTCCATTGACAAGATCACACGACAGCAAGACTTACGTCAACAGAAAGAACTGCTGAGTAGACTTCCGACATTTTTACATCGTCGTTGGCCAATAGAGAACCTTCTTCATAGGGAAGCTCTTTCAGTTCAGATTCTTTATCAATTATCTCACCTTTCTGTTCCAGACCTGATGACCGCATTTTCCATATTGCCATGATAATCCTGACAGAAATGTTTGATATGTTAACACAAACATGTCAAAAAGCCTATTGCAAATACTTATAGAAACGCGAGAGTTGATTCAATGCTTTGTAGAACCTGAAAAAAGTATAGTGATCTACCAGTAAGGAATATATTGATAATGAAAAGGAATTTATTATTAATTTTCTGCACTATTCCCGTTCCTGAAAATATGAGTAGGATGAATTGATATTGGTTATCCAACTGTTTATGTGCGTTCATAGAGTCCAGAGAGAGGTATTTGTGTGCCTGTGGGGGTTGGCCATCATACTACTCCCTCCATCCCTAACAAGTCATTCTAATCCTGTCCTAAGTCAAACTATTTCAAGTTTGACCAAACTTGAAGGTATATCAATATTGATTATACCAAATGGGTACATTTTCATAAACTTGGTCAAACTCAAGTTAGTTTGACTTAAGATAAAACTAGACTGACTTGTTTTTTGGGGATGGAGGGTGTATGGTCCAACAGAATACAACACCAACTATACCTTAAACAGTCTATACAACGAAGAAATTCCAGGTATTCTTTTCTATCAAGTCAACCATGCTGCCTCGGTAGAAGTTGATTATTGAAGCTATTACATCAGGAGTCAGGAACACAGGATAAAAAGATTGGTAAAGTATTTATGGTCGTTCTTATTTAAAATCATCTGAACCAAATGATGTGATAATGATCAATAAAATCAGGTTCTTAAACTATAATTGTCTCAAACAAATGCATAATATGGTTCAATATCTCTTCGGAATTCTGCATATCAACATGAAAATTAAAACAAGGGTACCTCATACCTGTGAGCATCATTGAATGAAACAAATGTCTGGAAATGGAATTTCAGTCTTCCTTGAGGATCCAATGTTTTGGCTCCATGCCTAGCTTCAAGACCTCTGTCTTTGCGAAGGATGATCATCAAGGATGGACTGCCAACTGTTGCAAGTTTCGGTGGAATAACCTGGATATCATCAATGTCTTCCCAAAGAAAGAAAAATTTTGTTTTCCGACCAAATATATTGGCATAAAACCCAGCTATTCTTGGGGAGAGAAAGAGCCGCCCCTATTAAAATGACAACTACCTCAGTTATTGATTAATCTGACCAAAAGCAGGTGCAAAGGATAAAAATAAGATAACAAGTTGCAGCATCAGTGTACCACACAAATCAACAAAAAGTGTACAGTGATACCCTATTTCACTGGGAACCATGGTATATAGACTTACAGACTACAATTCTTATGTGTTTTTTTAGTTTAACTTCATGTGCAAGGTTTACATTGATTTATTTCACATATGCAAGGTCCAGCACCGCATATTGGACAATGAAAATAAATGATAATAACATATTTCAAGACAGTATCTCCTATTCTGAGCAAAAATTCAGCTGTACCATGATAAATCAATGCCAAAATGCCAACTCGACACATACAAAGTCATAACATTATTACCTGAAGTGGCATTTTCCGTTTTAGATGGCAAGTAAAATCGTCAATGAGGAATTCTTCAGGAGGAAGGCTAAAGAGCTTACGGAATGCTGAATTTGTCTGCGCTGAGCGCAAGTGCATCTGAACATTCAGTCATGCAAGTTTAGTATTAGAATGCATTGTGGTGGCACTAAAACAAATTTGGAGAACTTTTTCCTCGATCGAATTTTGAACAACTTGTACCTTCTTGCCAACTTCTTTCCCCATTTTTTCTAGATAATCCAAAACAACTTCAGTCCCCCGTGAGTTGCTCAAAAAGATCCGCAGATGCAATTTTGGCTGGTGCCCTTGGGGAAACCTTCCAGCAAGAGGAAGCCACATGTCACCCAAATCTGACAAATTGTTTTTTACAAAGTTGACTTCTGTTTGACCAATAGGAGTTTCATTGCTTGGACCATCTGAATCATGCACAACCACGTCCAACCTTGCTGGAGGGTCATCCATCGCATCAAATTCAAATATCTCTTTAGAGTTGAAAAATCAAAGAATCAAGCAAATTCTCAGAAGATCAAGAGCTAATTTTATCATTATGGTTAGAGGAAACTCAACCCAGAAGGGATGCTTACCATTCCATTTTGGTTCAGACGTCTGGTACTTGACTGAGCTAGTTTTCCTCTTTCCATTGCAGGTGAAAATTACATAAGGATCAGGCAAACCAGGTGTACCAGCACTTACTACACCACTTCCCTCAATAAGTGCAATTGTCAATAACCAACCATCTCCATGAGCTTTGACTCCATGATCACTACCTAATATTGAAACAAGTTGAAACAGAAAAAATGCAAATTAGATGTCTTCCTCATTCTAGATTAACATCTACTAGATCGTTCACCACAAAGACAATTAAATATCCACTGCTTTTAGAACAGGGAGATTTGTTACCGTGTTGTTTCCAGGCTTGCAAAAAACGCCGCCCTACTTTGATGATATTATGCCCCTGAATGATCAAAATAATACAAAATACAACCTCTCCAATGGAATCTGGAAGATCAATACCAAAGTATTCAAGTCCCCCATGCACCATGTTGGGTTTGGCTAGATGAAGATGTGTAATAATATACAGTGCTGTACTGAGAGAGAATAAGAATGCAAAGCTCCCAAGGAAGCGGGCAACCAGCTTCCAGTTTGATTCTTTCTGTGGCTGCAGTGAAGCTAAGATTTTATCTTTGCTGTTAGCATCATCAAGCTCTGCTACCTTGACTTTCCGGGACAGTACTTCAGAAAACTGTGAATATCCTTCTGCAAGGCCTTGTCTTGTCCCATTCTCGATCATTCCTTTCAGCATCGTACTCTGAACAAAGTTCAGACGCCAACTTACATTAAGTTGTGCGGTTTGTTCTTCAGAAGCAGACTGGGGACCAGGTATTATACGGTACAATATCTCCACCTTGAAACAATTACCACAAGGAACGTCAGGAGTGCTAACACTAGACAAAACTGCAAAAGAATTTCCAGATGCCCTCAAGTATTTCTGCTCTTCAGTGGCTTTAACAGATTTAACTAATTTGCTTGCAGCTTTTGTGTAAGTTAATGTTCTTTTCAAACAATTCTCACTATTCTCATGTTTCCAAGGCTCAATGTGAAATCCACTTGTTCCTTGAAGTTCGGCAACTTCTGGCCAGAAATCTGAATTTGCAGTAAACAACATTGAATTCAGTTCAGCTGGTGCGATACTGTAAGATTGATCCACTAATACACCACCAGGCAAGTTTGCCGGCATTTCACAAGCTTGGTCTTTGGACTCCATAATTTTCAGTAGTTCATGAAGACTGGCCTCAGGCAGCATGCAATTCTCTCCATTTTCACGAGAGTCAGAATGCATTTTTGCATCTCGAAGCTGGTCTGTGACAGGATCGGGTGCTACGGAATGTGCAGCATCAGCAGATTTCCTGAAGTATCGAGACATGACCTCAACTACTGATGATGTATCAGCAATGGAGCCACCGTCATCTTCTTCAGGCTCCAGAAGAATGGATTGCCCTGTGCTGATGCAGGATGGTGGCCCTGTGCTTCTAGAGCCTTGCTGCTCCATGATGCTTTGGGTGAAGCCATCCAAACTTCTGAGGGATGCCCGATCCATGCTGCCACAGGCTGAAAGATCCAGACTGCCAGTAGTAGCTGATAATGACGAGTCAGTAGTTGCAACTGATCTGTATGAGCTGCACGATATATCATCGATAAGTTGCGGTGGAGCTTGACGTGTGTCCTCAGAAAGGGTGGCCCTAACTGATAAGTATACCCTCAGGCAAATTTCACCTGCAAGGAAATATAATTAAACAGTGAATAATGCTACCTTGAGTTACCACTGCATTTCACTTTCCAGAAAGTTTGAAATGATCGCGACAGTAAAGCATTCATCAGATTGGGGATAACAGAACAGTTGTAGATTGGGGACAGAGACTCGTGCATCCGAAAAAAATCAGTCAATTAGGAAGGCATTGCTCTAGGAAGTCGCGAATTCCGGCTATAAACAACAGGAGCAAGGCAATATGATTTCATTTCCCTGAACAAGTAGAGTGCCTATTATGTGGTGTAATCCATGTATAACATCCATTCTCCTACCCACATTTCCTTGGATTCTGTTTTGATTGCATTGGATACTATTACCCGATGAAGCATGATTTGACGATTCCATGGCAAGAGGGAAAACGGATGGGAGTACCGCGCCTCTTCCTCCTGAACTTGCCGCCGCTCCTGGGCTGGAGCTGGTACCACTTGGTCCCGAGCGAGAGGTCGTCCGTCTCCATGATGGCGGTGAGGGGCAGCCGCACCCGCCCCAGAAACTCGGCGCCGAAGAAGCGGTCCTCGTTGAGCACGGAGACGACGAGCTCCTCGGCGACGTCGCCGACGAGGAACCCGAACTCCTCGTCCCACACGGGGCTGAGGCTCCGCTTCACCACCGTGGTCGCCCGCGGGCGCCGCCGCCCCAGCTGCAGCCGCACGTAGGGGTCGCTGGAGCCGTTGAGGTAGATCGACGGCAGGCCCCGCGCCTCCATCACGTGCACGCGCAGCAGCATCGGCGCGTCGTGGTGGCCGGGCTCCGCGCGACCGGGAGGGCCCGCCGCCGCCGGCCTCGCCATCCGTGGGGCCGCGCGAGACGAGACGAGCCGGTGAGGCGGTGCTCGGCAAGAACGGGAGAGATCGGGCAATGGCGGGCGATCTGCGGCCTCCGCGGAATTGGGGATTTGGATGAGGCCAAAGGTGGGGGGGTTACCCGCGGCCGTTTTTGAATTCGAGACGTGTTTATCCCGTGGCGCATTTTCGCCCTGGGCCTCTTCCGAGAAGCTTGGGCTGCCTCAGGTTAAACTGAGATCATTCGGGAGCAGCAAAGAATCGGATGCACTAAAACTAGACAACGTGGTTTAAGAATCTAGAGGGGTCCAACTTCAAACAAATTAGATTGCGTTTTGAACCCTGCAGGACTCACAATTTTTTCTTACGAAATACGCAAAATTTATACACTCCATCCAAATTGAATTTCGCGGGAATCAAGCAAGGAAGGGAAATCGCAATTCAAAGATGAACACAAACTAGCCTCTTTTTTCTTACTCTGTTACCGAGCAGGCAAGCACACTGTCGAAGTACATGGAATGATGGAAATGAAAGAGCCCGAACCAGAGTTTCCAGACTAATACACAGGGAAGCTGACAACGTATGATGATCACTGAAGCAAAGAGCAACTGGTTCAAAATTAGTAAATTCTCGAATGGTTTCTCCCAGTGGTCAGCTTGACAATCCTCCTCACTATGATTGTGAATATCAGAAAAAGAGGAGTGTGCAGGAGCCTGAACATAAATAGCCAATTTCTTTCTTGCTTTCGCATGGTGATGGCTAAGCTCCCCAGTGATACACAGCATATGCATTTGTAGCAAGATCGCACGTTACTACTCTTTCCCGAAGTCTGCGCTGTAGTGCGCACTCGATTCCAGCTTCTTTGCATCATTTAGCTTGCGCACAGCCTGAAATGAAGTTTGTTGGGATTTTGTGAGTCAACGCCTGACCACCAGTTTGTTCAGGTACAGATAGAAAGGTGTCTAAGAAAGCACACCTTCATGAAGTCTTCATGGACCACATAGTCCCTTTCTGCCCGAATTGCAGCCATACCAGCTTCGGTGCAGACATTCCGAAGATCAGCCCCGTTGAAACCCTAAAACCAAACGAGAATTAGGAGAAACTAGGCAACAAGATTTGAAGAAGTTAGACACAACCATACAATTAACTCACTTCTGCAAGTTTCACGACAGCTTCGTAATCAATTTCCCCATGTTTGGCAATACCAGCAGCATGAATTTTAAGAACCTCCATTCTTGCCTGCTCATTGGGTAGTGGAATCTCAATCTTCCTGTCTAAACGTCCAGGACGCAGGAGTGCCGGGTCCAGAACATCAGGTCGGTTCGTAGCCATGATCATCTTAACCTGTTCAAGCAAAAATATCCTTGTCAAGCTAAATGCATACAGAACCAACAAAATACAAGGTGTGCTGTGCAACATTCTTAGAAAAAGAAAGCACAGCGAGTGTCATGTGCTTAATTGTGCCAAGCCCACAAAACCGATAACAAGTAGGTGGATAGATCAATAAATCAATATTATATCTAGGACTATAAAGGTCTTATCCTGTTACTAATATCCTCAATTGGAATTTCAATTCAGGTGTCAACGGACCATGCAAGACCTAACCAGGAATAGAATTAGCTAACTTGCTATCCCGTTAAAACAAGAACATCGCCTGGATCGATATATTTACAAATATCTACATCGATTACATGATCAATAGGGAGAACAATGCAGCGAAACCAAATCTTAAGCCTGTCCCCTGATAAATCAGTGCACACAGACGATAAAGCAGCATGCAGACATTGTACCTTTAAGAATACAGTATTCCATTCGTTAAATAAAGTTTCATTATGTTACAGATCCATGTATCACAAACAGCATTGCTCAACACCCTACAGAATCAAGCGGATTGGATTGACCCCACAAAATCAAGAAATTACAATAACAAATCACATGATAATGATATCCCTGATGTTATATATCCAAGAAATGTGGAGTGCAAAACTTTGCTTAGATCCACTTGCATTTGCAGATTGTATCAATATACCTAGAAAACTATATATGAGCAAATATCAACATATCAAATAACAAAATTTACCTTCCCAAGCTCATCAAATCCGTCTAGCTGGTTAAGGAGCTCCATCAACGTCCGCTGGATCTCACGATCAGCACTAGTTCCCTCACTAAATCTTCGCCCACCAATGGCATCAATTTCATCCATGAAGATGATGCATGGCTAAGTAAGAATAATTTGACATGAAAAAAAATTATTAGAGCAATTGAAGTAAGATGAATGATGCTACAGATTAAAAGGTAAGGGAAGTGCATTATTGATTTGGCCGAGTCCCAACTACTCAAATGAAGTTATTTGTCCCAGTAATTTAATTTCATGTGAAGCTGACAATTTGGCGACTCAAATGTAAGAGTGGTTTCCATATGGCAAAACTAACATGATATTCACACATTACTCGGTTTTAGAAACAGAAGATATCTTTCATTTCACGTTGACAGGAAATATGATTTAATTGCACAGCATATTCAGCAAATAAACTATTGTAGTAATGCATAAAGGCCCTGCATATCTCAAGGTTCTAGCATCTTAAAGATAAATGGAAATATGATTTGATGGCACAATATATTCATCATCAAATAAATATGCATAGTCTTTAGGCGATAAGACTCCTCTATTATGCCCATGGTAGTGTCTTCCAGATAATGAATAGTCAGTTCAGATCCAGCAGAAATAAAATTAGAGTGATATTAAGACTTCGGTACTTACTTGGTGATCACGTGCATAGCCAAACATTTCTCTAATCAAACGAGCACTTTCTCCAATGTACTTGTCAATAATAGCACTTGAAACAATCTGTTTCAAAGATCATATAATATAAGCACTATATTAGAAGTGTAAGAAAGACCGAATGCTATCGATGAAGTGAAAAGCCACACACCTTCAAAAAGTTGGCATCGATGTTACTGGCAATAGCCCTCGCCAATAGTGTCTTCCCGGTCCCTGGAGGACCGTAGAGTAGAACACCCTGAATGAGTAAAATAAACAAAACATTGATTTCCACAAGTCAGAACATTACATGCTTACCTCTTTCACCTCATATGCATAATTTGGGGTCTAAGAAAAATATATATTGTATTTACCTTAGGAGGCTTAATTCCCACCCGAAGAAAGAGTTCAGGGTTCATAAGCGGTAACTCAATGGACTCCCTGAGTTCTCTAATCTGATCAGACAAACCACCTACAGCAGAGTAACTGACATTTCCTGGGTCTTCATGAAGCATGTTGTATACCACAGGATCAACCTAGAGGATTTCCATTCCATGAAATCAAAATCAACTTTTCTATATAGCCATTGATCTAATTATAGAAATCTAAGAATAGTCCAACCAAAAAATACATAAAATGATTCAGACAAACAAATATACCTCCCGTGGTAGAGTGCGCATTATTGTCAAGGTCGTCATGTCAAGTACAACACGAGTTCCAGAAGTCAACTTCTCCTTGTCCACTTTACTTCGGCAACCAACCACATACCGGGGACCACTGCTGGCCTTCACAATGACTTGAAGAAATAGGTGTTTCAGTTGTTCAGTTTTTGTAGTACTGATGAATAAAAACAGAAGCAAAAAAGTGACATCCTCAAATTTCATATAGAGCTGTCAACAAAAATGATCGAGTAGCTAACTAAGATCAACAAACTTATTCTTGTTAGTTATTACAAAGTCAAAAGGAACAGCAAAAATTGATAGATGACAGTGGGAAGAAGAGAACCACTCCCAGCCACTAAACTAAATACAGTTCAAACCACCGAGAAAATACTTTTTACTTACAACGTTCATTATCAAGAGGCCGGAGGACCTCTCCAATTATTTGACCCACGCTTTGCAGCGATTTCAAGTCGTCTTCAGTCTTGGCGAAGTCCTTCTTCGCATTTTTTAGGCTTTCCCTCACTGCATTAAAAGCAAAAACAAATCAAGCTAAATAAATTGGAAGAAGTTTTTCAAAGAACAGGCAAACTTCTTAGATTAACCCCAAGAACAAAGGCCACTTTTAGCACCAAGGCTTATAATTTTCTGCACAATTTACTAAGGAAAAACATTACTAGACTACAGCAGCCTAGTAGCAAAAAACTTATCCTGTAGCTTTTTTTCTATATTAGACTAATAAAACAGACACAGAAGCTTCAAATGTGAACAATCTTAAACCGGTATACTGGGATGAGACACAATACAAGCTAATGATCACTTATTTACATATAACCAGATGGCACTTGGTACACAGCATATTATACCCTGGCTTTCAATATACCACATTACCACACAATCAGATACAGAGGCCCCAAGCTTGGACTAGAGCACTTTTACCATACAAATTCCTTACCAACAGATTTTATCAGCATCCAGGCCAGTGGGACTACTCTAGGATTGCTAGACCTATAATTTGCTCAATCTGCGATACAACATGAATACCATAAAATTTCTAACCCCTCAAACGAAATCAACCTAAATAAAATGTATCGAATACACAAGCAATAACCTCTACGAAATTTAACTATTGATGCTCCAACAAACATCTCTAGTCTTTCATTGTTTAACGGCAAACTGTTGAATACCAAATGAGCAAAGCTACCGAGTGATCAACAAATACTGCGTGGCTCGATCAGGTCGGAGGAAATATTGGGCCCAATTATCCCCACAACTACCGAGGTTGACCAAACTAAACCCAAGGTCACTTCATACTTGCAGAACTTCAGATCCACATAAAGCGCCCAGCATCCAGACCACCAGATTCAGTGCCCCAAAACCAAATCTACTGAATCAGCAGTCCGAGCCAACACCAAACACCCAGGTCCCCGATCTAACACCGAAGCGCATCGCCAACACAAATGGTGACCCCTAGTAAAACCTCGAAATCGCCGACTCGCCGAGTACGCCGCACCGCGGCTATCGAATCTTACCCCCCAAAAAAAACAGCATCCAAACCTCGGACTAGATCCCGCGCACGCAGCCACTAACCCCCCTAGAGAGAGGCGGGAATCGGGCCGCTCCGAACCCTAGGGAGACTGGGATCGAGCACGGTGGGTGGGCGAGGGGGGGAGCGGGGGCGACTCACCGGTGCCGACGCGCGACTCGAGCTCCCTGCAGTTGAGCAACTTCTTCCTGTAGTCGGTGATGGCGGACCGGCGGCGCGTGGCGGCGGCGTCCTCCCCGTCGGCCATCTCGTCCTCCCGCAGTCTCGGCCTCTCTCTCTCCCTCTCTCTCTCTCTCTCTCTCTCGTTTTGCTTCCGTCTCAAGAAGAGAATCGCGCTCCGCTTCCCCGGTTACGTAAAACAGACGGCCGCGCTTATCCACTTGGGCTTAAGTAGACTGCGGGGCAGACTCTACCCGCTGAAAACGTAAACCTTTGCAAGCCTGGTGGGCCGTGCTTATTTGGGCTAGTGGGCCGGCCCGTACTATTTGTTTCAGGACCGCGGAAATTGCTTGCACTCGCCCCGTCGGACTCACACCAGGCCCTGACGTCAACCAACGCCGTCGATTCATTTCATACTTTTGCATTGCGCCGAGCAAAAATGTTAGGGCCTGTTTGGAGCACTACCTAAGCCGTCACCGCCTAACCTTAGGCGTGCCACGCAAAGTTAGGCGTGCGTTTAGATCCTATACTAACCTTAGCGCGCCACGCAATCTCCGGCGCGCCACAACTCGCTCGCCACACAAAAAAGCGCCACACCCGCGGCGCTCGATTTGGCCGCCACAACCAGCGTGGCGCCGCAGCTCGGTCCCCTCCCTCCTCCGTCCGCGCCGCCCAGGTACGCCACCCCCGATCCTCCGCCGCCGGCGCCGCCCGCCCCCACCCCCGTCCCCCCGATCCGCCGCCTCCCTCCCTCCCTCTGGCTCAGATCGGGCTCTGTTCCCCGCGGAGGCTCCGCACCGCTCGGAAGCTCCGCCGCCCCGCCGCCCCCCACCCCCCCCCCCCCCCCGCAGAAGCGCTCCGCCGCGGGAGCTCTAGACCAGATCGGCCGCCTCCTGCCCCCCCCCCCCCCCCGGAAGCCCCCCCCCCCCCCCCCGCTCTGGAACAGAGCGTTCCAGGCCCCCCCCCCCCTCCCACCAAGCATTTGGCTCTAACATTTTTTGTTGCTTTTTTCAGGGTTTTTTGTCAACGAGGCAGTCATCTTCTGGTTCAGGGTATAGCTATCTTCTGCATTTTTACTTGTATCGTTTATGTTGTATGCATTCTAAAATACTTCTTAAATCTGAATAGATGGGTGCAATGAAGGATTATTTTGAGAACTATTATTATGATTATAGCGTTCGAAGAAGAAGGTTGCTTATTTGCCTAGCCATCTACGTTTGTATGTTGTGGTACAAGTTACAAGAAGATAGATTGACGAGGAGGCCCAAACATGGTATGGCTGTTTATATGGATTTGTGTACATGTATTATCAGCTTGTTGTATTTTGTTTGAATGGTATACTCAAAAAACGCTTACAAAATTATGTGGCATAAATGAAGTTAGGCATATGACCAAACAGCTGACAGTCTGCCTAACTTCAAGTGTGGTAGCGTTCCAAACAACAGCCACACTTTTTTCATGTACGCCTAACCTTAGGCGTGGCAATGAACCAAACGCATAACTAAAGCTAGGCACCTTAGGCACGCCACATGTGTGGCAAGCGGCTAAGGTTAGGCGTGGCGTCTTAGGCGCGATTCCAAACATGCCAAGAGTAAGCATTCATTGTATGATACTGAGACATGTTTATCATTTTTTTATTAACGGATGAAAATGGATCAAGCCTCAAGAGTCCCTTATGAAACATATAATAATACCCCCCCAAAGAAAAAAAGGATTAGGTTTACACTAAATTTGCATCATGGTACATCTCTTGAATCGACCTTGAAAAATCCCAACACACATTACCTCATGTGGATAAGAGACAAACACAAAGACCCCACACACTATAGCCAAAACGTCTAGATATTTTTTTTTGATTTGAAGATTAACGAAGTCACTTATCTCCTTTTTTTATTAATGGATCAAGGCTCAAGAATTCTTATGAAGCAGATTTCTTACATATAATATACCTCCCGGCTCATGTGGATAAGAGAACACAAAGACACCACAGTCAAAATGTATACACATTCTTTTTTATCTCGAGATTAAAAAAATTACCACAGTGTTTCGCTGTCGATAAGCAGGTAACATAACCTACCATAAAAATAGCTTTGATTAAATTCTAGAATAAATTAAAAAAAATATGAGCACCTGTATCGAGTTGGTGGCTCAAACTCGAATCGGAAGGTTGCACTATAAGAAACATTATCAGTTAAGTTACAACTTAGTTCACGAACGTCCACACAAATATCCCTCTAAGATATCATCATGCACCCCTAACTTTGTACGCACAAGCAACGCGGCACGATCCAACACCCCGGAACTCTTTTCAAAACGTATCTAACTCATGATGGAACATCAACAAATACTTCGCTAGCTACAACACATGAGTCTCATCTCCAAACTTTCTTCCCTGAAAGAAGTGATTTAGGAATCTGATAACACTATCCGTAGCCAGCGGTCGCAAAAATCCAAAACCCCTGGACCAAGATCCCAAACGAGGAGTATTTAAACTCACCACATTTTGCCACAAGGATTTGTCGGTGCCTTTATTTTGTGAAATCACGGTGACAAAGGAGAAGGATCCTGATGATGGCCGTGGCAACACAGAAGACTAGGACCAACAGACCGCCGAAGAGACATGATCCAATCTTTAGCTGTTTAGCATACCGCCTTTTAGGGCAAAGTTTAAGATTTAATCTCAACTAACTACCACTAGTAGCTTAAGATCCACTCCAAGGTGGACGGTGGAAGTACTCCCTCTCCTCATCGTCCAAAAAGAGGGGACAGAGAGGAGACCCGGAGGGGCCCTCGAGTCGCAGTTCATGTCAGTGTCAGTGAGTAGAAAAGCGCTAATTGGTTGCGTTTGTTTGCATTATTCATTCTTGTACCCAAGTTTTAAAATAACTTCATTATTGTGCTTAAGGATTATTACATATAAACTAGTAAACTCATTATACTATACATAAGGTCAATGCATTGCGTGGACACATACAATTTTGTGTCTAACAAATTGTCTAATGGAAATCAATCAATACGTTTAACTGGTTTAAACTATTGAAATAAGATTTACTGATGAAGCATCAGAATCCACAAGATTTTATTTCGTCTTTCTCCGTATGCATCTTTGAACTAGTGCTATTCCTTTGGGCTGAGAATATTTCATAGAATATGCTTGCTGTTGAAAACGGTACGGACTATTGCCTAAACCAGAAGAAAGAAAAATCTAACCTTACTACCAGGACAATTGATTAGGGAGGCAGCAAATGTCAGATGAGAACGAAAATGGCAACAAGACAATCCAAATGCTCCTCTTCTTTTCTGTGTCGCAATCCAAATGCTCTTGGGTGCCAGGAAACAAACAGAGAGCTCTATGTTTGTGGAGAACTAGATTATTCAGCCTAGCTCGTGGATAGTATAGTCCATGCCCCAAATGGAATTAAAGAAAATTATCGCAACTCGAAGCGGCCTCTAAAGTATTTCCAGGTTTCCACTTCAGAAATAAAATGGCTTCAAGCCTTGTACCAGGACGCTGTGTTGGGTGCTCTCTATTTTTTTCCCACTTTTTCTAGAAGAAGAAAAGATATTTTTTTCCATTTGCAGACGCGAAAAAGCGCATCCGTGTTACGGGCGGCATGACGCACGCTTCCCCCGGTCCCCCCTTATACACCGAGCATACGCACACGGCACACTGAAACGGAAGCAAGGCCGTGGAAGCAAAGGCGCCGCCCACGGGAGCACACAATCGGGGGAACAAACACACCTCTGGACTCTGGGGGCCTCCCTCCGACCGCCGACTGAATCTACCTCGCTTCGCGCCTCCGGTTCCGCGCCGGGCCCGCCAGAATCGGAGCTCGGGATCGCCTCGGCCCGTGGCAATGGGAGCTGACTGCGAGGACGCCGTCAAGCAGCTCAGCAGCCTCATGGAGCAAGGTGCGTCCTTTCTTGCTGGAGCCAAGCTTCGCGCCGATTCTCGGGCTCTCTTCGCGATTCTTGCGGCGTTTCTGTCTTTCTGACTTCTCTTTCCTTGGTCCGAATCTTCGCAGTGGAGGCCCCGCTGAAGAGATCGTTTCAGGTATGGATCTGGGGTGCCGTATGGCCATTTCGCAGGGAAAGCATGGATCTTGGTTTTGTTTCTGGTAGAATTCAGCCTTTGCAGTCGGATCATAATGTACTTTGCAGTCGGATCATAGTGTAGCTTAGCTAATTGCAGCGAGATTTGATCTGATTTGGAGAGGGAGAGTGAGCTACTCAGTGTGTCGCTACTCCTCGGGAATTGCTAAGTCGACATAGATCAAAATGGGACAATTCGCTTCATCTCTGATGCTTTCTTGGTTAATAGTACACGCTAGAGATATGGTGATGTCGCTATCACTGTTAGACAAGTACGTGATTGGAGATGTTGCGTGATCTGTAACAAGTAGTATGTTCCATGTGAATTTGCTGCATTGTCAATAGGGTGGTCAAGTTTGGTGGTGCTTGTCTGCTTGACCTTGCCTAGTATGTTAGCTGTTAGTGGTTTAGCGCTGTGCGTGCTCTATGAAGTTCGTTATAGTTTCCTGGGTTGGCATCAGTTGGGAGCCCCATGGATCAAGCTCCCGTATTCCTTGATGAATGGAGTGGCAGAATCATGCTGATCTGCAGCCTATTAACTTGCTAAGTCAGTTTGAACATATTTGGGTTGACATCAATTGGGAGCCCCGTGGATCATGCTTCCGGTCCATGATGAATTGAATTGCAAGACTGCTGATCTTTAGTCCATTAAGTGTGCGAAGTAGATTTGGACGTATTCGGGAATCGGCATTTGATGTGGCACCTGTATAAGTTCGCAACTAACTGCCATCTAGGAACTTTTGGTATCCTGTGGCGTGATGCACCCTTTCGGTGTTTAACGTTAACCAAACTTGCAGCCTGGAATCTGAAGACACGTGCTTATACATAAAACGTCTCAATTATATTTATGTTGCCAGTTTAAGGTATGTTCTAAATGTTCTACATGTGTGCTAAGTCGGTTCCATTCATTGCTTGACAATTCACTTATACTTCAACAAAAAAGGAAACCTGCAGAAACCAACAAGGGCTGTGATTGTGATTAGGTGAACTGAAGGTCAGGTCCTACTGAATTTGACAGGCTTTAGCTGATTCTACAGTTTCTGCCTGCCTTTTCATTTTATTTCATCTTTAGAAACCTACATTTCCTGTTTGGGGGGGGGGGGGGGGGGGGTGAAAACTGTGCCGAAACCACCCGAAACCAGCTGACTGTACATCCATGAACCTCTCAAGAATGAATTCAACTGCCAGATTTTCATGTAACAACCGCACTTAGAACTCATGGAATGGTGTAAAACCCTTTCCTTCTATTTTTCTAGTGAAGGCTGACCAAAGAAATAAACCTTAAATTGTTTGGTCTTTCATAAAGCTCTCTCTTGCCACAGGGAGGGAGGAATTAATGAAGCAGAATTGAATCCACCTATCCCCTTCTGGAGGATATATCCCCAAGCAGAAATTTCAGTGTTGTAAAAGAGAACATCTATTGTGATTTTATGTTCTTGGGAGATTGCAATCAAGAATTGATGTTTTGTGAACCAAACCAGCCCTGCAAACTTTAATTTAATTTCGCAAACCATCATTAGAAGAATAATTGATCATCATTTGGTTCATCTCCACCCGTTTTAAAAGCCAAGCGGTTGCAAACATACTTTATAAGTTTGCATTTGTCATAGGAGAATGTTCGGTGAATGGAGTCAGCATTCTGTTTCTGATACGTGTTTTTTTCCAAGTCGTGATCGCGGGAATCACAAACCTCCTACAGAGACTACCTTCATTCTAGTGTTTTGTATCCTGGCTCTTTAGTCTGTGCTACCCATCACATGTCCACGCTATGGATTTGTACGCCTGACTATGTAGATATGATTACATTTCTTTTTTTTTTCAAAAAAGAGGAATTGCTACCTTCACTCGATTGGCACTTGATGTAAATTGTAATATGATTGATCATCAACTTAATCTGTGACTTGTAGACTGATTCTGGGAAACGAATCTAACCAGATCTTGTTGATTTCAGAATGTGCACCAGGGTTATCCCAAAGAAACATTGATGCGTTTCCTAAAGGCTAGAGAGTGGAACATATCTAAGACTCATAAAATGGTAAGCTTTCATACAAAGTTTCTCAACAGTGGTTGAACTGATTACTAAAATCGACTAGTAATATTCTGTTTCTATAGATTGTAGATTCTTTGAATTGGAGGATTCAAAACGAAATTGATAGCGTGCTGGAGGTGAGTCACCCTCTCTAGACTATAACCCTGCCAGATGTTACTGGGGACATATGTTAATCAGAAAGCTTCGGAAGACTCCCTTAGAGTTCTACAATTTTGATTTCCACCCTAATCTCTTAATCATTTTAGTTATTTATTTTTGTTAGTGCACCACATATCACTCTTGATAATATGTCTATGTCTGCTATTTTTATTTAGCAAAATTCTTCACTTTTGCTGATCAATGTTTGTGTTGTCCATCTGCAGAGACCTATAGTCCCAGTAGATTTATACAGATCAATACGTGATTCACAACTTGTTGGGATGTCAGGATACACAAAGGAGGTATAACTGTTTACTTCCAATAACTAAAATCTATGTATCGGTTGAACGTTAATTTGACAGTGATTCAGGATGTTTCTTAACTGTATGAATTGATTATGAAGCAGTTAGTAGTGTCAAATAGACATACCATTTCAGACATACTTTTTTATTATTAGTATCCTAAGGCCACTGTATTCATGTACTTAAATTGATCTAGCCAGATGTTGAAATTCGTCAAAACAGAGTACTTCAATTTTCACAAGGAAAGTTATATATGCTGAATGAAGATAGCACTGAAGAGGTTGAAGTTTTAACTTATGTTGATCCTTGATCGTCAAACTTCCATGGCATGATGTCCTACTGTCAGCAACACTGTAGCCTACCTTTCACTAGCTAGGGAAGGTGGGTAGTGGGCCATCCTAAGATTTGTAGTTTCAAAGTATGATATAGCATCAGCATGGTTTTCTCAAACTGTGCTAACTGTAGTTGACTTGTCAGTTTTTTATTATTTGAGGTCTCTAGGATCATAGTTTTTTGGGGGTCGTGTGTGTGTGTTGGGGGGGGGGGGGGGTTCTGTCTGCAGTTGATCTGACAGTATATTATTACTAGGATCTGTAGGATCTTATGTGATGTTTCTCACCTTTGAGTTCGCCTTTCTTAAACTAGGCAAACATTGGAGAGTCATTAGTTTCCCTTTTATATACTAGGATCTAGTCTGTGCTCCTTGAGGCTATAAGTTTTAAAAAATATAGCAAACTATCCCAATTCTTTCTTTCATTGTTTCAGTAAGTCTTTGTTTCTCTCATTCGCAGGGTCTCCCAGTTTTTGCCATTGGTGTTGGACATAGCACATATGACAAAGCTTCGGTAAGTACCAGATGCTTGCTATTTATGATTAGGCCAGAACCAAAATCATGGAACTGGTTGCTTCTACTGTCTGCAGAAACATATATATTTCAGAGGTTGACGCAACCTTCAAACATAGTATCATAATCAGTTAGCTACCTGAATAATGAAGCTTATCCAACTAACTTGATTTTATCTGTGGCCCTGTGCTTCCTTTCTACTTTTTTGTGTTTTCTCGACTAAAATAGATGTATTTTATCTCAGGTCCACTACTATGTGCAATCTCATATCCAAATTAATGAGTACCGTGATCGTATAATTTTGGTGAGTATCCAACACAAATGCTCTGAGTTTAATAGATTGCTTATGTTGACATATAAATCCTTTCCTAACGTTTATTTATACCACATTTAGCCTAGGCTTTCCCAACAGTTTGGGCGCCCTGTTACCAGCTGTATAAAAGTTCTGGATATGACTGGTTTGAAGCTATCAGCACTGAGCCAAATAAAGGTACGTTTTGTGACTATTAACCCAAATCTTACTTTTTCATGAGATCAAATGCTAATGAGTTAGTATTATTGTATACACATATATGGATGTATACAATAATAACTTGACTAGAATAAGCATATTCTTACACTACTAGTAATTAGTTAGAATATTGAACTTAGCTTTATCTTAACATCTTGTGTTCATGAAGAACTTTTCTTGAACTTCCAACTCGGTTCTGCATATCATTCAAAGAAAAGTGTTACACTAAAATCGAGGAAGTATTTTTTCACTTATTCCATATTTTTTTGTTATGTACTCATTACTTGTGTTACTTCAGGGTTTCAGTTGTGATATGTTATTTTGTTAATATAGTTTTAATATGTTACAGATGCTGACTTCCATATCAACAGTAGATGATCTGAATTACCCTGAAAAGACAGAGACCTATTATGTAGTTAATGTTCCATACATATTTTCCGCTTGTTGGAAGGTACTATTAATTTTCCACTGATGTTCAGACCTAAAATTGTACTATTGAGTCTTTAGCAAAAACTGATGACAGTTAATTTGAGCATGTTGCTAGGTTGTGAAGCCCTTGTTGCAGGAGAGGACCAAGAAGAAGGTTAAAGTTTTGAGTGGTTGTGGGAGAGATGAACTTCTAAAGGTAAATATCTGGAAAAATATTCTTCCCTCCTGTTGGCTGTTTTTTCACTTACATCCTTCATTTCTGGGTGCAATAATACCTGTCTTTGTGATCATGAGTACGGAGTACCCTATATGGAACGCCACAGAACATTTTTAGCATTTTCTCCCCTTGGTAAGTAGTCACAATGCTTCACTTTTGTAGATCATGGACTATTCATCACTCCCCCATTTCTGCCGCCGGGAGGGCTCTGGATCATCAAAGCACTCGGCACCGGACATCGACAATTGCTTCTCCCTTGACCATCCTTTCCACAAAGAACTTTACGGCTACATCAAGGAGCAAGCTTCGCACCGGGAGCTCATCAAGATGGGATCGTTGCACGTAAGCATTCCCGAGCCTGACCTGAACGACGCGAAGATCGTCGAGGTCATCCAGGCCGAGTTCCAGAAGATCGGCGAGCAGGACGGGTCCACCAACGGCCACAAGGATTAGCTGTGACCGGCCGCCGGTGACCTCTGGTGAAACTGGCGATTTCTGCTCATTCTGCACTTCGGTTGACGGTCCCCAGTCGCCTGGGGAATATAGTAGCAAAGCCTTGCGCCTCCATTGGTGCAAGCTCGAGTTTATAGCTGGAGAGGCTGAGAGATAAACAAGTGGGTGTATATTAGATGGACATGGAGCCATGGACACCTTTTTGTTAGTGTAACCGCAACATATATTTAGCTGGTGTATGGGAGGAAATCCATGGAAGTGCCTTTGGCACCCTTTTGCATATGCGTCGTTTTTTCATGTGTTTCGTAAAATTGTGAATGATGAGTTCTCTTTGCCGTCTCTTTTTTTTTAAAAAAAACACTTTTTGTAGTTTCAACAAAATGTTCTGTGAGAATGACTTGAGTGCCATGTAATCTTGGCGAGATCGCACGGTTTGGTCACTGTGCGTGGGCGCAGAGTTGCGGCGGTGCGGCGGGGATCTTGTGCTCCAGCGCCACGAAGGCGACCATCCCGCAGACGAACGCCGCGCCGCGCCGAGGATCAGGACGCGCGTGCCACCGCTCGGCTCGGCGGCTTTCCACCGTGCGCCTGCCCACGGCCCTGCTGCAATTTCCTTCTCCGTGGATCCTGGCAGTGCTATCCAGCTGGTGGCGCCGCCTCGGTCAGTCACGCACGGGCACGGCGCCGCCGCCGTTGGGCGGCATGAGCTGAGCGCGTCGTCGGCGGGCTTTGTGGCCGCGTTCGTTGGCAAGAGGGCGCGGAGAACCAAGACAATGCAGGTGCAGTCGTGCAGATCGAGTTGATGTTAGCACAGCATCATATTGGTATACAAAGTTTTCCTGTAATGCTGTAGCATGAGAGCGCATCTGGTGTAGTGGTATCATAGTACCCTCCCACGGTACTGACCGGGGTTCGATTCCCCGGATGCGCAACAATACGAACCTTTTTAACTACTGTAATAATTTTTTCCCTTCTTATCTTTTTATATTTAACTTTATTTCAGTGCTCTACTATCATGAGGAAAGATCGATAAGCCATAATGTTTTGGACAGCGAGTTGTGGTTAGCTATAACTTAGGAGCAGATAATTTTCTTCCATCATGTCGAAATTTAATCAGGGATTCCTCGTTTTGTATGATGATAAAAGTTGTCAGAGGGCCAGAAAGAACGTAGGATGCTTTTCTGCCTTCTTTTTCAGTTTCGGGATACCAAACTTTGTGCAAGCTTTAAAAAGTGAAAGGAAGGAAAAACTCACTGGCTCACCAGCTCATCCAAAAGTCAGCCGTGAGGGAGAAAACGTTGCCGATGTTTTGTTTCTGCAGCCCACATGTTAGGTCTGCATATATGCAGAAAGTCTAGTATATCAAAAATGAGCCTTGCTTTTCCTAAGGAACTCTTGGCTTTACAGAAAGCAATGGCTGGTGAGCCACTGGAATATGCTCGAGCAGTTCTTGTCCCAGGGCAATGAATCACCATGGTAATTTTTTTAACCAACCCAGTGAATTATTATGATAAGCAAAGCATCACAAAATTCTCTTGTTTGCAAGGCAGCATCAACCTTGGAAACACTTGTTGGAAGTAGCAGAAGCTTACGGGATTTTCCATGCTGTGCAAGTGATCCTTAACTTGAGCACATCAGTCTGTGCTTGTTCAGAGGTTGCATGCAGTGGCAGGCTTGTGGCCAACCAGGTCAGATGCCTTGAGTGCCATATGCTTATATAGGACAGTGATTCCACAACTACTTAATGGGGAAGGAAAGGCTCTAAATTCAAAGTCATGTGTGTCCATGACAATTACCTTCTGAATTATTGCCTCCAGAAATTATTTGGTAAAGTGAAAAAAAAGCATAAATACTGATTTATGGATACAAGTGGCAGTAATTCTCCAGTATGAACGGGAAGCTGGTGACTGGTGTATAAGGAGTCCTCATCTGTTTTTTAGGCCAGATTGTTGAAATTTGGGGAAACTGAAATCGGTAAATTATTACAAGGATATATATGAAGTAACCTTTCAAGATTCTTTTGTGGTAAACCAGGGTGAAAAATGAAATGCCGACTAGAAGAGGTAAACTTGAAGTTTCAGATTTAAGGAGATCAGGCTGAAGTATGAACCGTGAGGCTTGATTACTTTGTACAGAAATGAGAACTGCATCTGGTAGTCATGAAGTGAAACTAAAATTCTGAGCTATGATCTGAATTATCCGTTGAAATTCGACACCGCGATTTTTCTATGAAGCTCCATCGAAAGAATCAGTGTTAATAAACTGCAAGCACTTGTCCAGCCTCAAGCCTTGAGCAGCAGCTAGCTCTTCACGAGCGCCATGAGCATCCAGTCCAAGAAGCATGGTCCTAACACACGATACAGTTTGCAGCCATGCGTGCTAATATGTGGTCATGTTGCTAATGCTAGAAAAATCAATGTACATGGAAGAAGCGCGGCCGCATACTGTACAATCCACCCCCATGCCCGAACTCTCTGCAAAATCCAAATCACAAATAATAGGAAACACTCCATGTAATTAGTTCGAGCAATGACAAGTGGGGAAAAATAAATCCAGTATGATTTTGTATAATTGTATGCACATGCACGCTATATCTACACCATTGATATTGCATTGAGATGTGCGCTACACCGATCCTTGATAATTCAAGGTATCAGATGGTGTACCACACAGGCACCCACCCACCCCAATGCACTATGCTTGGTGTTGGAACGGAATTGGATCATGGTGCATACACACAATTCGAGGACGACTGACAAAGATGATAGAGAGCAGATTGGGCAGCCAAATTAAAGCATGTACCTTGAACGCCATGAGAGATGGCGGCGGCGGCGCCGCCGCGGAGGATGCCACGAGCCCCTTGAGGCCGATGTTAATGGAGACGCTGCCGTCGGGCTTGAAGAGGCCGTAGTGGCGCTCGGTGGTGGGCCCGGGCTTGAGGTTCTCGTTGAAGAGCGCGAAGATGTAAGCCTTGGCCACCCGGTTGGGCCTGTAGGGCGTCCCCTTGCGCAGGAAGAGGCGCTTCCTGAGGTTTCGGTTGTAGGTGACGGCGTTCACCATGCCGGCGCCGGCCTCGGTGGCGTCGCCGGCGGACGCCCAGCCGGTCTCCGCCACGCGCACCTCCATGCGCGGGTACCCCGCGGCCTCGAGCGCGAAGTAGGCGGCGTCGAGCTGGGCCTCGAACATGTTGTCGTAGTGCAGGTTGGTCTTGGGGTCGACGATGCCGGAGTTGGGCTTGAAGAGCGCGTAGTTGATGTCGATGTGCGACGGGTCGCTCATGTAGGCGAGGAACGGGTAGGCGTTGACGTAGAAGGGCGCGCCGGTCTTGGAGAAGAAGTCCAGCAGCGGGCGGAGGTACACCATGAGGTCGCCGCGGAAGACGCAGGAGGACGGCGGGTAGGAGTTGGCGAAGACGGCCTCCGAATGTGGCGTGGAGAGCTCGATCTTGCGGTCGAGGCCGAGCATCCTGAGCGCGTCGTGCACGTTGACGACGGCGCCGACGAGCGCCTCGGCGAGCCCGGTGTCGCCGCCGCCCAGCACCTCGTTGCCGACGGTGATGCCGACGATGCGCGTGGACGGGTAGTACGGCTGCACGTTCTCGTTCAGCCAGTCCATCGCCTTGCTCGGGTTGGCGGCCATGTCCTTGAGGAACTCGTTGGGGATGGCCACCACGAGGTTGAGCCCGCTGCCCCGGAACGCGTCCAGCACCTTGTGCTCGGCGTCGTAGATCTTCACGTTCCGGATCCGGGCCAGCTTCAGCAGCCGCACCACGTCCTCCGGCGGCGGCAGGTTGTCGGCGATGCGGCCGTAGTTGATCCCGTACGTGCCCACGAACGAGTGGATGGCTGCATATACGATAGGCATGTAAAATCACGTGTCAGTGACTCAGTGTTGATAGATAGACTCAAGAACACCAATCATTTGTTTATCTGCATCAGAAGACTCGATTGGTCGATCAGCCAACCTTGGTCTGAGCGGTGGGAGACGTTGGTGACTTGAGCGTGGCAGGGGAAGGCGAGGAGGCAGCAGCAGAGGAGCAGGAGCAGCCGGCGGCGCCCGTCGCCGGACTTCCACCGCGGCGCCATCACCGCCGTCTACCAGCGGCGCGGCTAGGAGCTTGGCGCGAGAAGCGGCGGCGGTGGGAGCAGGCGCGAGCAGCGGGGGAGAGGGAGGAGGGAGGCGTGGTGGCAGCGCGGGGGGCAGGCATTAGAGCAGGCGGCGGGCGGCGTGCGGGGCACGTTGCGTGGGGCGCGGGGCATGGCGGCACGGCCATGGAGCGCCCCCGCGCACGGCTAGTTTAGTACTTCTCCCCCGCGCGCACGCCGGCGGGCGAGGGCGGCGAGAGGTGGCCGGTTGCTTGCCCGGCCGGGCTCTATCGGTGGGAGTGGTGGTAGGGGTTGCCAAGAATGGAATGGCGGTGGCCGGGAGGGAATCGTATCCGGTCTCTTGCGTTGCCTTGCCTGTCCGCATGCGACGCGCGTCTGAGCTCCGTGCCCTCTCTGCTCTCCCCTGCAGTCTACACCACACTGACTTTCCTTGGCGAGGGAGGAGCGAGCAAGAAGACGAGGGCCCTGCAGAGATCCAAGGATCGGAAGAAAGCAGAGCAAGCGAAGGAAATGGAATGCTGACAGTGATGGGGTACAGAGGCTCAGAGCAGGAACCACGTCAACGGATAAGCATGGAGCAGTGGCCCTTGTTCAGAGGCCGAAGAGAAGAAGATCAAAGCTGAATGGACTGACGAACAAGTGCCACTCCTGATGCTGATGGTGCAGCTTACACCTGACCTGATCAGGGCACCTTTGATCAAAGCACGTGTTCATTTGCTCCTATTTCTTGGCAAATCAAGCGCAAACCTTTCAGTCTCCACTTTTGCCATGACCTGATCCTTTAACCAAAAAACGGCCAATACAGCTTTAGCCTTTGCAGTTTGAAAATGTGCTGTAAAGAGTAGTGGTTTATCATCGATCATTTCAGCACAATTTAGTTTGCCCTAAAGTCTAAAGAGGTCTTTTGGCACAGACCTGGGCAGACGTCTGCTCTGCAACGAGTTCCCAAAAATTCAGGAAGACTGAATTTTGGTGGCGGCCATTCATCTGACCAGGCGACACAACTTTGTGCATCAGCACGGGGCGATGTGTGGCCAATGTTCCACTCGCGGAAAGGGACGAGAAGACAGGTCTCTGTATCTCCTTGAGGCCTTGAAGAAAAGATTCCACGCCGGTGTTATTCTCATGAAAGGATAAATATTCTGATAAGGAGATAGTGGGAAAAGACATACAGTTGCTACACTAACTGCTAATGGGCTAAAAAAACACAGGATGCTAAGACTTCAGAAAAGTGTAATCAGCATAAAGCATCATCAATAAAAAAAATATGTTTAATTGTTTCTTTTAAGATCCCATATTTTTTTGCGAAATAAAGTACATACGCAAACGCTTACAAACGCGCACACTCACCCCTACGAATACACACACGCAACCATACCCTTATGAAGCATATAAAGAAGTGTTGAACACGTTTTGTAATTACATGATGTAAAACCACGTCAGCTCCACATCAGCACATCTGATTTCCATGAACATAATTTTAAAGACCTGACAACATAAAAGCAAAAAGAAAAAAAGAAGGCGATTTTATACCAAAGAGCAATATATGTGAAGCAACCACCACTTCCCTTTCCCTCTCTTTCTATTGGTGCTTGACCTGCCAGGGGATGTAATCATGCAATTGGCCTTCTAAACCCTAGTTCATGCAAAAGTAGACATCTATTATCAGAATTTGCCCAAATGACCTTTCTCAGACATGTTCAAGCAAAAAAGGAAAAAAAAAGAAATGACCAGTTGGAAGCAAGATGGGATGGAATGATGGACATTGGATGCACCTCCCTGTCCCTATCCCTGCACTTCATTCTCAGCACCAGACAAGGGTCTACAGAGAATGAAACTTGACCTCATAATTCTATGCTTATCAAGATGAAGAATCATCTGGCTACAAAAAAGTGCAAAAGTAATGTATCATCATGTTGTTATTGTCAGAGTATACGATGAAAACTCTGTAAACGTGAAGTTCTAGTCGGATTGGCTTGGAGATAGATCTTTTAGATGTCTTTGTTGTAATCTTGTCGTACTCTAGAACTCCTTGCCGAACCGGACATGTAGCAAACTCTTGCGCTGCCGCGCTCATATAAACACGCACCCGTCGTGACCTTGAGTTTGAGGCCGACGTTTCCGCACCTCTGGTTTCTTTCATGATCATTAGAGCCACCTCTTCCACCTAGATCAAACCTCCATGGCGTCAAGCTCCAGCGCTGGTTCCTCCAACCCTCTCCTTGGGATGCAAGTTACTGAGAAGCTGACCAAGAATAACTTTGCGCTAGTTTTCACGGCCATCCGCGGTGCTCGTCTTGAAGGCTATGTCACCGGCAAGGTCGTCGCTCCCGAATCCGAGATCGACAAGAAACAAGCTAACAAGGTTGTCAAGGTTTCCAATCCAGCATATGAGGAGTGGTATGCCCGGGACCAACAGGTTCTAGGGCTTATCTTCATGTTCGTATCGAAGTATTTGTTGACAAGGATCGCCGATGCAACAACGGCAGCCCAAGCATGGCGAGCAATTGGGGAGATGCATGCTTCCCAATCCCGCGCACGATCAGTCAACGTGCGCCTCGCCCTAGCTACCACCAAGAAGGAATCCATGTCCATCATTGAGTACTACAGCAAGATGAAGGGGCTCGGCGATGAGATGGCGGCTACAGAAAAGCCCCTCAACGATGAAGAGATGGTCGGCTACATCATGAACGGGTTGGACGCTGAGTTCAATCCCGTGACATCTGCTCTTATTACAAGAGTAGAACCAATCACCATGTCTGAGCTGTTCTCTCAACTATTAAATTTTGAGACACAGCTTGATCTACATCAAGGAGGATCATCTTCATCTGCTAACCTAGCTAGCAGAGGAGGGCGTGGTCGCATGCGTGGTCGCGGCGGCAATCGAGGTCGCGGTCGCAACTCTAATGGTGGCAGCCATGGTCGTGGTGGTGCACCACATCAACAGCAGCAACGCTACCGCACCAACGCCACCACATCCAATGATGCAAGACCAACCTGCCAAGTCTATGACAAGAAGGGGCACACAGCCATTGAGTGCTGGTACAGGTTCGATGAGTCTTATGGTGCAAATAACAAAAGTGCAGGTTCTGCTTATGGCATGGACACAAATTGGTATGTGGATTCTGGAGCTTCTGATCATGTTACAGGAGACCTTGAAAAGCTTTCCACTCGTGATCGTTATGGTGGCAAGGATCAGATCAAAACAGCAAATGGTTCAGGTATGAAAATCACTCACGCTGGTCATTCTATTGTTCAAACCCATAATCGTGATTTGCATTTTAATATTATCCTTTATGCCCCTGAAGCTAGAAAGAATCTTGTATCCGTTCATCGCCTTGCTCTCGATAATTCTGCATACCTTGAATTTCACGCCAACTTCTTTTTTGTCAAGGATCAAGCAACGAAGAACACAATCCTTAGAGGGCCATGTCGCGGGGGACTTTACTCTCTTCCAAACAATTCATCCCTAAAGCAAGCTTTTGGTGTCACCAGGCCTTCGTTCGAAAGGTGGCACAGTCACTTGGGTCATCCTTCACGTAGCATAGTTTCTAAAGTTGTTAGCAATTACAACTTGCCATATTTAGCTGAGTCAAATAAAGAGTCAGTTTGTGATGCCTGTCAACAGGCAAAGAGTCATCAACTTCCTTATTCAAAATCTTTTAGTGAATCTAAATATCCTTTGGAACTTATATTTTCTGATATGTGAGGCCCTGCGCTTGATTTGGTAGGAGGAAAAAAAATACTACGTCAGCTTTATTGATGACTTTAGTAAATTCACATTGATCTACCTTCTTAAACATAAGTCAGAAGTGTTTCAGAAATTCCATGAATTCCAAAGTCACGTTGAGAGAATGTTTAATAGAAAAATTATAGCTGTGCAAACTGACTGGGGCGGTGAATATCAGAAACTTCACTATTTCTTTGTTAAATGTGGCATCTCACACCATGTCTCTTATCCCCATGCACATCAGCGGAATGGCTCAGCTGAGAGAAAACATAGACACATTGTTGAAGTTGATCTCTCTCTCTTAGCCTATGCTTCTATGCCATTAAAATTCTGGGATGAAGCTTTTCTTGTTGTTGCCTATCTCATAAATCGAACACCTAGTAAAGTAACTCAATTTACTACTCCCTTAGAACGCTTGGCCAAAAACCTGATTATTCGTCCTTGCGTGTGTTTGGTTGTGCCTGTTGGCCGAATCTCCGTCCCTACAATAAGCACAAACTTCAATTCCAGTCCAAACAATGTGTGTTTCTGGGGTTTAGTAATCTTCATAAGGGATTCAAATGCCTTGAGATCTCCTCTGGCCGAGTGTATATCTCACGTGATGTCATGTTTGATGAAACAGTTTTTCCCTTCTCCAAACTCGACTTTAATGCCGGCGCTCGCCTTCGTTCAGAGATTTCCCTTCTCCCTCAAAAAGTTTGCTAAATCTGAGCACTAATCATGGGGGAGAATATATAGATGATCACGTGTCTGATTTGCATAATATTACTGACCAAATTGATGAAGCGCCTGTAGAAAACAAAAAACAACACACAAAATGATGTTCCACGTGATATAGAAGCTGAAACCAATGCTGGCACGGAACCTGGAGATGATTTGTTTGCGTCTGCTGCTGCTGCACCAGAGTCGGGATCGCTAGCATCTTCCTCGCCTTCAGTGCTGCCAATAGGCGCTGCGTCCGTGACCGGCGTTGCTTCCCCGACAGCTCCAGCGGGACGAGTCGCAGGCTTCTACGTTGACGTAGAGCGGCGGGCTCTCGACACCAGAGACAGAACCGATGACAGATCCTCCACCTAGTCCACCTACTGGAGGTAAGGGAGCTTCCGTGGCTCCAATTCAGCCGACCAGCCCTGTCACAAGACTGCAAAAAGGCATAAAAAAAGAGAAGGTCTATACTGATGGAACAATCAAGTATGGGAGGAATGCTTTTCTTGCCACTTCTGGAGAACCACGGTATCTAGAAGAAGCTCTTGGAAATAAGAATTGGAAAGAAGCTATGGATGCAGAATATATGGCTCTAATGAGGAATAATACTTGACATCTTGTTCCTCCTCAGAAAGGTATTAATGTTATTGATTGCAAGTGGGTATACAAGATTAAAAGGAAGTCTGATGGCAGCCTAGATAGATACAAGGCGCGTCTTGTTGCTAAAGGTTTTAAGCAGAGATATGGTATAGACTATCAAGACACGTTTAGTCCTATGGTTAAGGCAGCAACCATCAGAATCATCTTGTCTCTTGCCATTTCAAAAGGATGGAGCCTTCATCAGCTAGACGTACAGAACGCGTTTCTACATGGTGTTCTGGAAGAGGATGTTTACATGAGACAACCGCCTGGGTATGAAGATCCTTTTTTCACAAATTATATTTGTAAATTGGATAAGGCAATATATGGGTTGAAGCAGGCCCCAAGGGCATGGTATGCAAAACCGAGTTCAAAGCTTCTAACTCTCGGTTTTAAATCATCTAAAGCTGATACATCCTTATTTTTCTATAACAAAGGGGGAGTTACGGTCTTTGTCTTGATTTATGTGGATGATATTATTGTTGCTAGCTCAGCACAAAGGGCCGCCGAAGCATTGTTGCAAAATTTGAAGAAAGCATTTGCTCTAAAAGATTTGGGATATTTATATTATTTTCTTAGCATTGAGGTGAGCAAAGTTCGTGATGGTATTTTATTGACACAGGAGAAATATGCTCCGGATATATTGAGAAGAGTAGGCACGACAGATTGTAAACCAGTTGCAGCTCTTCTTTCGATTAGTGAAAAATTATCTGCACATGAAGGTAATCCTCTTGGACCAGACGATGCAACAAATTATAGAAGTGTAGTTGGGGCTTTACAATATCTAACACTTACTAGACCAGATATTTCCTTTGCTGTCAACAAAGTCTGTCAATTCTTGCATGCATCGATGACTGTTCATTGTTCATTGGACTGCTGTAAAGAGAATCTTAAGATACATAAAGCTCACAGTAAAACTAGGGTTAAGAATCAGTAGATCTTCTTCTTTGCTGGTGAGTGCTTTTTCAGATGCCGATTGGGCAGGCTATGTCGATGATCGTCGCTCTACTGGTGGGTTTGCTGTGTTTCTAGGAGATAATTTGGTATCTTGGAATGCTAGAAAACAGGCAATAGTGTCTCGATCAAGTACGGAGGCAGAATATAAAGCATTAGCTAATGCCACAGCTGAAGTTATGTGGATATAAACGCTGTTATAGGAACTTGGGATTCCTAGTCCAAGAGCTGCAAGATTGTGGCGTGACAATCTAGGTGCAAAATATCTATCTGCAAACCCAGTGTTTCATGCAAGAACAAAACATATAGAAGTGGATTATCATTTTATGAGAGAACGTGTGTCAAAGAAGCTACTTGAGGTTGAATACATTACTTCAGGAGATCAAGTTGCAGATGGGTTTACAAAACCCTTGACTGTTAGGCATATGGAATTATTCAAGAATAATCTCAATATTAGCAGTTTGGATTGAGGGGGCGTGTCAGAGTATACGATGAAAACTCTGTAAACGTGAAGTTCTAGTCGGATTGGCTTGGAGATAGATCTTTTAGATGTTTTTGTTGTAAACTTGTCGTACTCTATAATTGCTTGCCGAACCGGACATGTAGCAAACTCTTGCATTGCCGCGCTCATATAAACACGCGCCCATCGTGACCTTGAGTTTGAGACCGACATTTTCGCACCTCTGATTTCTTTCAGTTATCACAACTATATATACATAGGAAGGGAGCATCATCTTTTTAATCGCAAGTGTTTTTGTGGTGCCCTGAAGCCAAGCTTGTATGCACCCAACCATCAGTCGAGAGAGGCTTGGTTTTGTTGGTTCTGTCGGTAAACCACAGCTATTACAAGCGAGCTGCTATGGATATAGTCGTTGACTACTATGACTAGGCTAAGAGGTTAGGAGATTAGAGTCATTTTCTCAGAGGAAGAAGAATAGGATTTAGGAGTAGCAGGTGCCAATAATAATAACAAAAAGACTCGAAGAAAGCTGGAGTTATTCAAACTTGTTTGGTCTATGTTGGATTCAAGATAAGAGCTAACCTCTGGAAGGGCAAAGCTCGCAAGCCTAATTAGGTTAACATCGGATTTGCTTCCAAAATTTCAAGCCTACTTTTTATCTTTGGTCTTGCAACGAGTTACTCCTTCCTAATTTTTTATTTACATGCCTTGTTTCCAAATTTTTTGAAGTCTATTCTTTTCGTCCAGATGTTAAACCATGTATTGAATTGATGTAGAATTGAGCTTTTTTAAAAAACTTTTTGTTGACCCATCTGACTCAATTGTAAAAAGGCCCATGGTGGTCCATGGGTTTGCACACATGAGGTTGTGGATTGGATGTTTATTCCACCTTTCTACTTTGAGCCTATATCCATGTTTAAAGCTTTGAGTCCATGTCAACAAATTAAGTTAACTCTTTTACGCGAAACAATGACGAAAGCCTAACATTTCATTGAACACTTTCACTCTTGAGTTTCACTAACTTACTAAAATTAAGTTTATTCTATTAAGATATGTCCAACAATAAGGAAGCACACATGGATTGCGCCAAAGCTTAAGCGGACATTGATGTCTCGTTACCAAATGCCAATGTTTAACCGAGATTCATAGAACATGTGCATATCTTGGTTTAACTTACTTTTACAATAGCTCTGAGGCGATAGGATGATATATTTAATCTAATATGTACGAGTGTTGCATATCATATCGTTAAAGAAAATGTTGGATATTAGATTAACACTGCATGATGAGACAAAATATTGAATTAAAAAGGTTGTAATGTAACAATAGTATGATGAAGATGGATCTAAGAATCTTGTCCAAATAGACACGAGACATCACTGACATGTGCTATAATATAGTTGATGCATGTAGATAAAAAGAGCATTGCAGAAGGGAAAAGAACATTGTCGGTACATACAGATAGGGGTACCTCCTGCTAGGGTGTCCAGGCCCTTGGCTTCGCATGATCCATGCTCCCCCTCGTCTCTGAGACACGCGGCATACGACCTCCGGGCCTGACAGCTGGGGCCGCGGTCCCCGGACCCTCCCCCCGAGCTCTGTGAGGTCCGGGGTCTACTGCACACCTAGACGGACGGGGAGCCCTCGGGTAGCCCCTGCGGACCCGGTCTCCCCTGGGAGGTCCGGGGCCGCCACGTGTGATGGCCGGCCCATCACAGACCAGCCCGCTTCAACCGACCTCAGGAGCCCCGGACCCCCCTTTCCCGGGAAGGGGTCCGGTGCCGCCATGTGCTGCCCAGCGGGAGGAGCGGGGCTGGCCCCGCCGCGTGCCTGCGGCCGGAGGCCCCTTACGGGTCTCCTCCTCACCTACCCGCATTCAATGCGGTAGCTGGGTCGGGCGCGCCAAAGTCAAAAGGTGCGGCCTGCCACTGACACACGGGGCAGGTAAGCTGACACCGCGGTAAGCCCGCCCGTTCTGAAGGCGGCGCGTCGTATCACCGTGCACAGTATACGGACTGTGTGCAGTCCCGTCACGGCGCTGCGCGCGTGATGATGGCTTGTAATAGGCGAGCCAAGGCGTGCGCTGTAACAGTGCGCGCGCCACAGGACGGCCCCGTGTCGCCCACTGACCGAAGGTCCCATCCCAACAGTGACAGCACGGCTTCACTGTTGGGTAACGCTGGCGCCGGTCACTGGACAAGACAAGGCTGTACACGGCCATATCCTGGCTGTAGATACGTACATCAACTTCCCGATTGAGAGAACTACGGAGAGGAGCTGGAGTTGAAGATCTCTATGACTCTCGTAGAACGGCTCCTATTGGCCGGGCCCACCTGTCGGGGTCCCGCACGGTGTAAGCACTCCCCTTGCACTATAAAAGGGAGAGTGTACTCGTTAGAACACAAGGTTTTCAGACACACGAACACAAGTCCAGGCTAGGTTCCATCCAGGGCTTGCACAATCAATACAACTCCCAAGTGGACGTAGGGTGTTACGCTCCGGCGGCCCGAACCACTCTAAATCTTCGTGTTTTTCCTGCGTCGATCGGTCCACCGATCGAGCGCTCCTAAGTCTCCTCCAAACCCATCCTTAACTAGGATTAGGCGGGTGCTTTCCGCCACCCGGCTGGAGAATTCCTCCGACAAACATCTAGTTAACTCATCAGTTTGATATCCTCGTATAGTAAAATTGAACCCATAAATAATTCTTTTCACCTTCTATAATCCTACTATATGTTCATCACAATAGAGATTTGGTGACGGTCTGCGTAGCAATAACTGTGATGTAGTTTTAAGAGAGTTTATTTCATATGAACTAGTCTTTTTCCTTCGAGAATATAAGATTCCATTTTAAGATCTAAGGACAGGAGATATTGAAAGGAGGAACTGGGGACAAAAAGGAAAAAAGAAAACAGTAGGAAAACAAACGGGGAAAAAAAGAAAACCATGAAAAGACAGCAAGATTGGAGACGAGTAACCACCTCCAGCCCAAACACAGTCACCACCACCTACAAGGCTACAACCCCCCGCTGTCTCCTCCCCTTCCCTGCCACAAGCGGCCCTTCTCCGCGGAAGCCGGCGAGCCGCCGCCTGCCCCATCCTCCCCGCCGTGCTCCTCCGCACCGCCATTCCCCATCACTCCCCTCGGGTGAGGTAAAGAAGCGATCTTTCCACCATCTCCCGCCCCCTCCGGCAACGTAGGCGCCGCCCGCGTTTCGTGCGCGGTTGCTCGGCTAGATCTGCGCGCATTTGGCGTTTCTCAGGCGTAGATCTCGCTTGTACCTCATTTCCCTCGGCGAGGTGCGTCGGTGGCGGCTTGTTTGAGATGGAGGATGTGGTAGATGACGTCATCGACGCAACGGGTCCGGCGGCGGCCGTCGAGGATGGGGCCAGTGGGAAGTCTGCATTGCCTAGCTTAGGGGGCCATGGTGAGGAAGAGCATGGGGAGAAAGGCAATGAGGATAACTCAGGGGAGAGCGAGGTGATTAACCCGCCCGAAGAGGCCGGAGGGGAGGCCACCTCGCCCCCCGAGGGCAGGAAGCCTCGCCTTTCCAAGGTGAGCTCTTGACGGTGATGTCTCGTAGTGCTTCAGTAACAATCTTCTACATATGGGTATGATAATGGTACCTTGTGCTGTTGTGCTGATTGGCATTTCCTAATGCATTTTTAGGGGAACCAAAGTCATGGACCTAAGGCTGTGAAGTCTAAGAGCCCAAGGAGTGGAGATGAAGGTCAGGCAAGGAGAAGAACTCCCAATTCTTCTCTTCCTAAGGCAACTGTTGCTCGGGTATCCAATGGTGATGTCGGTGTCGGTAGTAACGTAAGCACTTCACTTGATGATGCACTTTGTTTTAATATCTTGTCTATGGATATCTGGAATCAGCTTCCTGGCCAATCCAGTCGGATCTTACATGACTTGTTTCGGTTTTATCAGAAACCTGTCAAGAATGAGTCTCATTCATCTTCCAAGGATGCAGCATTGCTGGATGACTCCAAGTAAGTTGCCTTTTCTCTTTCTGTTTGTATCTGTCTATTAAGATCAGAATAATCTGGGAAAAGAAGAAATGTAGTAATAAACTAATGGTATATTAGTTTATATACCTCAAATGGAGATGTTAACCACCAATCATGCTATTTCAAAACTATTCCAAACAAGAATGCCCCCTGGTGGTCACTGTTTGTTCACATTTATTCATGATTATTCACTGAGTAGGCATAGTAGATGCACTCCGTAGCTATTTTTGAATAAAATTATCTCAGTATCAACAACAACAACTTAGCCTTTTGTCCCAAGCAAGTTGGGGTAGGCTAGAAATGAAACCCACAGAAAATAAGAATAAGAAACACAAAAAGCGCACAAGCCAAAGGAAGAGTTAGGGTTAAACAAAAAGTAACAAAGGTCACGGTTCAGGTACGTTAATTGCTAATCTCCAAGCGCTCCTATCCATAGCTAATTCCTTAGCGATATTCCACTCCTTAAGGTCTCTCTTAACCGTCTCGTCCCAAGTTAGTCTAGGTCTACCTCTACCTCTCTTTACATTATCGCCTTGCTTTAAAATTATGCTTGTTTTCTGTGGACCACTATATATTCAAAGTGTCACTTATGCTATTTATATTCAACCTACTCAACTTCAGGGAGAAAAGGAAAACTCAAAAGTCATCAGGCCAGCACTCTTCCATCAGAAGAGATGAAGAAGAGTCCAACTGTGAGAGTACAAAGCCTCGAAAAGTTGGCAGCACTCCTTCATACGGCTTCACCTTCAAGTGTGATGAGAGATCTGAAAAAAGACGAGAGGTAAACATTTAGCTATTTTATTTGCTAATTCCATTTTGAAATATGTATATTGCCTATTTCCTTTACCCAATTCTTCAATCATATAGTTCTATTCGAAGCTTGAGGAGAAGATTCATGCAAGAGAGTTAGAAATAAGCAGTTTGCAAGCTAAATCAAAGGTATTCTTATTTTCCCTTCTTTTGGGAAATGCTTCTTTGCAATATCACATCCCCTATATTGCTTGCTAATATTGTTTCTTTAAAATGCACAGGAAACTGAAGAAGCAGAACTCAAAATGCTGCGAAAGAGTTTGAATTTCAAGGCAACACCAATGCCCAGCTTCTATAAGGAACCAATTCCTGCCAAGGTTGAACTGAAAAAGGTAACTTAGTGATCATGACTCATGGCTAACTATAGTCTCTTATACTTTGAGTGAACTTGTGACTGATGTGCCTTATGAGCATGTCTGGAACAATCACCCATTCACTCATGCAGCGTGATTCTATTGGTTATGATTGCCCACTGCCTTTCTTGCCATTTCAAAATATGTATTTCACAGAAATATTTTAGAAAAAAAAAGGCTTGGAGCTGCTGGTTGGCCCTCTGTGCGACAGCAGACCAGCTCTCTTCTCCATATCTGGTCGTGTAGACCCTCGCATGCGTTCTGATGTGGCTTAGTAGTCAAAAGCAAAAACCTCCTGGACCTTTTTAGGCCTTTAACTATCCTGCTGTAATTTTGTTGGTTCTGGTAATGAAATTCGGGCTCACCCATGGTGAAAAAAAAGGAGGCGAAGTTGAAACTACCATATAGTTTAGCTGGAACCTGGAAGCATCAATTATCATGATGACATAAAAGCCTGTTATCTGGATGGAGGTGGTAAACTGCAGTTGAATATTTTTTTTCTCCCTTTACGTAGTTTGGGAATGTTCTGTTCTTGATCATCTTGAGTGGCAGAACTTGTACAGGACCTTGACAGGAACACTACTCTTGGCTGACTGGTCTGGCTTCATAGTCCACAGTAATTAAGTAATATCTATTGCCAATTGGAACACAATACTCAAATAAAGTTAATCTCTTATTGACAGTGATTTAACAGTTGCATTACTGACTAGCGACTCACTTTAAGTCCTTGTTTAATTGACATGGATCAACTTGCCATCATTGTTTGGCACTTCGCTAATATGATTGGTTAGTCCAAATATGGCATTCTTCATTGGACAAGCACATGTGACAGCACCAGACAACCTTGTCAAAAAATGGACGGGAAGACAAATTATGCATATAGCCAGCACTCAGCAATTACCAGACTTGCAGGCCAGACGAGATAATCGAATGTATCTTACTAATTTAGTTCTGATGTGTGTGGTAGAAGACGTCTTCCTTTGACATGATAATATATGACTCACCATGTGCTGGTATTTGTTGTAGATCCCCCCAACCAGAGCTAAATCACCAAAGCTTGGTCGTTCTAAAAACAAGTCCACACCAGAGATCGAAGAAAATACTATGTCGGACCAACCTGCCCGTCCAAGCCTCGAGGAAAAGGTTCCTCAGAATGGTGTGAAAAAATCAACCCCATCAAATTCAGCAAAGAAGCCCCAGAGGAAGTCACTCCCCAGATTGCCATCACAGGAAACTGGTCTGCTCGATGACACAGCAAGCTCATCACCTGCAAGGCAGCTAAAGAGCACCAAGCCAATTGCAGGTAGTGCTCAAGAGACACAGTCAGCTACAGGGCAGCTACCGGGAGCTGAGATGAAGACAGATTCCGTTCGGGGTCCGATCCAAGCTGGAGCTGATCCTGATGAACAGATTGCCGTCTAGCGAATCTCTTGGTGACCAAACCAACTGATTTGAGATGGATGGTGTGCCTCGGCTTTGTATAATATTGTGCTTGTCTACTAGAGTAACTTGTGACCTGTATTAGCTATGTGGTATACTTGTGTTGGTTTCCTGGAGTTGAGCCTGAATGCTGGTTACCTAGATAGCTTTTGTTCATAGTCTACAGATATTCCCAGTCGCTTGCAGTTTGTGGTAAGAGCAATTGGTATCTTCCTAATTCAAGTGCCTGCAGACGACACTACATCCTAATTCTCTGTGGCCCTGCTGCTATTTGGAGTTTCCTTTGCAATAATCAGAGTTCCTGGCCATAGCAAGAGAACACTGTACCTAAAGTTTTTTTTTATTTAGTCTGCGTGTGTGAAAATATATTCCTTTTGTTTTGTTCGTTCACCGGCACTGCGCACGCGCAGGCAGGAGGGGATAGGGGATGTGAAAACAACCATGCCCCGGCGCCCTTGTCGACGATTTTGCAGTCCCTTACGCCCAGCCTTGATCACAACTCAGCTTCGCATCACAACACAATGATACTACTTGGAATCAAATCAAATCAAATCAAATCATGTTTCGCAAAAAAAAATCAAATCAAATCTCAGCACACCAAAGGGGGCGCCAGCGCTTACCATCTCGACGCCCACGCGCAGCGCAGCTGAATCTTCCTTCGACACCTCTACCACACCGGCTGAAGCCTGATGGCTGCAAATTCTCTACGACAAGACCGACCGTTGCTGTTTGATCGGTCGGCCCAACAGTCGAATACCAACCGATGGAGGCCCATTTAGCATCCATTTCTATTTTTCCTCCGTTCTCTCTTTGAAATTTTCAGTTAGCTTAGTTCCGCGTATAAATAATCTAAGAGATTCAGATTACAACTTTTGCTCTTGCTTTTGTGAGGACCGCTAACAATTATTTTGTTTTTTTACACGCTAAACCATTCGAAAATCATGATTCAACCATCTGTCAAACAAAACCTAGTTCAACGAATTTGGAGACAACGTTCGACTTTTACTGTGGCATCATTGCACGGAGTGCCTCTGACCCCTCTGTACTCTATCCAATTAACAACCCTCTCTCCATAGTTATTTTGACAAAAGAAAAATGTATAAGACGATATTTAGGCTAGTACAAAGAAGTCGATCTGAGCACACTCAAAATTGTGAGGCAATAAACCAGAAATTACTTCATTCTAAGCAATAAAAATTCCATTGGAAGGATCCAAGCATGAGCAGCTGTGCCTCAATGATAGCCTTGGCTGAAATACTGAAACTAAAAATTAGTGCACCAGCAAGACAATATGTCCCTCATTTTCAGGATTTGGGGTCTGATAGAATTTAAGCACATCTCATAGGATCAACTTGCACACGCAACAATATCATATACCCAAGGCAAGCACAAAGTTTCAACATAAACACATACTTCATTTATTCATAGAGGGTCGCCAAGGTTACAGTACCCTACAATCTGCCTGTAAAAATAGGGACCTGGCAAAAAAAAACAGCCATACAAGGTTGTCAAGGCAAGGCTTCTAGTATGCGCCTTGCAATGGCCGAGATCACCATGAACAACAGGCATCCTAAAGAGACTGTAAAAAAGAAGCAACCCTACATGACCTCACACACCACAGAGAACAAAACACAACAGACGACTCCAACAGACTCAGACTCGATAACCAAACACACTGCATAAGTCCACAGAGGCTCCAGCATCGGCAGCTCTGCTCTGGAAATGATGTCCTCCACCAGCATTGCCTGTGAATGGTGATACTCCAGAGCTGCCAATGGATCGCCGGTGCCTGCAACTTCATAACCAGGAAGCAGTAAAACGAGAAAGGACTTGGACACTAAGGCAGCCTAAAAAACCTTATGACTATAATGGCAAGGACCAGTGTCTGGATCGAGGGGCAGGGTGCCAGTGATGGCAGCCAAGGCTCAAAAAACAGATTGACCTCCTGTGAGGTGATCTGTGAAAAACGAGCACTCGGCTAGAAAGCACCCCCTAAAACAACCAGTCCTTGAACAATGCGGAAGCCCACCACCATGACTCGCATGCGAGCCAAAAAACTGAAGATCACCTGGTTGTGCTACTGCTACGGACGTATATCTGCATCTGGAAGCGGCTCTCAGCAGACATGAGCCTCTCCAGCAACGGACCATCTTGTCTGCCTAAGCAAGGATGTCACACCACCAGAGCTTCTTCTCCAGTGATGCAACGTTGTGGTTGCCAATCATGTTGCAGAACTGAAGGTTGAGGCCCTCTAGAGACTGGCCCAGGTTGCTCAAGTATGGCACGCTCTTCTGAGTGACATTGGAGCAACCAGACAGTGAGAGAACACGAAGCTTGAGGTGCCTTGCGGATGCCAGGATGGCGACACCATAGTCACTAACCATGCAGTTTGAAAGATCAAGCTCGGCAAGCTCAGTGCAGCTCTCAGATATGGTGAAGAGGCTAACATCTGTTATCTTGCTGCAACCCTCAAGGCTAACTTTCTTCAGAGATTTTCCATGTGCCTTCACCAGGGAGGAAACAGCGGCATCTGTGATGTTCTTGCAACCACTCAAGTCAACCTTGATCAGACCAGCTTCCGAAGACTGGATCAGAGGAAGAAGCCCACTGTCAGTGACCTCACCAAGACCACTCAGGTCAACCTGCTCTAACTGAGGGCAAATCATCCCCACCACAGCCAAGCTTGCATCAGTGAACCCTGGGCAATCCTTGATCGTCAGGAAACGAAGTGATCTGCAGAGAGGAAGCTGTGCAGGCGCAGAGCAGATATCCTTGATTCCCATGCATTTCGCCAAAGAGAGCGCCCTGAACTTCTGGCTGCAGTTGCGGAGGAAAGAAAGAATACCAACAAGAGTAACCCGGTTGCATTCCTCAAGCTGCAAGTTCTCAAACACCTTTGCTGATTCTGTGAAAGCTGTAAGGCCAGCATCTGACACATGTCCACACTTCCTGAGGTAAAGCTGCTTCAAGCTTGGGCAGAACTTGGCAATAGAAGAGAGAGCAAGATCGGTGATCCCAGGGCAAGAGGTAACACTCATGCACCTGAGATTCTGCAGGCCAGCTGCATTAGCCATCACCCAGAAACCCCTCTCACCAACAGTAGCGAGCCGAGTAAGTGTAAGGTCAGTGACAGCCTTCCCATAGTACCCAATCACAGCAAGCGAAGCATCAGTGATGTTCAATCCCTGGAGCCGGATCTTGGCAAGCGAGGCAGTAGCAGAGCACACCAGGCTGGAGATGCCTTGGTCGCCAACATTAGCGCAGTTCTTGATGTTCACAGCCTGCAACTTCGTGCAGCAGCGGCCAATCGCCCTGAGGCCCTCGTTGCCCACACCGGAGCATGCCTCGATGGTCAGAGACACCAAGTTGGGGCACCCCTTCGCGACGGCAAGGAGGCCCTTGTCTGTGATAAGGGGGCAGCTAGAGATGTCCAGACGCTCCAGCGAGGGGCACCCGGCGGCGACCTCCGCAAGCCCCGCATCAGTGACAAGAGGCACATCCCAGAGGGCGAGCGAGCTGAGGTTGGGGCTGCCGCGTGCAACCGCCGAGAGCCCCTGGTCCGTGACGCCACGGGTTGGGTGGCTGCCGCGGACGGCGAGCTTCTCCAACCCGCCACGGGATCCGGCGACGACGGCCATGGCGGCCAGGCGGACGTCGGTGGCCTCCTTGCCCTCGAGCACCCTCTCGACGAACGGAACCGCGGGGGTCTCGTCGTCGTCCTCCTCCTCCTCCATGACGAACTCCTCGTTAAGGTCGGGCAGCGCCGGGATGTCCGCCGCCGCCGCCGCGGCCTGGGCGAGCTCGGAGGCCCGGATGCTGCCGAGGAGCGCGAGCCAGCGGCGGGAGACGCAGGCGGAGGCGCCGCGGCCGCGGCCGGCGGGCACGCGGCGCAGGATCTCGAAGAGGCACTCGTCGGGGAGCGCGTCGAGCGACGGCAGCGGCAGCTGCCTCTGCTTCTTGGCGGCCCTCACGCACTCCGCAGCCGCCGCGGCGACCGCGGACGCGGCCACCAGCGCGCGCTTCCGCTGCTGCACGGCGCCGCCGCGGCAGAAGAGCCCGGACAGCTCCGCCGGCGCCGAGACGAGGCACCCACCATCTGATCCAAGAACCAAGCAACCAACCCAATTAGCCATCAGAGTGGAAGAGCACACGCAACCAAAACCCCAAATCATTCAACAGAGCTTCCAAGAAACGAAAAGGGCCGAAGGAGAGATCTTTCTCCCTCACCTCCATAAGCGCAGAACGCAGGCATGCTCCCACGACCACCAAAGGGACCCCTTCCCCTCCCACTCGAATCAAGACCAGAAGAACGAAAAGCAGCACAGCGACCGCCGGATCTGGGGCGCCGGTGAGGGCCGGAAGCATCTACAGCCCGCCGGAGCAAGGAAAACGGAACCCTTTCGCCGCCGGCGACAGGGAAAAAAGGGAGCGAAGGGAGGGTGGGGAAGGGGAACCTCTGGGGGGGAGATGGGGGAGGAGACCGCGACCTGGGGAGGAAAAGAATTGGGCGGAGAGGTGGGAGAGGAATATAGACTAGTCAGTCAGCTAGAGAGAGAAAGGCGGGGTGACCGGATGAGAGAGAAAGTGAGGCCGGCTTGCGTGTGGCGGTGAGGGTCCGGCCGGGGCGGAGGGATCGGGGGAAGGGAGGAAGGAGGAGGCCGCCCTTGGCGCGCCCAAGGGGCAGGGCGGGCGCGTGGCGGGGGCCTCGGTGTCGCGTGCCCCTCGTGGCGCCAAGTTGCAGCGGCGCGGTGGGCGGATGCATTGAACCTCCGCGCTGGACGGGTACGGCGTAGGGTCGGGGGTTGTTTGGGCTGGATGCACACCATGGAAGAAGGCATCCGTGCCCGTGCCCGTGCAGCGTACATGCATGCTTGATGTTGATCATGGGACTGACATTGGGGTTTCTTTCTTTCCTTTTTCTTTCGAGGTAAGGTTATGCTCGGTCGATGCACCCAATGTGCTTGTGCTTCCATGCACGGTGATGTCACGAGTGATGGATTTTACTTTATTTTTTCTTGTGTAAGAATATCTTCACTAAGTGGCTCCATATATATTTTTTCTTGCAAAAATATTGAAACCGTAGCTTAACATGAGGGTCTCGAGAGGGGATTTTTGGTAGAGGAGATAGAGAAATTGGAATTATTACGTAGCTTGATGGAGAAAGTGGATCACTAGAATTATATTATTTTGTTGCTTACTGTCTTTTTAAATATTCCTTTGCAAACATACATGATTTATGGATAAACTAATAATAGCTTGAGGGAGAATTATTGTATGGTAAAGTATATTTTTGCAAATAATAATGGCAATTAATATTATTTTTAAATATATGATGTTATGGATAAACTAATTAGTGTTTGGATAAATGGAGATGAATTTTTGAGTGCTTGGACATGAAACGGGAAGAAATAGGGCTAAGCAAAACGAGCTCAAGCCGAGCTAGGCCGAACAGCTAAATTAGTGCTGAGCTGGTACTAATTTTACTAGTCCAAAAAATAAAGCAATGAGGGAGTTACTGAACGGACCTGGCACTGATTTTATGTCAGAAAATAAATAGAGCCTCTCATGCTCTAAATTCGGGAGAAAGAGTGAATCTTCTGTGCGTACGGTTCTTTAATCATCACAAACTGAAACATTTAGAGTAAAATAGTCTGCCATTTGCCTGAAAATAAGCACTCTCATGCCTCTTCCATGCCAACCTTTTAGGCACAGTTTTCTCTCCGAGTACTAATATCCAATTTATATAAGAACGTTGCTAAAAGAAAAAATAGTTATATCTAGGAGACTGTTTGGATCCTCTTATTTTTAAAAAAATTAAAATCTATATAATAAATTAGGCTATTTAGTTTAGAATTTGGTATCCCACCACTTTACGAAATTTTGATATAAGTATATCCTAATTATTAGAATAAAATTTAATTTTAAGGTGGAAGCTCAGCGATTCTCCGTTTATGAACACCGCGAAAACGAAAACAGGTTGAAGGAGAAACCAAATTCCCGTTTCGGAACAAGGGAAACGCCGACTCCCAGCAACAAAATCCCCCGACCCCCCATGAAGCTCCGCTGGCCTCCCAGCGCGTCACGCACGTTTCGTCACGCTCCTCCGCGCGTGCAACGAACCTAGCCTACGGTCCCCACGCGCTGGAGCGGGGCCCACCGGCCTTTCCCTCTCGCCCCGCCTACCCCACCCACCTATCCACCCAATCCCCCAACCCGGCCAGATGCGCTGCACCCGCCCGTCCACCCAAGCCGTGGATCCTCTCGCGATTCTCGCCTATCCTCTCCGTCTCCCACCCATCCGGCCAGTCCAGGTGCTAAATAGAATACCGCCACTAGCCAGGCTCCTCCGTGCTAGCAGCCTAACTTTAATCCCCCCACTTGATGGTGGGGATTTGTTTGTCTAATCACCAAGTGGATCAATGGTAGGGGGTACGACTGTATCATCTGCGGTTTAGTTAAGCGATTAGTCGAGATACGCTCGATCCGCTCCATTTGACATTGACGACACCAAAGCGGTCTTAATTGCGTACCACTAGCAATTGTTTATTTAATTTAGTAAAGTTTTAAGAACTGGTAACATATAATTAGTTCTGCTTTTGTGCGAGTTATTAACCACACTGATGGCGACAAGTATTTCTCTCTTTTCATTTTAGGGAAAAGTAGTGATCGGAGCATACAAAGTTTGATGGCGGAAGTAGCTCTTATAGGAACTGGTTTTTCACTGTCTTTTGCTGGTGTATTCTCTTCTGTTCGTGAAAAATAGTGGTCAGAATCTAACTCCACTGACCGTGAAGGGATACCAGAGTAGTACACCTGTGACTCTTCCCGACAAATTGCTCAGCTTGGACCCTGCTAATAACCGTTCTTAATCCGGCGTGGTTTGTCTGTGAGCAAGCAAGTTGGTCGATGCATGATCAGCACCCGAACAAACACTCGTTTCACGACCTGATTGTGTAATCAAGTGACGACGGAAGATACCGGCAGGAAGTTTCCAGCTAGCGCCCGCATCCGCATGGCAGGAATCGCCACCGGAAACCGGTCCGAGCGAAGCGCGTGCCCGGTTCCGGAAGGTCGGTTACACACCCGATCCGCCGTCACATGGCGACCGTCGATGCAAGCCCCAAATCGGGCGGCGCCTGCCTGCCTGACGGCCGAACGGAGCGGAGAGCGAGACGGCCGCGGCGGCGCCGCCCCTGCCGTGCGGCCGGCGGCTGCCCCGTGCCCGCCGCCGAACGGGCAAGCTTAGCCCATGGGGCTGGCCACGTGCCGATGCTTCCCGTCGCGGTCGTGCGACGACTAGTCAGAGGCTCGGCGTGGGAGACCGACCCGGCCACGCAGGGCTACAGCCTACGCGGCGCGCCGCGGTCCACGCGCCCGCGCCCGCGTCGCTGTCCGCGCCTGCATCTGCATGGCCTCATCTCCCTCGGTCTCTCTGGCAGCCTGGCAGGCCGGCGATCCGGCGGTTCGAACCGCCACGCCGCCGCCGTCGGCGTCAGGCCTCGGAAAAGGGAGCAGGCCCGGCCGCCGATCCCTCCGTTTCCAGAGGCATGTTTCTTTAATCGTGTTCTCGCATCCTGAGATTTTTATTCCGCCTCGTCTCTCTCCCGCGAGGGCAGCCGCCGCCCGGCGGCCGGCGGGCACCAAACGCGGAGGCGGGCGGGTGCGCGCCACCGCGGATCGCACGCACATGGTCGCCGGGGATTTCTTCGTGCGGGGATGGGACGAGGTGGGGAAAAAAAGAACCGGAGCTGGCCTGGGAAAATTGTCGCCGTCGCTGCCGCTGCCCGGTGCGACACCACCCGGGGAGGGGGAGTTCACACTTCGCGCTCGCGGTGTCACTCGGAGAGTGACCGACGCACTGGCTCTGACTGAGCGAGCCAGGGAGCGTTATCTCCAGAGGTGGTGGCCTGGTGGGGAGCAGGTGGGTAAACGCTCGCTCCGTCAGTCACTCACTTCTGCAGCTGTCCTCCACGTGTTTCAGAATTTGCTAGACCGCCGTTGAGAGAGAGAGAGAGAGAGAGAGAGAGAGAGAGAGAGAGAGAGAGAGAGAGAGAGGGGGGGGGTCACAGTCACCCCTGGGAAAAAAGGGACCGGGGGGAATGGGAAGTACGTGCTTCGCATGGGCATGGACGGCCCAGCAGTATAGAGAGCACCGGCCCAGCTGGCTTCGACTCCGGATGGACCGGGCCGGAATGGAACCATGGTTACAATCCTCTCCCACCGACGGGAGCAATGCCGAGCACCGGACGCGGGCTATCAGCCTCTCCTCGATCTCTCTCCCTGCCAAGATCCCAGCTTCACGCCGACCCAACGCCAGCCGACGCACCTGGTGGGCGTGGTCGGCGGTCACCTGGCCGAGAGATCCGGCATTCCGGCCCCCTCCGGCGTGCGGAACCTCCGCTCTGATCCAGGCGATCTGCCACCATCACATGGCAGCGGCAGCATCAGGTGAGGCCTGCCGTCTCGGCAGCCCATGCCTGTGCCAGCGTACGGGGAGATCCGGGAGATCATTCCGCTCGCACATTGTCGGGGACGGCAGCAGATGAAACGGCCTCCGCCTGTTCCTGGCGCGCGCGTCCACTTGGCCGGCCAAACCTCAGGCGGCACATGCCGTGCTCCGGTGCTCGCGTGGACAGGCAGGGGCAGGCAGAGGCGCTTGCGCAATGCCTAGAGGTTGCGGCAGGAATGGTAATAAGGAAGAGAAAGGAAGGGAAGATGATGAGACCACAGAGTTACTTTATGAGTTTGAAAATTTAAATAGTGGAGTAACTTTATTCCGTCTCTGTCTGAGCTGGGTACCGGCTGTGTATAAAACATGAATGCCTTGAAAGGTGATCATCAACAAACAACAATGCACTGAAGGTGATCATCATCAACTCAATGCATTTGTAGATGATGTGTGGCTACTGGAAAAAACAACAAAATGAAACTGGCTGTTGGAATTGGTTTTAGTGGCTATTGGAGCCTGCCACTGCATCTATGATCATCAGTTCATCACCTTTCCGTTTGGTTCTCGAGTAGAAACATACAGCTTCCTTCGACCGTTTTAGGATTCTAACACAGTCCTCATCACTCCAATTATGCAGCACAAACTGGGCCTGATGGGCTTGCAGAAGTTCAGCAGAGCTGGTGGTGGTAGGCGTCACGGGAGGGGGAGAATGTTTTTTAGCCATGCTCAATACTGCTATTTTATCTTTTATTTAAATAATATCTTTCGGGAATCTGTATTGAAATCAGCCGGACAAGAACCTATCTGCACTTGTGCATGGAAAGACGCATATCTGCAGGAAAGACACCAGTGTTTGGTGTAGAACATAAAATTACATTAGAGGAATACACACACGATCTCCATCCCGATATCAGAGATAAAACGATGATCAAGAATAGATATCGAATCTGCTTGCCAGCGAGCATCTCAGGGAAGTAAAATACGGATCTGCTAGCGTCCGGACGTCCGATCCATTGTAAGGCCTGCTGTCAGTCCGAGAGTTTAAGTACGTGGCTGACATTGATATGTCGCAAAAGAGAAAACATCCCGATGAAACATTCGAGATGGCCGGCTGCCCACGCCTAAACTACTCTGCTCCGACCTGCGCGCCCGCAGGACGGGACAAGTCGAGGCGTCGAGCTCGACCCAGCATTGGAGCCAGATGGAACACGAGCGAAGCAACACCTGTTCTTAGCTTCACCGAGAATCAAAGACATAAATGTAAGATCTTTATAAGATCGTGCAACAGGACCATAGGCCAGAGACATTCTGTGCCACGCTGCTAGCTTCTGCCCAGCTTATTAGATGTGTCGTCTATGGAAAGAGCTCGATGAGTGAGATCCCAAGATGGGGCTGATCTTGTGTCGACTAAAACCGGCATGCAGGAACAACCCGCGCCACTTCTCCTCGTCTCGCACTTCCCCCGTTGTCAGCATCATCATGCATACATCCATAAAAACTTGGGCTTCAAATGCTTGTTTACTGGACGCCGAGCCCGCAACTGTATCTATGATTACCACCTTTCCCTTTGGTTCTCGGGTAGAAATAGCCTCCTTCGCGCGTTTCAAGATTCTAACGCAATCCTCATCGCTCCAGTTACGCAGCACAAACTGTAATAATAAGATAACTTGCAAATCACATAAGTAAATCAAATACATATATATTTATATATAACCTCATGCTTTGAAAAGACTGATGAAACGAACATAATTATGCACTACTTGATCATAGTCACACGTACCTTGAGTAAGACAACACCAGCCGGAGGGATAAATTCCATCATGTCACCTGCAACAGACTCAACCATGCCACCAACCGGCATGGTGCCCACCAGTTGGGGAAGCTCCAACACCGTGCATCTAGCATGCGGGAAGGCCTTCGCAATGGCCTTCGCCATGGTGCCATCCCCACCTCCGACGTCGACCAGGGACGCTAGCCCCGCGAACACCTCGCCGCACGACGATTCCCGCCGTGACGCGGCTGTCGGCGCCCATCGCCTCGTTGAACAGCGCACCAAGCTCCAAGTCACGGCCGGCGTAGCCGTAGAACCCCGCTCCGTGCGCCATCATGAACGGTGTCTCCGCCGCGGCATCCTCCTCCTCATTCTCCATCCACTCGGTCAGGCGCTGTGACGATCGGAGATGGAACGGTGAGGTGGCTAGGATCGCGAACGGCGACAGGCATGCCCGCCCGCCCTCGGCATCGTCCTCCACGAGGAGGCGCGACACCGGGGTGAGAGAGTACACGCCTGCCTCGCTCTCTTTGAAAACTCCCGAGGTGACCAGCAGCTTCATGAGGAGAGAGGCATGGCAGTTTGCTTGCGGGGACCGGGAGGTGCGCATGCAGCTCGGACAGGGAGGCAGTCCCGCCGCAGCGATGGATGGCGGTAGGGATCCCAAGCTTGATCACGCTGTGCAGCGCCATGGATTTGAGGTAGGCGAAGGCGTGGCTCCAGAGCTCTGCCTGAGCTTGCAGGAGCTCAGCGCTGCTGGTGGGAGCCATCATGGGCGGCACGGAATGGTTTTGAGCCATGCTATGTCTGAACTGATCGAGGAGCTGAGCTTGCTGAGAGGAAGTGTGAGCTGGTCTTGCGGTGATCAGATCGAGGGCAAGGTATTTATAGACCCCATGGCATCATTCTTCACATGGCAACACAATATCTGGCTGCAGTACTGAACAATGATGCTAACACAAAGTTAACTGACCAATAATCCATTTTTTTCCTTGATCTCTTTTGCTGATCTGCACCGACAGCAGGCAGATAGACAACATGCAAAATGACATTAGAGAGATAGGTAGGATCTCCAGCCCGATATCGCGGCGAAGAAAAAAATTTCAAGATTCTTCCGGATCATAAGAAAAATGTGGTGAGACAAAAACATGGAGCGCGCGTTTGGCGAAGTATTCCCGTTTTGATCGAGGCGAGATTGCCATCACATGGCATACCACTGTGGCAGTCTGGCAGATTCATGCTTGTCTCTGCAGGCCAGCATATTTATTCAAACGAATTAATCTATCTTGTCAAATGGAAGAACACCTCTGGTTTCAATTCCTGCAGAAACTATGTGGTTCGTGTTTATTTTGGGGTTTTCGAATTTCTAGCTATCCTCGATTAAGTGGTTTTCCATACGTCACTCAAAAAGGGAGAATTTAGATAAAAAGAAAAAAATTGAGGAGGAAAAAAAGTACAACCGAATCACCGTGCATCTACACCAATGGGCGCGGCGCCCGTACCGCCGCGCCAGCGAGAGGAGGAGCGGCCGCCGCCGAGGTCCGCGAGGTCGCCGGCGAGTGTGGTGGCGGACTTCGCCATGGGCGGCGCGGCCGCCGTGGTGGCCAAGACGGGGGCCGCGCCGGTGGAGCGCGTCAAGCTTCTGCTGCAGAACCAGGGCGAGATGCTGCGGCGGGGCTCCCTCACGCGGCCCTACAGGGGCATCGCCGACGCCTTCGCCCGCGTCCTCCGCGAGGAGGGCGCCGCCGCGCTCTGGCGCGGCAACCAGGCCAACGTCATCCGCTACTTCCCCACCCAGGTCCGGCACCACGATGCGTGTCGATGCATTCTCTTGTGTTCCTGCCATGATGTTTATGGGTTCGATGTGAATTGTTGATCAGATTCTCACAAAATTAACAAGCAATTAATCATATGCACAGATTAGCAATTTAGTGCAAATGGTTGCCTTCAAGTCCGCCGATTTCCTGAACCCACACATTTCTGTGTGGCCTGAATTGTTCACGCTCCCACCTGAAAATAAAATGAAGTCCACATCTCTAAGGGATTGTCTGACTGGTGTCCTCCATCCTTACCCACCACATAATGTTATGTCCACATCTCTATACTAGGAAGTACAGCTAGCTTGAGATTGTAATCTGACCTGTTATTTGTTAGGGTTCTATTTGTTATCCGGGAGTTCCTATGTATGTAGGAGTGCTTTACATCTGTATTATCATATAGATGAATCTTTATAAAGAATTAAACTAAGCCAAGTTTTAAGGCACGGTTATCATTTGTAGTGATGATATTAGGAGGACCTGGCTTAACATTTGATGGTTTTATGCACTATACTGCAAAGGCATAAAGTTTTCATCAAAAGAGCAAACCTACGACCTTATGGTGGTTACGCAGTTGCATGATATGACAGACTCTTGCTATTGTTCCAGCCACTTATTCTAGCCATGCTGAGAATAAGTATTGTAAAGATAGTATATAAGTTGCTGCCAAAGAAAGAAACTTGTGCTTCTATTTTACTGATGTTTCTTGTAACAGGCTAATAGCTAAGAGTGATAAATGTACTTAGTTTTGCATTATCAAACATAGCCCTACCTTAACTCTTTGAGCAATGAATCTGAACTTTTTTGTGTCATGTGAAAGCTTCAAAATCTAAATGGAACCTCAACTCTACAGGCTTTTAACTTTGCATTCAGGGGCTACTTTAAAAGCTTCTTTGGCTGCGACAGGGAGAAAGACGGAAAATGGAAGTGGTTGGCTGGAAATGTAGCCTCTGGCAGTGCTGCTGGAGCTACAACGTCATTACTACTATACCATCTAGATTATGCACGAACAAGACTAGCTACTGATGCAATTGAATCCCGAGGAAACAAACGCCAGTTCAGGGGACTGCTGGATGTGTACAAGAGGACACTTACAACTGATGGCGTATCTGGACTATATCGAGGTTTCAGTGTGTCTATTGTTGGCATCACCCTGTACCGGGGTCTACATTTTGGCATCTATGACACCATGAAACCTCTTGTTCTAGTAGGACCATTGGAGGTAATGCCATCCTTGTGACATAGTTTCACTATCACAGCGGAGGTTCAGGCTAAATATATATGACACCCTTAACTTGTTTTGGTTGCAATTATAGGGGAATTTCTTTGCCAGCTTTGCCTTGGGCTGGGCAGTAACAACTTTCTCGGGGGCCTGTTCCTATCCATTTGACACAGTCCGTCGTAGAATGATGTTAACTTCAGGACAACCATTCAAATACAGGAATGGCTTCCATGCAGTAAAACAGATCGTTTTAACCGAAGGGTTCTTCACATTATTCAGAGGAGTTGGAGCAAATATTCTGTCAGGAATGGCAGGAGCTGGAGTTCTTTCTGGGTATGACCAGCTCCAACAGTTTGCAAGCCGACATGGTCAGAATTTTAAGCGCAAGATGGAAGGGGCATTGAAATGATGCATGTATGGATATGACTATATTCAAATCCATGGTCGAAGGTTCGATCATTAAAATGGGATGCGCAAGCAAGAAATCCCAGGCATGAAGAACTTCACAAAACTTGGGGGGAAGGGGCAAACAGCAAAGTGAATCTCCTTGTTGCTCCAACACAATTGGCTGTACATTGGGTTATCTATATCTATACAATTGGCTGTATGCTGTATCCATTGATGAAATGTTATCTTGGTAATCTTGCAAGCTCCAAAATGGTTTAGTCTCAAAAACCAGTCAACCCTAGCAAAACCAGATTGTACAGATAGAAACAACAGTAGGGTGGCCCTATTACATTGTATTATGGTTATTCGTACAATGGCCATTATCTGACTGAATAGTATTAGGTGGTTTTCCAGGAATGCTGGTTATCGCCCTGACTCTCTTGGTTTCATGATTCTTTCATCTCCTTTGTAAAGCTTGCAATCAGTGGCCTCCAAAAAAACCGGTACCACAGAACAGATATTCATATTGTCCACTTTGCCCCACTTGATTAGTATTGTGTATATTTGTTTGTGAAACTAGAAAATGAGAATTGTTAGCTCTTGTTTCTGTGACTAACTGCCGATTGAATTGAAAGCATGTAGATGTAGTGATTTGATAAAGAGTAGGATATCTCCTTGTCTTATCGACTTACAGTTATTTTTAGAATACTGGCTGCTGATGACCTTGGGAAGCTAGTACTTGTAAGGGTATAAAAATGCTATTTCAATTCATATTTGTTGGTTTCTGTTGGAAAACAACCGGACTCTGAGTATAGAAGGAAGGGAGGACAAGAATTCATATTCCTACTCCGGTTGCTTGTGGGCTTTTACCAAAACCGTAGGCTTAACTCAGAGTATATATACGAGGGAAGATTTCATTGTAAATCATCAATGTTCAGATAATAAAGAATAGTCCCTTATATTTATGTATTCTACTTTGTTCTTGTGCTTGTCGTGAGAGGCGAGAGAGAGGATCCAACCGCTGATGACGTGTTTTATAACAGTTTCAATGCCTACTGCCTAGTGAGTTCTGTTCCTCGACGATTTAGTCGGTGAACAACTGGGCACAATAAATAAAGGCAACATACCAGGTGCAAACCAGGCTGTCCGTGCAAACCCGTGCAAACCAACTAACAAAAGTCGCAAAAAATTCTCAAAAAAATTATGTATATACTTCATAGCCTTCCTTACCACTGTATAAAATTTCAAGTTCAAATTCATCATATGTTAAGAGATACAAAAAAGAGAAAGTTTTAAGAATTTTCTCTTTTATTTATCTCTCAGAATTTTCTCTTTTTAGTATCTCTTAACATACGATGAATTTGAAATTGAAATTTTATACAGTGGTAGAGTAGTCTATGAAGTATATACATAATTTTTTTGAGAATTTTTTGCGACTTTTGTTAGTTGGTTTGCACGGGGTTTGCACGGACAGCCTGGTTTGCACCTGATATGTTGCCATAAATAAATGGTTGCTCAGATTAGGCAGATGAATTTAGGCTTAGTAATATGCTAGCTCCTTTCAATCTGTAAATGCAAACCGAATTATTTGAATTAATCTGTCGATCTTGTCAAATGGGAAGAATAGTCGTTTCATTATTATGCAGAAACTATGGGGTTTGTTTGTATTTTCCAATTTGTGGGTTCTAGCTCTCCTCGGTTAAAGGTTATTCTGCTCATGCCTCTTGGAATCACAAAGCAGTGCGAATAACCATAGTGAAAAAGTGACTTGCCTGGCAGAATGAAAGGCGAAGGGCCTTAGGTTGTAATTGCTTAATTTGCCCTACTGGAAGATTGCCATCCCATCCTTGTAAGTTCCATCTGGTCTGGTGTAGCTGGTGCAAAACTTGAACTATTTTACACCTTAGGGCAATCGTCGAAGTCTAAATATATGTTTTCCATGTAAGCCTTTTCATTAATTTCTTCATGATGTATCCCTGGTTTGCAAAAAGAGTAGTGGTTGTTTTCCATGTGCCCAGCCTACTCCAATTGTACCTCTTGATGAAGCTTCAAAAGGTTTAAGAATTCAAGGGTGCTAAAAAAGGTGCTATTTGTAATTGAGAACAGTGTGCCATGCACCCCCAAATGTCTTCAAACAGCACAGCACAAGATCACCATGCAGCAGGAAGTAGCATCAACCCAAATGAACTTGCAGATCAAGGTAAAAGGTTTTCAAGTCTGCACACGCCCTACAGAAGGTGCCTAATTCATTTTCTGGTATGCTAATTTACAGTGTTTGGTTGTTTTTACCATAAAGGCATAAACCATGAAGTTTCAGTCAATGTTAAACCAATTAGTTTTGTTGAAATTCTGTTCATGCTCATTTAGACTGTATGTTAGTATGGTGTGTTTGTGCTTCAGAAAATTCAGCTTCTACCAAGTGTCATTGCAATTATACAGATGTTGTATGATGAACATGTTTGCGAATTATTGTTTGGCATGGCTATACGCAGTAGTTGCAACTCCATAACATGCTCCTATAAATTGTTGTTAGTTGCTGCTATCTGTTAGCTATGCTATATAATCTGGAAAGCTGAGTCATTTGAAATTATCAAAACATTATTAAGTGTGAGCGTGACTGTGGTCAGACAGCCACATGGTAAATCGGGGGAACAAGTGTTCATCGCAATGTTTTACATGATAAAGCACTAAAACCACCTTTGGATCCTTCACTGATATTTTTGCCCCAACTGATAAAACGATCTTCTTTTTCTTTCCACACGACGCCACTTCTGGCTACTGGACCTTCACCTCGGTGACGTTCCGCTTGCGCTCCCCGGTGCGCGGCACGGTGACGTAGAGCACGCCGTCCTTCACCTCCGCGGTGATCCCCTCGGCGCGCGCGTCGTCCGGGAGCAGCAGGCTGGCGTGGTACCCGCTCGCCGACCACCACTCGCCGTCGTCGCCATCCTCGCCGTGCTCCCGCTTCTCGCCCTCGATCACCAGAACGCCGTCCTCCACCGCCACGCGCACGTCCTCCTTCCCGAGCCCCGGCACCTCGAACCGCAGCCGGTACCGCGCCTCGTCCTCCCGCACCTTCCCCGACAGCAGCCGCGACGGCGCCAGCCGCTCCAGCGGCCGGCTGAGGGTCTCCGCCACCTGCGATAGCGCGCTCCCGAGCCCTGCAGCGTGCCCGTCGCCGTCAATCGCCGGTTACGCTACAGGTGTGTTGCCAAAGATCGGGAGGGGAGAGTGCTTGCAGGTCGTACCGTCGACGAAGCGGAACGGGGTGAAGTCGCGGAGGTCTCGCCACGCCCAGCGGCGGCCGCGGCGTGCGTGGGCGGACTGACCCGACACGGCGACCTCCCGGCCTCCGGCGTCAGAGTCGGCCGCCGACGACGTCGAGAAGAGGGAGTGAAGGCTCACGTCCACCGCCGGGGCAGCGGCGTACGCTGGCCTCGCCAGCGCCAGCGCGCGGCTGGCGAGGGTCCTGTTGAGGCACAGGCGAGCTAGAGCCATGTCCCAGCCGGAACAAACGGATTTGCTTCTGCCGAGCTGCTGGGCACTCGATCGCTTCGTCACTCTGGGTCACTCTGCTCGGCGATCCAGGTGGCGATGGGGTGCTATAAAGCGGCCAGAGGAGGCCGCGACACGCATGCTGAGAAGGCCGGAGAGGCGTCTGGAAAGGAAGGAAGCGGCCACTTCTGTCACCTTCTGGGCGCGCCCAGGATCGATCAAAAGCAGACTTGACACAAAGAGGGTACACAATTCCTCCAGAGACTGGTAGTGGTGGGCTTCAGCCTTCATGTTTCCAGCATCTTTGTTTCTTCTTATTGAGGCCCAAGTGAACATCATGGCTTACTTTTCCCTGCAAACATTCTGATTTTCCATCTGAAAGCGCACATTATACGCTAAGCCAAGTTTAAGAAGACAATATGTGATCGAAGAACAAGGAACAACGGAAACTGAACGCTATGATCTGTGAACGCAATTACTAGAAGCAGAAACGAAAGAATATTTTACACTTGCTTAAGAGAGGGATGCCATCATGTCTCCAAGACAATCCACATTCATCACCACACAAGCTTCGGCAGCCTATTAAAGTTGCGTACATTTCAGCGATTTCATAACGTGGACTCAAACAACACACTTCCAGCATTAACGGACTCTAATCGTATAGGCCTTCCTGCTCCCAGCTCATCACGAGGAAATCGACCATTTCCTGACAGACGGCCCAATGCACAAGTCAATGTGTTGTCTCAAAAAAGGATGCATGTGTCAAAGGAAGATGGGATGTAGCTTTTCAAGAGATCTTACACTGAGAGGGATCGGTTGTGCAAACGATTTCGTGCTTCCAAGCAGGCTCTCATATGTGGCATTACGACTGCAGTCACCAGGCAGACATTAGTGCAAAAGCCATCAATCAGAAACTACCCTAATTTTGAAGTATTAGACAAGATTCTGCAACTCCTGGAATGCCAGCCAGGTAACAATCAGATTCATATACAAATAGCATATCATCAGCAACCATAATATATCACAACTTCAGGTATTTCAAATAACAATTAAAAGTGTGGTAGAAACCACAACTGGTTCATTTCCATGCAGGTAGTGAAGAAGGTAGATTTCATGTAACTAAAATTACAACACGAGGAACTATTTTGGCCACTGCAAAATACGTAGAAAATTTAAGACCTTTGGCATTCCATAACAAAAGAAAGGAAATTTCGACTAACCTTATTTTTGGTTCTTGACTTTGACCCTGGGAAATACGCCTTCGTTTTCCAATCCACTGTTGTCGAGTCTGGTGCCATAGTAGAAGACCTATGGTTGTACAAATGAGGGGAGGGGGGAATATCAGTGAGTGAACCATAGGTGGATTCTCGTTGCTTTATATCATAAAAAATGACACTTGCCCTTTAGGGTTTGGATTCAGGAGTCATAATAAGATCAAATGAATTACTAATTGGCTGTGTGACGATTGTCAGAGGTTGACCAAGCCTATTGCCAGGCACAGACTTAATATTTTAATAATTACAAATGGCTCAACTAACAGATTATATAGCATGGCTAGCAGATACCAGCAACTACCTACCAATTATAGGAGCATGTTATCGAGTTGTACCAACTATTGCGTACAGCCATGATATAGATAGTAATTTGCAAATATGTTCACCATACAGCATCTTGTAAAATCGCCATGACCCTAAGTAGTAGCTAAATTTTTTGGAGCACAAACAAACCATGCTGAAATGCAGTCCAAATAAGCATAAATGGAACTTTTACAAACAAATATTTGTTTAAAACATGTTGTCTGAAAATTCATGGGAGTATGGAACAAACAATCAAGATCTTAAATTGGTAGCCAGTAGGCACATTTTCCTGCGCAAGTGCAGACATGAAACCTCTTTTACCTTGATTTACAAATTCATTTGGGTTGCTGCTACTTCCAGCAGCATGCTGATCATTAGGTTGTGCTGTTGTGCTGATTGAAGACATACTATGTCGGGATTGCAGGGCACTATTCTCCATTTCGTGCGGACTTGAACTCCAAAAGTCGTAAGACAAATTGCGCCTTTTTACAGAGCGCCCTTGAATTCTTAATCCTTTTGAAGGCTCATCAACAGCTATTATTGGAGTAGGTTGGGCACAACCAAAACAACCTCTGCTCTGTTGCAAACCAGGATCGGCCAATAAATGATTAGTACCAGGTACTTGATACAAGTAACATGCACAAATAATTAAGGGGTTACACTGAAAACACATAGTTAGACGATTCCCAATACTAGATTAGTATAAGTTGTGTACCAGCTTGGGACCAGGCCCAGCTATATCCGATCAGTCGGAAATTACTAGGAGGTGGTGGCCATCTTCCAGTAGGCACTAAGCATTTACAATTTAAGGCAAGCACAAACAAAAAACTTCAATACAAAATGAGAAAATAAAAACAACCCCCATAGTCTGTACAGAATACGGAAACAACTGTTCTTATTTGACTACATAGACAATTGATCTAAATAGTTCTGTTTGCATTTACAAAACCTAAAAAATACTAAGCCCAATTTCATCAAGACAATTTGAGCAATCATTTGTTTATGGTATCCAGTTGGTCAATGACTAAATCGTCAAGGAGTTAAACACCCTAGGCATGAAACCAATTACAAATATATACTTTAGTAGCATTTTAGGTGCCAGTTTGTTATTGCAGGTAACCAGCTTGCTCAGTCATCAGTAGCCAGTATTAAGTGAACTGCAAGTCCATAATTCAAAAAAGATACCAAGTACAAGTAATCTACATGCACCACTCAATTAAATGGGCAGTTAGGTGCAGAAATAGTAGGTAAGAATTCCCCTTTTCTAGTTTCACAAATAATTGTACACTAGAGTATTGATCCAGGAAGGCAAACATCAATCAGTTTCTCTTTTCTGTTGTACTGGTTACTTTTGGAGGCTGCTGATTGCAAACTTAAGGGAGCAGGAAAGAAAAAGGAGCTTAAGGGAGACCTAACACGAAAGCAAAAGTATCAGGGCAATAAACCAGCATTGCTGGAAAATAATCCTAGCAGAGATAACGGCCGGTGTAGAAGCAAGCAGAATACGATAGCAAATCAATCATCCCCATCATCAATTACATACAGCTAACCGTAATGAGGCCATTCTATTGTCCCTTCTACCGGAGCTGTCTAGGGTTAACTAGGCTTTAAGACTAATAGCAGCCATCTCGGTGCCTGGTAAGTGCTACCTATCCGTTCCAAACAGAGATTACCGAGGCAACAAATTTGATCACGGCTACAGCGTACAGCCAATCGCGTAGGCACAGATAGCTCCAACCCACAGCCAATCGCGTCGGAGCAGCAGCAGCAGCAAGCAGACAAGCCAGCAATCAATCAACTCATCCCGCGTGTGTTCAGAAGAGGGCAGGAGGGAAGAGGGAGGCGTACCCGACGCAGGCGACGAAGCGGCGCACCCAGGAGGAGAGCGACCCGCAGCTCAGCAGCATAGCATCCGGCTCTGCCGCGCCGCCGACGGCGGCCAGTCCACAGCAGTCGCGCCCGCGCCCGCGCCCGCGATCCCCGGAACCCTACCCCCTGGGCTCTGGTTGGCTGCCACCGGCGGATTGGGGGATTCACCTCGCACCTCACCGGAAAGAAGAAAAAAAAATCCGCCTCGCTCGCTTCCACAGCTTGACGCTGCGTGCTGCGATAATGGCGGCCTCCCAGCCCTCCTTATCTGCAGCAGCTCCACCTCGCTTTCGGAGGGGGGAGGGGGGGGGGGGGGGGGGGGGGGGGGCGCGGGGGAATCATTGCGGCCGTGCCTGGCTGGACGCCGTACGTGGGGGCGATCGGGCGCGTCCACCGCCGGATCGACGGCCGGGAGGCTGCCACGGATGACGGGCCCGGCCCGGTGGGACCGTTTCGGCCTGGTGGGGGGGGGCAAGGAATCGGGGATTACGTGGCGTTAATCGCGACGGGAATCGCGAGACCGAAACCCTGGCGTGCAAGCCGCAGCGGAGGCAGTGGTTGGGCTAGGAATTCCGTTACGTGCTCGCAATCGCAACGGGTACAGAGCAGGTACTCTCACATCTATTCTCTTGTTCTCCGTTCTCCCCAATTTACCCGAACCCCAGGGACTATTTAGCTGATTCGTTTTCACTGCAAAAATTGGTAGTGCTATTTAGTTGTTTATGCGTACGGATGGTAATGAGTCATGCTCCAAATGTTCATTTATAATTCAACTCAGTATTTTTACCACTCCTAGTTTAAAAATATGTAAAATATAAGTTCAACTCTTTTTAAGTTTGATCTTTAAATTTTTAGATCATTTATCATCCCTATGTATGTATTCATGGTAGTAGGGCTGTTGACAATTTAGACGAAATCCACCTCGATTTGGAGTTTTTCTGCTTCCTCCGTAAAAAAAAGTGCAACTCTTTTTTTAAGGAGTTAAATAATTTCAAATTTGATCAAATCTATATAAAAAATATTAACATTTATATCTCCAAATAGATTTAGTATGAAAATATATTACATGATTAGACTGTCTAATGATACTTATTGTATAATATAATTTTAATATTTATTTTATACAAATTAGATCAAATTTAAAATTATTTGACTTCTTGGAAAATGTATGTTGTATTTTTTTTGAACGGAGGGAGTAGGTATTTACGGAGCTTTCAAAATACTATATCCGGGAACCAGCATCTAGCATGTATTCAATTCGCTTCACCCTGCTTGGTGCATGCCTCCTTTTGCCGCTGTTGGATTGGATATCAGCTCGACCTGATGATCGCACTCTCCGATCTTCCCGAGCCTCGTCGTCCTTCTTCCTAGTAAACCCAACGAAGAAATCGTAGCTAGTCAGTGTTGGTCAACCGAACAAGATTCCACGTGGGTCCGGCAAGGTCCGAGCACTAACCTAACCTAATCTGTGTTTTGTCGTCGATGGTCTACCGTGTGTGGTGGGCCGTATTTACGAACGCGCGCCGGACGCACGACGTCGTTTTTGGGCCCAGCATGCAATTGGGCCAGGGATTACATTAGTGCCACATCGATTTACTAACCTCGGGGGACCAGCCGTGACGAAGCTCACGGCGCCTCGGGGTTGGAAGGGGCCGGGCGATTGTGGATCGCGGGTGGGCCGAACGCGCCGGCTCCGGCGCCGCGCCGCTCCGATGCCTCCACCGTCACCCTCCACCACGGCCACCGCTAACCCGAACTTCTTCTTCAACTCCGGCTGAGCTGATGACGACACCGGAAACTCTGGGGAGCCTCCCACGCAGCTAGGGCTCCTGACCGAGGCAACGTCGATTTAATGCATGCTGGGATCGCTGCCTATAATGGACGGCGACCGCTAACGCATCCAAATGGGCTTTGCCTCGGGAAAAGGCCTCCATACCGTGGGCCTGCTTTCTTCTCGTTGGGCAGCGTTGGGCTCGACCCAGCCCCCTCCTTCCAACTCCACTCCCACTCTCCTTTTTTGTTTTTTTCCTCTATCGGAGTCGTAGCCATCTCCGGATTTGCTTGGTTCCTGTTTGTGCGGTGACGTCAGGCTGCCGCGTCAGCGGCTCGTCTTTGTCTGCCGGCATAATTGTGCGTAGCTAGGGGCGACGCCACGTTAAGTCTGCCCAGGGTAAAATTTTTTTTGCCACTAATTAAACTTAAAATTACCATATAATTCTGAGAAGTTATTTTAGTCCCTGAAGGAGTGCACCATGGTCAATTGGAAACTAGCTTCGCCCCTGTGCGTAGCGGACACGAGCTTGCGTAGAGCCAGCAATGGATCTCCTCATCCTCATTTCCCACGCTGCAACTTTCACTGGATATTTCCTTTCAAAAAAAATTCACTGGCTACAGTGACCAGCAGGACAACGGTTCCAAGCTTCTCAGTAGAGAATCAGTGTTGCGGTACACTGTCCTTTCTCCGTACTGTATCCAGCTGAAATGCTTCCAAAATTCTATTGTGACTTGTATTTTTCCGAATTTTCCTTAGTGGGCTGACGTTTTGTTGCCCATTTGACACTCTTTTGCTAGAATTTCATAAGGAGGCCAATTACTTGACGTGTTAGTGCATTGTTGCAACCCACAAGCTCTTGTATTTACCATCCTTTACCACCTCTAGTTACATTGTTGTATGTGTGATTATTCAGTTTTATGTGGACCATACATGGCATTCCGGAACTTGTGGTCACTAGTCTTTATTTGAATATTCAACCACGTAGTCAACTTGTGGTGACAACTACACTACCAAGTAATTTTCATTCTTGCCGTGTCATATAATCTCGATTAGTGCCATTTTATAGTCTACTAAATAGGTTTGGGCGAGCTCACATGCACCCACACCAAAATGCAAAATCAACAAGCAAATTTTCACCATGTATAATGATCAAATTCTCCTAAAAAATCGTATTAACGATCAAATTCATAAACCCACAAGGCAAGCGCACCCCCTTCTAATTTGCTCTAGCTTCACCATTTGCAGGGTTACAAATCTTTATGATCCAAAAGTAGTACCTACGTCTGTGGTCATGAGATCAAGGTCTACCAGTCCAATCTCCTACAAGCATTTATAGATTTGAGTATAACTGACTGCGTGAAGATCCCTGTCACTACCGGACGCGGCTGATTTGCCGAGTGCCCCGAGCACTTGGCAAAAACGCAGAGGCACTCGGCAAAGCCTTTGCCGAGAGCCCCACTCGGCAAAGGGCTCTCGGGGAAGCCGGGGTCGGCAAAGGATACTTTGCCGAGAGCTTTGCCTCGGGCTCTCGGCAAATTGTTTACCGAGAGCCAAAAACGGCCCTCGGCAAAGAAAAGTGGCCGTCACGGCGCGCCACCGTGGACGGATCCTTTGCCGAGTGTCACCGTCAGGCTCTCGGCAAAGGACCGAGTCAACGGCCACCCTGGTCGCCTTCTTTGCCGAGAGCCCAGTCAAGAGCACTCGGCAAAGAGGGCATCCAGAGCTGCGCCGTTCTGCCTCTTTGCCGAGAGCCACTGGAGGCAGCACTCGGCAAATCTTATTTTTTTTAATAACCTCCCTATTTTCTCTTTGCTTGATTAGAAGTAGAAGTAATGAAAGAACGGGTGGAGACAAACATAGAATTATGCAGTAACAATCAGAACTGAGAGGGCCTGGCGGACTGTCCGCCAGGACGCCTCAGTTCTGATTGTTCCCGCGAAAACAAGTGATGTCAAGAATTAATCCAATGGGGCTCAAACTTTGTAGGCACATTCGCTGTAGCCAAGTATATCACAAAGTACACAATGAACAATCAAAGTACATTCAGTCTAGCTAAGTCTCAAATGCAAATAACTCCATCATCTATGCCGAAGGTGGCCAGTTGTTCGGGTTGGTCTGATTTAGAGAAATATACGGATCATTGGAGGCCGCCGACTGATTCTGCAACATATAGATGAAATGTATGAGTGAAACGACAAAATAAACGACATATTGAACATTGCATACTCATTGAAGTAGAAAACGGATCGGTGGGTGGTCTAGATGGGGTGACGAAGGGAGGTGGCGGAGGTAGACCCGTCGCGGCGCCAAGACTCTGAATGTACGCGAACATGCTCGCCATCCTCTGTCGGTCAGCCTCCCGCTCGGCCTCCATCTCCACCCTCATCCTTGCCTCCAACTCCAAACGTTCTCTCCTCTCTTCTTCCAGCTGAGCCTGCAAAATTTTTACCCCAATATTACAATAATACAAAAGAGAAGTTATGTAATATAATAGATAAAAAATGTATGAATAAGCAACAACCTGGAGTGCCTGGAGACGGGTCGTCGAACTGTCCGGACGAGGTCGGATGCCTGCGCTCGAGCTCGTTTGCCGTGCTTTTATCTGAGATAGAGTCGGAGTAGAAGAGGAGTCGATCGCGCCGTCGCAAATCCAGTACCGTCCATGCTTCTTTCCTCCTCCGACCTTCATGACAATTTCAGCGTCAAGATCCTCCTGGGTCGGATCGTACTCTGGCCGGTGCACCTCCCTCGCTATCGATGTGTACTCATTGAGGCGAGTATAGATGCTCGGGTTGCTGTACGCCTCGGGCCCGTCCTCCGCGTTGTAGCTGACGCTGGATGTCGCTTTACCCTTGTGGGATAGAGCATACGCCATGAATTTGTTGCACTGCTGCCCTCCATGTGCCGCCGACTGCGAGAAATAAGATGATGAGAAATCATGCATAGTTGAATAACCACAAAAGGAGTAAAGTCGCGTACCCATGCTTGGGCGTACTCGGTCAGGTTATGGTTGCCTTGGTGGTGTGGCACACCGGCCATAGTCAGACGGTACTCACGACGCTCCTGGTGCAAAGCGTTCCAGTCGTCGGATAACCACTTAGCAACTATCTGCTGCCAGCACTCAGGAAAGTGGGCACACCAATGAGGAACCATCTACATGACATCAAGTAGAAGACATATTAGTAGAGGACATTAAGCCAACTTAATGTAAAAAGAAATCAAATTTTGGTATTTACCTGCAAGTACTGCTCCTCAGTCAACGTCATAGTTCTTGCTTGCGTCTTGGTGACCTTCTGTCCAAGGACGACGGCGTGGTAGTTGATGATTGACTGGAGGCGCTGCTCGTAGAACATGTCGGTAATGAGCTTTTTGCAGCGATACTCGGCAACCACATCCGCCTGCGCGTCCATCCCGGCCTGTAGTCTGTAGAAATCCTGCAATAAACACGATATATATATTTCAATCATATTATCAAGGATGTGCAACGAATGCGATATATTGATCACTTGCCCAAAGCTCGCCCTTCACTCGCTCAGCCAAGTTGGGCCACTATCTGCCGGCAACATCCCGCATGTCGGGGACGGCCCGGTAGTGCTCCCACGTATAGGCCGGACACGGCTCTCCGGCCAACGTGACCAGGCCAGGGAAGTGATCCCTAACCAGAAGACCCAAGATGCCATTCACATGGCGTCTGTGAGCACCAACGGGCCTCTCCACAACTATCCAGTTCCTGGACACGTGATTGATAAAAATTATTAATTTGTACCACAAATTTGAAATTATAACGTAAACAAGTACTGAAGACATGTAAATTTACTTACTTATCCCCTTGGGGAGCTATGATCGGGCGTTTTGCTTCAGGAATCGGTCGCTGGGGGAGACTCGCCGGACCTCGCTGGTAGACGGTTGACGAAGCAGAGGCCTCCGTGCCCTCCTCGTCCGCCTGCTCGTCGTCCCCTGGCCCCTCCTGGTGGACCACCTCGTCCGCCTGCTCGTCCTCCCCTCCGGGAGCGCCTGCTCCTCCTCCTCTGGCGGCACCTCCTCCTCCGGGAGCGCATGCTCCTCCTCCGGCGGCGCCTGTGTTGTCGCCCTCCTGCCACTCCCCCTCCTCCTCCTGGAAGACGGTCCCTCAGCCGCCTCGGACGTCGGCTCACTGCTCCCCCCCGAAAACCTCTTGTAAAGGGCCGCTACACTCTTCTTCATCCCGCGGCCCACCATCTCTGGTGAATCACCTGCAATTAAAAGAAAATTAATAAGTACAGATAAATATATAATACATACTTAGATAAATACATAAAGAAAATAGAACATAATTACGTAATAATTATGTGGATGAAGAGAGATAGAGGAGCTTCATCCAAGAGGTATAGGGGGTTTTGGACAGCCTCCCACGGACATAAGACGATGGGCCCACGAAGAGATACGTTGGATGAAAGAAAAATGATCAGTTCTGCTGGCTGACCCCGAGCTGTCCTGGCAGACTGTCCGCCATGACTGGCGGACAGTCCGCCAGGACCTCTCAGCTAGCCAAAAAACCTTCTTTCCAAGGGATTGATCCAAACTTTTAGATATATTAGAGAGATGATTGGATGTATATGAGACAAAGCAGAAGACAAATAAAACACAGTTTTCAAGCCAACATAAAAAAAGTTTACCACTTTAGATCAACATGGATAATTACGTAATAAGTACAGATAAATATATAATACATACTTAGATAAATACATAAAGAAAATAGAACATAATTACATAATAATATAGTCTTACATTGACTAAAAATATTCATCATAGTCGGGATTAGCTGGGTCATAGTCCTCATCATCACTGTCAATCATGTCGTAACCAACAAGATCAGAAGACTCGGTGTCTTCATTTGCATTGTCTACTTGTAGTCGTTCTAGCATGTGTAAATCCTTAACGCTATGCACCTCTTCCTCCTCCCCCGCATCATCAACCACTTCAACTTCCATTTCATTTGCCTCGGTTAATTCTATCTCGAATCGCCCTTATAGCCCCTCTTCTTGAAAGAACTCTCCATCATATATGTTCGGATCTAAGTTGTAATCATCATCGTTAGGGACAGGTACCCTACCGTGCGGTGATGTCTTGTACACAATATACCAACCCTTAAGATGCTCTTTGCTTTCACACGCATATGGGAGATAATAAACTTGTATAGCCTGTTGAGCAACAACATAGACATCATCTATGGTCATGACTGAATCCTGTCGAATTTCAACTAGCCCAACATTAGAATGCGTCCGTCTCATTGCTTGAGGGTCAAACCAATGACATTTGAATATCACGGGATTAAGTGGTTTCGAACCATAGTAGCTGAGTTCATATATTTCTTCAATTCTTCCATAATACTCAATCCCATCAAGGCCGGGAGTAAACACCCCAGAATTTGTGGTCTTTCGATTGGGTCGACATTCCTCATGACTGCTTGTACAAAAACGATATCCATTCACGTCATAACCAGAATATGACTTGACCTTATATCCAAAGCCACCGGCCACCTGTCTCAACTGGGCACTCAAGGTTGCATCGCTAACGCCCTGCAAGTTCAAGTACGATTGGACAAACTAAGTAAAAACAACTTAGAGTGAAATGCTAAGTACGGGCTAGATTGGACCGTACCTTCTGTTTGAACCAAGAAATAAAATTGGGGGATCCATTTCCTGCACCTTGTTTGAGCAGGGTATCTAATTCCTGCTCCGTGATATCCCTTGATTGAAGCCAGAATTCTTGAATAAATTGTTGCATGTACGGTGTCACCTCGTCAAGGTTGGTCAACACATACAGCATGATCCGACACCACTCTTGATGACTCAACCTCTTGGTGGTCGAACCACTTGCAGTTCCAAGCTGACCTTGAAAAAGGCTGAGTCTCGAGTCATTTTCGCTAGCATTGTAACGAGCCAGTGGATTATGCACACTAGGTAGGTTGTCACCATAGTATACTGATGTAAAGTTCGACACCTCCTCCAGAATGTATGCCTCGGCAATGGAACCCTCAATTTTGCTTTTATTTCCACATTTCTTTCGGATAACCTTTAGGCATCTCTCAATTGGATATCACCACCGACCCTGCACGGGACCCCCCATTCGTGCCTCATACGGGAGATGCAATATCATATGCTCCATCGGATTAAAGAATCCGGGTGGAAAGATCTTCTCCAACTTACATAACAACACCGGTGCGATTCTTTCCAAGTCTGCAACTAAGGTCCGTGATAACTCCTTTGCACAAAGTGTGCGGAAGAAGTAGCTCAACTCTGCAAGTACCAGCCAGACATGCTCAGGGACATAACCTCGAACCATCGCTGGAAGAAGCCGCTCAATCCATATGTGGTAGTCATGACTCTTCATCCCTAAGACTCGCAAAGTAGACAAGTTGACTCCTCTACTCAGATTAGCTGCATAGCCATCAGGGAACATCAACGCCTTGATCCATTGTAGTACTTCTATCCTTTGGGGCTTGCTCAAGACATAATCGGCCTTAGGCCTTCTCCATGTCTTTCCTCGTGCAGGAGGCCTCATTTCTAAGTTTGGTCTGTCACACAATGTTGCTAGATCCAACCTAGCCTTAACATTGTCCTTTGTCTTCATGGGAATATCCATGATTGTTGCCCAAAGTGCTTCAGCAACATTCTTTTCAGTGTGCATCATATCAATGTTGTGTGGAAGGAGCAGATCGTCATAATACGGGAGCCGAGTCAAGCCCGACTTATGAGTCCACATATGTTGCTCACTATATCCTACAAAGCCACCCTCTGGATTGATCAAGAGACCATCTATCTGCTGACGAATCTCGGCACTAGTCCTCATCGGACTTGCGAGGTCTGTCACTGTAACACCTTTTGTAAAGTTTTTGATGTCTCGTCTGAATGGATGGTCAAGAGGTGGGAACTGTCGATGTTTGTCGAACGCAACATACTTACTACCCTTCTGCAACCAAAGGAACCTAAGACGTTCCTTGCATACCGGACATGGGAATTTGCCGTGAACACACCACCCGCAGAAGACCCCATACGCCAGAAAATCATGCAGAGAGTATTGATACCAAACATGCATCTTGAAGTTGGTCTTTGTGGCCCGATCATATGTCCATACCCCTTCTTCCCAAGCATGGACCAATTCATCAATCAGCGGCTCCATGAACACACCCATATTTTTCCCCGGGTGTCCAGGAATAATCAACGATAACAATATGTTCTGTCGTTGGAATGCTATGCCTGGGGGGAGATTGAGGGGAATCAGAAACATGGGCCAACACGTGTATGTGGCAGCCATCGCTCCATATGGATTGAATCCATCAGTTGCCAGCGCAATACGAACATTATGAGCATCACTGGCTTTGTCCCGATGAATGCTATCAAAGTAGGTCCATGCTTCACCATCTGATGCATGTACCATCTTGTGAGGATTGTATCGTTTCCCTTTCTTATGCCATGTCATCTGTTTCGCGGATTCCTCAGTCATGTACAGCCGTTGGATCCTCGGTATGACCGGCAAGTGACGTAGGATTGTCACGGGGATGTCAAGCTGCCTCTTGTTGCCATCACCAGAGTCAACCTCCAAGAACCTAGAGGATTTACACTTCGGACAGTACTTTTCTTCCGCGTATTTTTTCCTGAACAGGACACATCCGTTCGGACAGGCATGTATCTTGTCATACGGCATATTGAGTGCACGAAGAAGTTTCTGTGACTCGTACATGCTCTTTGGCAGGATGTGACCCTCTGGAAGCAGGCTGCCAATAACTGTCAGTATACCATCAAAGGTGTCTCTGCTCAGGCTGTACCGCGACTTCAACGCCATTACTCGTCCAATGGCATCCAGCTGAGAAACTTTTGTATGTCCGTGAAGGGGTTTCTGTGCTGAGGCAAACATATCGTAAAACGCCTTTGCGGACCCCTCAGGCTCCTCCTCTACAAGTTCTTTAGCAAAGTGTGCCTCATGATAGTCATCTAACATGTCCACTACACCAGCCTCAGCATCACAATCCTCGACACGTGGTCTCACCACGTCCTCTCTCCTACGATGGCCTTCACCATGATGGATCCACCGGGTATAGTTTGGCGTAAATCCATTAAGGAAGAGATGTTCCCCCATGACATCCTGTGTTTGTCTTTTCCTGTTAGCACACTTGCTGCATGGACAGAAAATTCTAGCCGCTCCTTTAGCATTCTCGCCCCACGCCTGTTCCAAGAATTCATTGGTGTTCTTAATCCACTCAGGGCTGACATCTCTCTTACTACGGTGACCAGTGTACATCCACCTATGGTCCTTCATCCTCTACTATACACAACGAAAACTAGTTAATATCAATTATATACGATAAAAGACTAGTAAAACTAAATTAATACGAAGTCTCTATAGTACTAGCGGCTAAAAGACGCATACACCCCGTAAAATAACCTAACTGGAAGTTAATAACTAATTGTCTAAAATTCACTAAGTTACTAAACAAGTAATAGGAGCTTCATCCAAGAGGTATAGGGGGTTTTGGACAGCCTCCCACGGACATAAGACGATGGGCCCACGAAGAGATACGTTGGATGAAAGAAAAATGATCAATTCTGCTGGCTGACCCAGACATGTCCTGGCGGACTATCCGCCAGGCTTGGCGGACAGTCCGCCAGGACCTCTCAGCCAGCCAAAAAACCTTCTTTCCAAGGGATTGATCCAAACTTTTAGATATCTTAGAGGGATGATTGGATGTATATGAGACAAAGCAGAAGACAAATAAACACAGTTTTCAAGCCAACATAAAAAAAGTTTACCACTTTAGATCAACAACCAAGAGAAATCGGGATTTTCACAAACAAAGCATGCATCATTTTGGAAATTCATTTTGTTTAAAAAAGAAATTCTCCACTAGGCAAGCAGGTGTGCAACATTTCATTCAACACTCCTAGAGTCAATAATGATTAGCTCACTTCTTAACTCACAAACTCTGAAATCAATACTATAATTAAGCAATTGTTTCCTTTTAATATCCTTTTCAAATCTCCAATCCACAAGGGGTAGATCTATCGGGCATACGCGAACACATACTTCACAAGCATTGCAATCATCTTATCTACTAGCAAGGCGGGGGTCGTCACCTAGACTGGAGGCGACGTTGCCGGCGGCGGACGGACGGTCGGCGACAGCACCCGAGGAGCGCTCGCCGGTGAGACGACGGCGTTGGGAAGACTGCTGTGTGGGAGCAGTGGCGTCGGGGTGTGAGCAGCGGCGTCGGCGGCCTCGGGGCGGCGTGCCCGCGGCCTCGGAGTGGCGAGCCAGCGGCCTCAGGGCGGCGAGCCCGCGGCCTCGTAGGCGGGCGGCGCGGGCGGGGGCGGCGTGGGCGGGGGCGGCGCGGCGGGCGGCGCGGCGGGCGGGCGTGGGCGGCAAGCGTGGGCGGCGGCGGCCGGGCGGGGGCGCGGGCGGGCGGCGTGGGCGCGGACGGGGGCGCGGGCGGGGGCGCGGGTGGCGGCGGCGTGGGCGCGGGCGCGGGCGGCGGCGGCGTGGGCGCGGCCGGGAGGCGCGGGCGGCGCGGGCACGGGCGCGGGCGGCGTTGGCGTGGGCGGCGGCGTGGGCGTGGGCGGCGGCGGCCGGGCGAGGGCGTGGGCGGCGGCAGGCGGGCATGCGCGGGCGGGGGCGGGCGAGATAAAGCCACTCGTTTGCCGAGTGCCCTAGATCTGGCGCTCGGCAAAGCCTTCTCTTTGCCGGTGCATCTGTGGCACTCAGCAAAGCCTCCCGCATGCCGCGCCATTATCCGCACGCGCTATCTTCGATTGAGCCCCCGCCCCCGCCCCCGGCCCCGCTGCGCCGCCGCCGCTCCCCCGGCCCGCATTCCCGGCCGCCGCCCGCGCTGCCCGCGCCGCCCGCCGCCGGCCCGCGCCCCCGCCCGCGCCGCGCCGCGCCGCGCCCCCGCCCGCCCGCCGCGCCGCGCCGCGCTCCCGCCACCCCTGCCGCCCGTGCAGGCACTCCCCCGCCCCGCGCCCCCGCCCCCTGCCCCGCCGCGCCGCCGCTCCCCCGCCCCGCGGCCCCAGCCCGCACCCCCGCCCGCGTTCCCGGCCGCCGCCCGCGCCACTAGCCGCGCCGCGCCGCCCGAGCCGCTCGCCGCGCCGCGCCGAGCTGCCGCTCCCCCGCCCCGCGGCCCCGGCCCGCGCCCCCGCCCGCGTTCCCGGCCGCCGCCTGCGCCGCCCGCCGCGCCGCCCCCGCCCGCCGGCCCGCGCCCCCGCCCGCGCCATTCATATTCATTGGTATGGTTGCGCATGTTGTATCTGCTATCCCATAGTACTTATCTAGGCTTAGAACACATGGTCACCTTGGAGCCTAGCTATTTCTTTGTGCTGTGCAGATCTTGTCTTTTTTTAATAACCTCCCTATTTTCTCTTTGCTTGATTAGAAGTAATGAAAGAACGGGTGGAGACAAACACAGGATTATGCAGTAACAATCAGAACTGAGAGGGCCTGGCGGACTGTCCACCAGGATGCCTCAGTTTTGACTGTCCGCTATTTCTTTGTGCTGTGCAGAGAGTGTTTGTTGTCTATTATCTTTGGCTGTCATGTTGCTTTCACAATTTTCATAACTTGTGAGACCGAAAGAAACTTACCATAGGCATGTCTTGGGGCTTTTAGTCAACAATTAACACCCCTTTCACACTTGTGATCTCATCTGAGTGCTCCTTGTGGCCAACTACATGATGACTTTCCAGAATTAACTAGGGTTGGTTTACACCTTGAGTAACTGGGAGAATAGAGCAATCTGGGACTGTGATCTGTACTTGTTCAATATATAGGTATTGCTACTTGTATTTTTTTGGGGGGGCAAATAATTTTGAGCTGATAAGCTTTCATTCAGAATACTGATAAAGTTTTCTCGACCATATGAGACCCTAAATCTGTGTTTTATCTCCCTTCTTGAAAGTGGATGATATCTCAATTCTTTAACTTGAAGGGGTTTAATAAGGTTCTCGGCTATGTATTTAGAAAATAAGACATCTCTTTTTTGCGCATTGATCCATAATGTATATGGATTTTATTTCCTTCTTGGCAGGATTTCGTTCCATCAGTTTCAACAAATAGCCATTGTATGTCTGGTTCAGTGTCAACTGAGGAATCGTGTTCGACTGTACCGCCGCTCTCAGCTCGAAGCCCCAGTCTGTTTTAGGTTTGTTTTAGTTGACTTGAGGTGTTCCAAAGTTAATTGTTCCAGTTGGCTTGATTCATGGTGGGACTAAATCAAATATCCAACAAGTTTTTTGCATACAAATTTTCCAATGACTTATTGACTTATTCTTTCAGTTGAACACCCGGTCGAAAAGAAGCTCACCTGCAAGGGTTAAGGTTTACACGCAGTCGGAATCATGTGGAAGCTCACCTGCAAGGTTTAGTTGTCCTTATAATTTGTATACGAAATTATTTGCACATTTCCAAAAAGTTCTGACGCAAGTTTTTTTTAATATTATTAAGTGCATCGATTGAGCTGGAATATGAAATGTAAGTTTCTCAGCATCTTGCAAATTTCTTTTTAACAGGAAAGTCAGAAGTAAGCTGGATTATAAATTGTAGGTTTCCAACTGATCCGATGGATACGTGAAGAAGAATCCTTCTTGCTTTGCATAACATAAAGTTTGCGGATCGTAAGGATCAGTGGAGAGCTACTGATACTGATGTATTGGAAAGAGTTGTAGAACTCTACGTACTGTGTCCTGCAACATGCCTATCGATGATATAAAAGAACATGTTACTGCATTGGAAAATGATGTCAAACTCCATTTGGTAAGCATTGCAATCCATATCATAATTCGAAACTTAGCTTAATGTTAATACCCTTCCAATCCACAAGTTTTTTTTTTGGTTTATGCAGGCGGGTGATCACCGTATTTCAGAGGATTGGCTCACAATGATTGCAGTGTTCGACTATATTACGCCTGACTATATCCAAGACACTGATACTGTAGCCAACGAGCCTAATCCTAGAAAGAAGATAAGATGAAATGCAACGCAGAGTCCACCAGCAGTGGCAACTCAGAATCAAGCATTGGTGAACGTTTTTCAAACCTGATGGAAGATAAAGAAATTGCCGCAGAACTCTTCAAGGGTCCACTGAGTATGAAAAATTGTTGTCACAAAGCTATGAGGTGTGGTTTCAAAGGCAAGGAACTTCGTAGTGTTATAAATTTATGCAGGATAAATTGGGAGCAGCGCCAGATATTCATGACACTTGAAGATTCTGAAGCAAAGGACTATGCCTTAGAAGCTATTTACGGGTTTGTCCCGCCGCCACAGCCTCCGCCGCCGACCGAGTGAGTTGTATGAACGTTTCCGAACTTGTATGGACTGTATATGTGCATTTATGCTGGCTTAGGACATTTGAACTTGTATGAATTTGTATGGACTTGTATGAGTATTATCATATATGAAATGTGTGTAATGTGTATTGTCATATATATATATATATAAACTGCATGTGATGTCCGTTGTGATATATATATATATATATATATTTGGACCATATACGAGAGAAAAAATAGTCATAACTTTGTCACGTGAGCATCCAATTGGCAAGCAAGTTGCACAACACAACATCACACTCTCTATCCAGGCAATGAATAAAGTTTATCCGTGTCACTGGTGAATTTCACACGGTTCTGTTACTAGGAGCGATGGAAGAGGATGCGTTGTTATTCGGGAAATATTGTGATAATAAAGCCATAAAGGGAGCAGCCCTTTACCCAAAAGATCCCACGCACAGGAAGCATCTAGCTAACGCGACGTTGATGGAAAAACATGAGCATCTTGGTCGCTGCGGCAGTTCCTGCTGCACGCGTGCGCGGGGTGCCTAGGCCTTGAGATGCCCCAGAGAGGTGAATCTCTTGGGAAGAACTTGAATCTTGCTTGGATCTTGCTCAAACCCAACCCTAGACCAAGGATTTGGAGTGGGGAAGCTAGGGTATCACTTTGGGAAGCTTTGGAGTGCTTAGAATGTGCTTGAGGCTCAACTTATGCAGATTGGCAGGGTGGTTTTCCCGTTGGGGTCGAAGGGGTATATATAGAGCCTCACGAAAAACTAGCCGTTAGGCTGTTTTTTAGTGTCCTGGCGGACAGTCCGCCAGGACCACTCGGGTTTGCATTTTTCTATTCAAGGCATGGGTTCCGGATTTGGTGTATTTGTGTTCTACCACACACTTTCCACATCCCCCTTGATAGTACGGTATACCTAGACTCAAGAAAATATAAAACAAAGAATTATCTTTGCTTGAACCACATTTCATGAACCGGTACCGTTCTCCAATTTTAACGAATCATCGGAATTGGTTCTTCTTCTTTTCTCCTTTTTGGTTTCTTTGACCCCTGCTCATTATTCTCAATTGAAACATTAGATACACATTTTGGTTGTTATTAATCACCAAAATAGGTCATTAGGCTTAGATGCACTTTCAATCTCCCCCTTTTTGGTGATTGATGACAACCCAAATGAATCAATAAAAACAATAAATTCACTAGAGCTTGAGGAAATAAATATGTGATGAGCTCCCCCTAAATCCATGCATCCACAAGATATTCATGAACTTCATTTCATAATGAGCAAACCAAATAAAGTCAAAGCATCATGATGAGATAAAACCAAGATAATAGAATATCACATGATTTCACAAACATAGAAAAGCAATAAGATCACAACAAAGACATGATTTCACAAACATAGAAAAGCAATAAGATCACAACCAAGCAAAGCATCATCCATAAAAAGAAATTAGAAATTACAAGCTAACTTAGTTCAAATACGATACAAGCCAAGTCTCACATACATCCAAAGTCTCACAACGACTCTAAAGGATGGAAAGATAAGAATGCTAGGAATGCTAGGATACAATCTTCTCCCCCTTTGGCATCAAACACCAAAAAGAGAAAAGACAAATGGAAGCTTGGAGCAGTAATCACTCATCCTCATCATCATCATCATCATCATCATCATCATCATCATCATCATCATCATCATCATCATCATCATCATCATCATCATCATCATCATCATCATCATCACCTACATCATAATGCTCCCACGCAGCTGGAAAGTCCCTAGGAGGAGAAGGTGGAAATGCGGGCCAATCTGTCTCCTCAATGCCAAGGTGGCGCTCAATCCTGTTGATACTCTGCTGATTTGCCCGAGCGTGAGCACGAACTACATCGTTGGTGTTGCGGCATACTTTGAAGAGAGCTTTCAAACCAGAAATAAAGGCATTGCCTTTCTTGCGAGGACGAGTCCTAGAAGAGGAAGGCATCGCCGAGGTGGAGGGCATATCCATAGTGGGCTGGGGTGGAGAGTGAGCTGATGGGGGAGACTCGCCCTCTAGTGGAAACTCTTGCTCCTTGGGAGGCTGTGGGCAATATGGGGCATGGACCGCATCATATCCAAACTCCATTCCAGTCACGGCATTAATCATCCTTTGAATGTATGGAGCATAGATAACTGGATTACTGCCATGATGGAGCATGTACCTCAACTCCGTCCAGAAAAAGTGAAAGACACTAAAGGCGGGTGATCAAAGTCCATAGCTAAAAGAAGCAACTTGACCATACTATGAATCTTGGTGCGATCACCCCTCTTGGGAGTCAAGGTCTCCCGGAATATCCTGTTCATGATCTCCATATATGGACGTAGTCCATGAGTCGTCGCTAAATCCGGATCCTCATCCCGATAGAGAGTCATAAGAGCTTCATCCGTTGGATTGATGTCATCGTGAATTTCCATCTCATCTAGAGTGTCATCAAGCTTAAGGATAGTAGCAAATTGCTTGTATGAAACCCAGAAGGCGCGCCCTTGAAGATTGAAATGAATAAAGGAATTCTTGCCCTCACCTTCAAACCAAGCAGTGGAGCAAAATTGAGCAACCAACTCATTGTTCCAATTTTGATTGAGGGCCAAGAATTCATAGAGGTGTTTCTTCTCACATTCACTTATGAACAAGTCAAAGGTTGGATTATTTTTCTCACTCATATCAACCCAATTGATGTACTTGGAGACGGTGATAGCATTCTTCTTCTCAATAAAGACGGATATGTACCAATCAGCTTGAAATTTGCTCCAAAACCTCCTATCCACGATGTACTTCTCATAATCATAAGGATTTTCCTTTCTTTCCTTAAATGCAGCACCTCTTTGCTTTGTGGTGTAATCCACTCGCTTCACTCCAGGGTCACCGAAGTTGATCCTTGTGTACTCCGGTCTGTGCATGATATACTTCCGGTAGGGTTGGAGTGGAGGGTAATCATCAAAGATATGAACTAACTCTTGAGGCACATCTTCTTGTGGTTGAGCAGCTCTTTGGTAGCTACGCCTGGGTGCCGCATGGCTAGGACCGCCCATTTGGCCAGCTCGACTCATTGAAATTTTGGGCATTGGCTTCCTTGTGCGCTTACGTGGAGGAACGACTTCAATTTCATCGGAATCGGAGTTGGAGACGGGATCATGCAAGAACTTGGTCCTCCTCTCATGCACCATCTGTACATGTATAGGAAGTATACTGCTTGATTAGAAGTAATGAAAGAACGGGTGGAGACAAACAAAGGATTATGCAGTAACAATCAGAACTGAGAGGTCCTGGCGGACTGTCCGCCAGGCCTGGCGGACTGTCCGTCAGGACGCCTCAGTTTTGAATGTTCCCGCGAAAACATGTGATGTCAAGAATTAATCCAATGGGGCTCAAACTTTGTAGGCACATTCTAGATGATAATGGAAGCCTAGAATTAAATTTTGAACAACATTGGGTGGATAGATTGGGAGATCGACTTGAATCAAGGTTTAGGTTATGAAATGAACATGAACATGTGAACTAAAGATTTAGCCATCCATTCTTCAAGATTTTCAAGGAATAGCATGCTCTACCTAGCAGGAAACAATAGCTAAAAGCATTCCTCAAGATATGCATCGAGTAGAGAGATTGATGGAGGATTGCATATACCTTGTTCTTGCCCTAGGATGAATGGAAGTACTTCCAAAGGATTGGAAACGAGGGGAGAAGGTTCTTGCAGCCTGTGGAGGGCTCCTTCGCCGTGGACCTTGCGGAGGAACCGAATCCTTAGCTCCACGGACAATGGGGGGCTGTTGTCCGTGGGGAAGAAAGAGAGAGTGAGAGGATGGAGTTGTGTTATGTGGATGAAGAGAGATAGAGGAGCTTCATCTAAGAGGTATAGGGGGTTTTGGACAGCCTCCCACGGACACAAAACGATGGGCCCACAGAGAGATACGTTGGATGAAAGAAAAATGCTGGCTGACCCCGAGATGTCCTGGCGGACTGTCCGCCAGTACTGGCGGACAGTCCGCCAGGACCTCTCAGCCAGCCAAATAATTGTACACAATAAAGAAAAAATATATTTGATTTGCCGAGTGTCGGTCAGCTGACACTCGGCAAATACACCCTTTGCCGAGTGTCATACATCAAACACTCGGCAAATCTAACGGCGTTAGTTACCGTTCACTGCTGACGGGTCATTTGCCGAGTGTATCTGTGTGCCGAGTGTCAGGCTCTCGGCAAAATATATTATTCCGAGTGTTTTTCTTTGCCGAGAGCGACACTCGGCAAAGAATGGTTTGCCGAGTGCCCGAAATATAGCACTCGGCAAACCTATTGACCCTCGGCAAAGCTGGTCTCTCCGGTAGTGTGTTATGATCATTTATAAAAAAAAGTGTTTAACAAAACTTATCTTCTCCGCGTATGTGTGATGGAAAAACGCTGTCTAATTGGAACCCCATTTTTCCTTGTGTTTTCCAGCCATGCATGCTAGGTGTTACATCGTTGTTAGTTGTTACTCGGTTTATGTGGACCGCAACGTCTTATTCTACAACTTTATGTGGTCACCAGCCTTTGAAAATTCTCCCACATGCTCTTCAGTCAATGAAGTTAGCTAGATCTTTGGATCGCAGCAGGAATTTAAGAGCACACACAGCTCAGACCTTCGAGCACTCTACTAGCAGATAACTTTGCTCATTGCCAGGTACTGCATGCACAGACCACACCACTTGCTATGCATCCCTCCGCTGCCAAGTTCTTGCTTCTTCTCGTGGCCGCCGCCTCGAGCTTCTTGTCGGTGGCATCGCATGGACTGCCGCCGCGGCAGCTCAAGCGGAACGCGAGCTGCTTGCCGCACGAGAGGGACGCGTTGCTGGCCTTCAAGGAAAACATCACCAGCGACCCTGAAGGCATCCTCTCGTCGTGGCGACGAGGGCGGAAGGACTGCTGCCGGTGGATGGGCGTCACCTGCAGCAACCAAACCGGCCATGTCCTCGAGCTTGATCTAAGCTATAGAAATTTGACAGGCCAGATAAGTCCTTCCTTACTGTCTCTAGAGCATCTGGAGCACTTGGATTTAGGCGGCACATACTTATCTGGTCATGATGGTCGTTTTCCCGAATTCCTGTGTTCTTTCAAAAACTTGCGATATCTCGACCTCTCGTTGTTGTCGTTTGCGAGCAGACTGCCTGCTCAACTTGGCAACCTTTCCACGTCACTGGAATACCTTCACCTCAATAACGCATACTCTTTGCCGAGTGAGGTGCCGCCTCAGCTCGGTAACCTCTCAAACCTGCGACATCTTGGTCTCGCTTCTGATTATTTGTACACAACCGATATCTCATGGTTAGTTCGTCTTCATCAGCTTGAGTTTCTTGAGATGGCCGACATAAATCTAAGTACAATAGATAATTGGCCTCTTGTGGTAAACATGATTCCATCTCTGAAGTCTCTCTCCCTTTGGAACTGCTCCCTTCCCAGAGCAAACCAATCGCTCACTCACATAAACCTCACAAAACTTGAGAGGCTTGATTTATCCACGAACTACTTTGGGCACCCAATTGCATCCAGTTGGTTTTGGAACATAACAAGCATTCAACGCCTCGAGCTAAGTTCAACCTATCTTTACGGTCCTTTCCCTGATGCACTAGGACGAATGACGTCCCTCTTTGACCTGGAATTTTCGGAAAATGGAAACTCAGCCACGATGACATTAGACTTGAGAAATCTATGTGAATTGCGTTATCTGTGGCTCGATGGGAGCCTATCATCTGGGAACATAACAGAGTTCATAGAGAAGTTGCCACAATGTTCTTCTAGCAAATTATACCTCCTAAGTTTGAGTGACAATAATATGACAGGAATAATGCCACAGGTAATGGGGCACTTAACCAGCTTAGCTGCTCTTAGCCTATCTAACAACAGCATTAGTGGATCTATATCACCAGGGCTACAGAATTTCACTAGTTTGGAGGTATTATCTCTCAGTTCCAACCACCTTAGTGGCCAGATACCATTGCTGCCAAGAGGCCTTGAAATATTGGAGGTCTCCATGAACTTCTTGTCTGGGCATTTTCACTTCGGAGCTCCAAATATTAAAGTACTAATTCTATCCTCTAATAAAATTAGTGGTCCTATTCCTGAAAAGTTTTGTGAGTTGCAATATCTACATGACTTGGATTTGTCAAACAATTCTTTCGCGGGAGAACTTCCTATATGTTCTTCGATGCCATCCCTACGCTCCTTGCTCCTAAGTAACAACGAATTTTCTGGAAAGTTCCCATCCATGGTCCAAACCCTCTCCAGTCTAATTTTGCTTGATCTTTCATGGAACAAATTCGATGGGACATTACCAATATGGATCGGACATCTGGCAGAGCTGCGATTCCTAGATCTGAGCCACAACATGTTATATGGGAGTATTCCAGTGAATATCACACATCTTAGACAACTTCAACTCTTGAATTTATCATTCAACAATATATCAGGATCAATTCCTCAGTCATTATCAAAGCTAATGGCAATGACAAAAACGCATATGCCCGGACCTATAACTACTAATAGATTTGATTGGTACATAGGTTGGGTAAATTATGAGTTCTTGTCTGCAGTGACGAAGCATCAACAACACAAGTATGCCGAAAAAAGTATTTTTTATATTGTTGACATCGACTTGTCTGTCAATCATTTAACCGGAGGAATTCCAGATGAAATGGCTTCTCTTGACGGATTGAGATACTTAAATTTGTCAAGGAATTGCTTGAGAGGAAACATTCCAAAGAATATTGGCGCTATGGAATTAGTGGAATCAGTTGACTTCTCATGGAATAGTCTTTCTGGGGAAATCCCTGCAAGCTTGTCAGACTTGACATTTTTAAGTGTCTTGGACTTGTCATATAACAATCTATCAGGAAGAATACCGTCTGGGCGTCAGCTTGAGACCGTCTACGACAACAACCCAACTATATATGATGGGAATAATAATCTCTGTGGACCCCCTCTTCAGAGAAACTGCTCATCAGGAAATAGTGATCCTAAGCATGGTAATGAACAGGCAAGCGGAGAGAATTCAGAATCATTGTTCTTTTACTTCGGACTTGTATCAGGGTTCGCAGTTGGCCTCTGGGGGGTGCTGTGTGCTCTACTCTTCAAGAAGCCATGACGAATTGCTTTTATCCAGTAGCATATTTATTGTTGTGTAATCATACATCATCATTTGAATTTGAGGCCGGCACTCTGTTGGGGTCGGATATAATAATAACATGTGGGATTGCATGTGGTCAGCTTGCTGAACGGAGTTGCATGTGGGATCAGCGAGGTCGTACACCATCAATAACATAGACGGCATGCATGGCTCGAAAGCCACGTCACCAGCATTATTTCTCGAACACGAAACCTAACCATTAATAAGGCTAGTAGGTTTATGGAGAGTTTTATCGCATTAAATTCGATGTCACATCATCAATTTTGCTGACAAAATGAGAAGAGAGAAGGAAAGAGTTATATAGGGGATGCGAGAGGAGTTTCATCACCCTAAAACTCACGTGGCACAGTTACCTAGTTCAGAGGCGGGCTCAGGATTGGAAGATTGGATATTCAAAAATTCAAAATCTATAAAAACTTAACTGTTTCAACACTATTTTTTAGCAAAAATATTCTTAAATACCATTGATTTGTAAAAATAATGGGCATTTAGTGAATACCTTTGAATACCCTGATCCGTCCCTAACCTGGTTCCCAGTCTTAATAAGTGAAACATAAACTGTACTGTAAAACTGTGCACTGAGACCGACGTAAGGAGGCATGCATAATGTTTCTACCATCCTTACTTGGTGGGTTCATTCTTGCATTGGTCATGTCACGTCGGGAAGTTCCCTAAACCGGAGCAGCAGCCACCTTGCATTTATCAGTTTGTCGCCGTATCAACAAGACAACGACGATCGCGGATGACGGAGCAGGAGGGAGGCATGGGCTTTCATCAGGCCAGGCAGGAACTCCTTCCTCCCTGTCTCGTCAAGACAGCAACATTAGTGCCGTATCGGTTTGCTAACCTCGGGGGACCAGGCTCAAATAAGCGCAACGCGGCCCGCCCGTTGGGGTTGGAAGGAGGGAAACGGGCCTGAGCTTAACGCTGTTAAAAGCGCGATTGCCCCGGGTTGGTTGGGGTGGACTAGGCGTGGGCTCTCTCTTAGCCCATACCGATGACAACATCCGAAACTCTGGACCCCTCCCACGCAGCTGGGCTCCGTGTGCCGTGGAGCCTGCTTCTTCTTCTCGTGGGGGCAGCGTTGGGCTCGATCCAGCCCTCCTTCCAACTCCACCCCCAACCCTTTTTGTTTTTTTTTCTCTAAGCTTGTACCACCTCAGGCCAAATGGCCACAGTGCGGACAACAAGAGATAAAGATCTTTCACAGTAAAGCAAGAAAACAAACCTTGCCGGTGCAAGTTGTCCTCCACCTGAGTGCACTCATATGGTAGTAAAAGTGTTGGCGGAGCAACACCTCTAGCTCTTTCTCTAAAGGAGAAAAGAGAGCGCATTCATTCCTAAATTGCTATGAATACAAGCGTGCGTGCGTTCAGTGGTAATGCACGTTTCTCCAATCTTTTCTCTACCATGTGTACCAACGATGTGAGTGTTGTGTGCGTTCTTGTATGTACCCTTAAAAAGATCCCCAGACAATTTCAGAGACCTCTTTGCGGGGTGATGCCAGCAGAGGAATACGAGATGCCCTTTTGATCTCTCCGAACACCTGGTGGACGTGTGTGCAAAAACCAAGCCTAGCTAAGATGCAGCGGCCGAACACAGTTGTGACGGCGCTGCCTTTTGTCCGCCACGCTAATCCAACGAAGCAACTCCACTTAAAAGCCATTCTAAAGCTTGACGACCATAGGTAACGACCAGACACACTCAAACAGATATGCACAAAAAAATGTGCTACCTCTGTTCTAAAATATAACAACTTTTTAACCATCACTATCACAAAATATAAAAACTTTTTAATCAAGTTAAAGTTAAATATTTTCATCTTTAACCAATAATATCTCAAAAAATAATTACTTTTAAATAGAAAAGGTTATATATTGGTTTCATTATGAACAAACTAATATCACTTTTATATTAACATTTATAGCTCCAAATAGATTTAGTATAAAAATATATTACATGATTAGACTGTCTAATGATACTTACTGCATAATATAATTTTAATATTTATTTTATACAAACTAGATCAAATTTAAAATTATCTGACGTCTTGAAAAGTGTAAGTTGTATTTTTTTGAACGGAAGGAGTAGGTATTAATGGATCTTTCAAAATACTGTATCCGGGAACCAGCATCTAGCATGTATTCAATTTGCTTCACCCTGCTTGGTGCATGCCTCCTTTTGCCGCTGTTGGATTGGACATCAGCTTGACCGGATGATCGCACTCTCCGATCTTACCGAGCCTCGTCGTCCTTCTTCCTAGTGAACCCAACGAAGAAATCGTAGCTAGTCAGTGTTGGTCAACCGAATGAGATTCCATGTGGGCCCTGCAAGGTCTGAGCACTAACCTAACCTAATCTGTGTTTTGTCGACGATGGTCACAACCGTGTGCGGTGGGCCGTATCTACGAACGCGCGCCGGCGCACGGCGTCGTTTTTGGGCCCAGCATGCAATTGGGCCAGGGATTACATTAGTGCCACATCGATTTACTAACCTCGGGGGACCAGCCGTGACGAAGCCCACGGCGCCTCGGGGTTGGAAGGGGCCGGGCGATTGTGGATCGCAGGTGGGCCGAACGCGCCAGCTCCGGCGCCGCGCCGCTCCGATGCCTCCACCGTCACCCTCCACCACGGCCACCGCTAACCCGAACTTCTTCTTCAACTCCGGCCTAGCTGATGATGACACCGGAAACTCTGGGGAGCCTCCCACGCAGCTGGGGCTCCTGACCGAGGCAATGCCGATTTAATGCATGCTGGGATCGCTGCCTATAATGGACGGCGACCGCTAACGCATCCAAATAGGCTTTGCCTCGGGAAAAGGCCTCCATACCGTGGGCCTGCTTTCTTCTCGTTGGGCAGCGTTGGCCTCGACCCAGCCCCCTCCTTCCAACTCCACTCCCACTCTCCTTTTTTGTTTTTTTCCTCTATCGGAGTCGTAGCCATCTCCGGATTTGCTTGGTTCCTGTTTGTGCGGTGACGTCAGGCTGCCGCGTCAGCGGCTCGTCTTTGTCTGCCGGCATAATTGTGCGTAGCTAGGGGCGACGCCACGTTAAGTCTGCCCAGGGTAAAATTTTTTTTGCCACTAATTAAACTTAAAATTACCATATAATTCTGAGAAGTTATTTTAGTCCCTGAAGGAGTGCACCATGGTCAATTGGAAACTAGCTTCGCCCCTGTGCGTAGCGGACACGAGCTTGCGTAGAGCCAGCAATGGATCTCCTCATCCTCATTTCCCACGCTGCAACTTTCACTGGATATTTCCTTTCAAAAAAAATTCACTGGCTACAGTGACCAGCAGGACAACGGTTCCAAGCTTCTCAGTAGAGAATCAGTGTTGCGGTACACTGTCCTTTCTCCGTACTGTATCCAGCTGAAATGCTTCCAAAATTCTATTGTGACTTGTATTTTTCCGAATTTTCCTTAGTGGGCTGACGTTTTGTTGCCCATTTGACACTCTTTTGCTAGAATTTCATAAGGAGGCCAATTACTTGACGTGTTAGTGCATTGTTGCAACCCACAAGCTCTTGTATTTACCATCCTTTACCACCTCTAGTTACATTGTTGTATGTGTGATTATTCAGTTTTATGTGGACCATACATGGCATTCCGGAACTTGTGGTCACTAGTCTTTATTTGAATATTCAACCACGTAGTCAACTTGTGGTGACAACTACACTACCAAGTAATTTTCATTCTTGCCGTGTCATATAATCTCGATTAGTGCCATTTTATAGTCTACTAAATAGGTTTGGGCGAGCTCACATGCACCCACACCAAATGCAAAATCAACAAGCAAATTTTCACCATGTATAATGATCAAATTCTCCTAAAAAATCATATAACGATCAAATTCATAAACCCACGAGGCAAGCGCACCCCCTTCTAATTTGCTCTAACTTCACCATTTGCAGGGTTACAAATCTTTATGATCCAAAAGCAGTACCTACGTCTGTGGTCGTGAGATCAAGGTCTACCAGTCCAATCTCCTACAAGCATTTATAGATGTGAGTATAACTGACTGCGTGAAGATCCCTGCTATGATCATTTATAAAAAAAGTATTTAACAAACTTATCTTCTCCGCGTATGTGTGATGGGAAAACGCTGTCTAATTGGAACCCCATTTTTCCTTGTGTTTTCCAGCCATGCATGCTAGGTGTTACGTCGTTGTTAGTTGTTACTCAGTTTATGTGGACCGCAACGTCTTATTCCACAACTTTATGTGGTCACCAGCCTTTGAAAATTCTCCCACATGCTCTTCAGTCAATGAAGTTTGCTAGATCTTTGGATCGCAGCAGGAATTTAAGAGCACACACAGCTCAGACCTTCGAGCACTCTACTAGCAGATAGCTTTGCTCATTGCCAGGTACTGCATGCACAGACCACACCACTTGCTATGCATCCCTCCGCTGCCAAGTTCTTGCTTCTTCTCGTGGCCGCCGCCTCGAGCTTCTTGTCGGTGGCATCGCATGGACTGCCGCCGCGGCAGCTCAAGCGGAACGCGAGCTGCGTGCCGCACGAGAGGGACGCGTTGCTGGCCTTCAAGGAAAACATCACCAGCGACCCTGAAGGCATCCTCTCGTCGTGGCGACGAGGGCGGAAGGACTGCTGCCGGTGGATGGGCGTCACCTGCAGCAACCAAACCGGCCATGTCCTCGAGCTTGATCTAAGCTATAGAAATTTGGCAGGCCAGATAAGTCCTTCCTTACTGTCTCTAGAGCATCTGGAGCACTTGGATTTAGGCGGCACATACTTATCTGGTCATGATGGTCGTTTTCCCGAATTCCTGTGTTCTTTCAAAAACTTGCGATATCTCGACCTCTCGTTCTTGTCGTTTGCGAGCAGACTGCCTGCTCAACTTGGCAACCTTTCCACACTGGAATACCTTTACCTCAATGACGCATACTCTTTGCCGAGTGAGGTGCCGCCTCAGCTCGGTAACCTCTCAAACCTGCGACATCTTGGTCTCGCTTATAATTATTTGTACACAACCGATATCTCATGGTTAGTTCGTCTTCATCAGCTTGAGTATCTTGATATGGCAGGCATAAATCTAAGTACAATAGATAATTGGCTTCATGTGGTAAACATGATTCCATCTCTGAAGTCTCTCTCCCTTAGGAACTGCTCCCTTCCCAGAGCAAACCAATCGCTCACTCACATAAACCTCACAAAACTTGAGATGCTTGTTTTATCCAAGAACTACTTTGGGCACCCAATTGCATCCAGTTGGTTTTGGAACATAACAAGCATTCAACAACTCGAGCTATATTCAACCTATCTTTACGGTCCTTTCCCTGATGCACTAGGACGAATGACGTCCCTCTCTTACCTGGGATTTTGGGAAAATGGAAACTCAGCCACGATGGCAGTAGACTTGAAAAATCTATGTGAATTGGATACTCTGTTGCTCGATGGGAGCCTATCATCTGGGAACATAACAGAGTTCATAGAGAAGTTGCCACAATGTTCTTCTAGCAAATTACAGCACCTAAATTTGAATGACAATAATATGACAGGAATAATGCCACACGTAATGGGGCACTTAACCAGCTTAGCTGCTCTTAGCCTATCTAACAACAGCATTAGTGGATCTATATCACCAGGGCTACAGAATTTCACTAGTTTGGAGGAATTATTTCTCAGTTCCAACCACCTTAGTGGCCAGATACCATTGCTGCCAAGAGGCCTTGTCTGGGCATTTTCACTTCGGAGCTCCAAATATTAATGTACTAATTCTATCCTCTAATAAAATTACTGGTCCCATTCCTGAAAAGTTTTGTGAGTTGCAATATCTAAGTGACTTGGATTTGTCAAACAATTCTTTCGCGGGAGAACTTCCTATATGTTCTTCGATGCCATACCTACACTCCTTGCTCCTAAGTAACAACGAATTTTCTGGAAAGTTCCCATCCTTGATCCAAAGCCTCTCCAATCTAATTTTGCTTGATCTTTCATGGAACAAATTCTATGGGACATTACCAACATGGATCGGACATCTGGCAAAGCTGCGATTCCTAGATCTGAGCCACAACATATTATATGGGAGTATTCCAGTGAATATCACACATCTTAGACAACTTCAACTCTTGAATTTATCATTCAACAATATATCAGGATCAATTCCTCAGTCATTATCAAAGCTAATGGCAATGACAAAAACGCATATGCCCGGACCTAGAACTAATGGACTTGATTGGTACTGGTACGTACCTTGGGTAAATAGTGAGTTCCTAGATATTATGTCTGCAGTGACGAAGCATCAACAACACAAGTATGCCGCAGAAAGTATTTTATATATTGTTGATATCGACTTGTCTGTCAATCATTTAGCAGGAGGAATTCCAGATGAAATGGCTTCTCTTGACGGATTGAGATACTTAAATTTGTCAAGGAATTGCTTGAGAGGAAACATTCCAAAGAATATTGGCGCTATGGAATCAGTGGAATCAGTTGACTTCTCATGGAACAGTCTTTCTGGTGAAATCCCTGCAAGCTTGTCGGACTTGACATTTTTAAGTGTCTTGGACTTGTCATATAACAATCTATCAGGAAGAATACCGTCTGGGCGTCAGCTTGAGACCGTCTACGACAGCAACCCAACTATGTATGATGGGAATAATAATCTCTGTGGACCCCCTCTTCAGAGAAATTGCTCATCAGGGAACAGTGATCCTAAGCATGGTAATGAAAAGGCAAGCGGAGAGAATTCAGAATCATTGTTCTTTTACTTCGGACTTGTATCAGGGTTCGCAGTTGGCCTCTGGGGGGTGCTGTGTGCTCTACTCTTCAAGAAGCCATGAAGAACTGCTTTTATCCAGTAGCATATTTATTGTTGTGTAATCATACATCATCATCTTAATTTGAGGCCGGCACTCTGTTGGGGTCGGATATATTAATTGGATTACGAATCGCACCGTCTGTTTTCACTCACGGCTTACAGATCGTGCTCTCTTGCGAAACCAAGCAAGCAGTGGCTGGTGGGGCGAACTACTCTGCCAAGGTCCCTTCAGATCTAAGGCGAGGAGGAAGAGCGGACGAGGAGAGCGAGGCGTGCGTAGTAGGCTAGTATTGCCAGTCAATGTTGGTCAGCTTGCTGAATGGAATTGCATGTGGGATCAGCGAGGTCGTACACCATTAATAACATAGACGGCATGCATGGCTCGAAAGCCACGTCACTAGCATTATTTCTCAAACACGAAACCTAACCATTAATAAGGCTAGTAGGTTCACGGGGAGTTTTATCGCATTAAATTCGATGCTATATCATCAACTTTGCTGTCAAAACGAGAAGAGAGAAGGAAAGAGTTATAGGGAATGTGAGAGAAGTTTCATTACCCTAAAACTCACGTGGTATAGTTATCTAGTTTAGAGGCGGGCTCAGAATTGGAAGACTGGGTATTCAAAAATTCAAAATCTATAAAAACTTAACGGTTTCAACACTATTTTTTAGCAAAAATATTCTTAAATACCATTGATTTGTAAAAATAATGGGTATTCAGTGAATATTCTGACCCATTCCTGATCTGGTTCCCAATCTTGATAAGTATATTATAAAATTGTACTATAAAATTGTAAAATTGTGCACTGAGACTGTCATAACGAGGCATGTATAATGTTTCTGCCATGCTTGCTTGGTGGGTCCATTCTTGTATTGGTCACGTCACGTCGGGAAGTTCCCTAAACCGGAGCAGCAGCCACCTTGCATTCATCAGTTCGTCGCCGTGTCAACAAGACACCAACGACCGCGGATGACGGAGCAGGCGGGAGGCGGGAGGCGTGGGCTTTCATCGGGCTAGGCAGGAACTCCTTCCTCCCTGTATCATCAAGACAGCAACATTAGTGCCGTATCGGTTTGCTAACCTCGAGGGGACCAGGCTCAAATAAGCGCAACGCGGCCCACCCGTTGGGGTTGGAAGGAGGAAAACAGGCCTGAGCTTAACGCAGTTAAAAGCGCGATTGCCTCGGGTTGGTTGGTGGACTAGGCGTGGGCTCTCTCTCGGCCCATACCAATGACGACATCCGAAACTCTGGGCCCCTCCCACGCAGCTAGGCACCGGGCTCCTGGTTAACACATCGCCTCCTGGCAAACATGTACAAAATGGGCTTTTGCCTCGGGAGAAGGCCTCCGGGTGCCGTGGAGCCTGCTGCTGCTTCTTCTTCTTCTCGTGGCGCAGCGTTGGGCTCGACCCAGCCCTCCTTCCAACTCCACCCCCAACCCTTTTTGTTTTTTTTTCTTCTGCGCTTGTACCACGTCAGGCCAAATGGCCACAGTGCAGTTTCACAGTAAAGAAAGAAAACAAACCTTGCAAGTGCAAGTTGTCCTCCACATGAGCGCACTCGTATGGTAGTAAAAGTGTTGGCGGAGCAACACCTCTAGCTCTTTCTCTAAAGAAGAAAAGAAACAGAGCGATTCATTCCTGAATTGCTATGAACACAAGCGCGCGTGCGTTCAGTGGTAATGCAGGTTCCCGCGCACTGAGGGTAATAGTATCTCCAACCTTTTCTCTACCATGTGTACGAACGATGTGAGTGTTGTGTGCGTCCTTGTATGTACCCTTAGAAAGATCCCCAGACAATTTCACAGACCTCTTTGCGGGGTGATGCCAGAAGAGGAATACGAGATGCCCTTTTGATCTCTCCGAACACCTGGTGGACGTGTGTGCAAAAACCAAGCCTAGCTAAGATGCAGCGGCCGAACACAGTTGGGCGTGAGATCACGATGCAGACGGCGGACGGGCCGAGCGATGGTTCCACGGCCATCCCCATCTCCATTTTCCGGCGAAGGGGACGGAGCAACTTGCGGGGGGCCATACATGTGTGACTCCATGAGGCTTACAGATTTTAGATCAGTGGCGCCCCGGTTGCTCTACGATCTAGTTGGTATCGTCTTCGCAAATCTCTGCTGGATTGAAACCGGGTCAATGTCGACGATCGAGAGAGAGAGATGGCCGTATGTGAGTGTTGTGTGCGTCCTTGTATGTACCCTTAAAAAGATCCCCAGACAATTTCACAGACCTCTTTGCGGGGTGATGCCAGAAGAGGAATACGAGATGCCCTTTTGATCTCTCCGAACACCTGGTGGACGTGTGTGCAAAAACCAAGCCTAGCTAAGATGCAGCGGCCGAACACAGTTGCGACGGCGCTGCCTTTTGTCCGCCACGCTAATCCAACAAAGCAACTCCACGTAAAAGCCATTCTAAAGCTTGACGACGATAGGTAACGACCAGACACACTCAAGAAACAGATATGCACAAAAAAATGTGCTACCTCTGCTCTAAAATATAACAACTTTTTAACCATCTCTATCACAAAATATAAAAACTTTTTAACCAAGTTAAAGTTAAATATTTTCATCTTTAACCAATAATATCTCAAAAAATAATTACTTTTAAATAGAAAAGGTTATATATTGGTTTCATTATGAACAAACTAATATCACTTTTATATTAACATTTATATCTCCAAATAGATTTAGTATGAAAATATATTACATGATTAGACTATCTAATGATACTTACTGTATAATATAATTTTAATTTACCTTGATTTACAAATTCATTTGGGTTGCTGCTACTTCCAGCAGCATGCTGATCATTAGGTTGTGCTGTTGTGCTGATTGAAGACATACTATGTCGGGATTGCAGGGCACTATTCTCCATTTCGTGCGGACTTGAACTCCAAAAGTCGTCAGACAAATTGCGCCTTTTTACAGAGCGCCCTTGAATTCTTAATCCTTTTGAAGGCTCATCAACAGCTATTATTGGAGTAGGTTGGGCACAACCAAAACAACCTCTGCTCTGTTGCAAACCAGGATCGGCCAATAAATGATTAGTACCAGGTACTTGATACAAGTAACATGCACAAAAAATTAAGGGCTTACACTGAAAACACATAGTTAGATGATTCCCAATACTAGATTAGTATAAGTTGTGTACCAGCTTGGGACCAGGCCCAGCTATATCCGATCAGTCGGAAATTACTAGGAGGTGGTGGCCATCTTCCAGTAGGCACTAAGCATTTACAATTTAAGGCAAGCACAAACAAAAAACTTCAATTGACATAGCTAGAACCCACAAAATGAGAAAATAAAAACAACCCCCCATAGTCTGTACAGAATACGGAAACAACTGTTCTTATTTGACTACATAGACAATTGATCTAAATAGTTCTGTTTGCATTTACAAAACCTAACAAATACTAAGCCCAATTTCATCAAGACAATTTGAGCAATCATTTGTTTACGGTATCCAGTTGGTCAATGACTAAATCGTCGAGGAGTAAAACACCCTAGGCATGAAACCAATTACAAATATATACTTTAGTAGCATTTTAGGTGCCAGTTTGTTATTGCAGGTAACCAGCTTGCTCAGTCATCAGTAGCCAGTATTAAGTGAACTGCAAGTCCATAATTCAAAAAAGATACCAAGTACAAGTAATCTACATGCACCACTCAATTAAATGGGCAGTTAGGTGCAGAAATAGTAGGTAAGAATTCCCCTTTTCTAGTTTCACAAATAATTGTACACTAGAGTATTGATCCAGGAAGGCAAACATCAATCAGTTTCTCTTTTCTGTTGTACTGGTTACTTTTGGAGGCTGCTGATTGCAAACTTAAGGGAGCAGGAAAGAGAAAGGAGCTTAAGGGAGACCTAACAAGAAAGCAAAAGTATCAGGGAAATAAACCAGCATTGCTGGAAAATAATCCTAGCCACTACCGGAAAAAAGATCTTTACCGAGTGTCAAATATTTTGCCGAGTGTTTTTTCTCGGGCACTCGGCAAAGAAGCTCTTTGCCGAGTGCCTTGTTTAGACACTCGGCAAAGAAGCTCTTTGCCGAGTGCCTCTTTTAGACACTCAGCAAAGATAATTTTCAAATCATATTTTGAAGTAGTAAATTAATTTAAATAAAAATATTTTCAACTACAAAGTTGTATAACTCATCAAGATGCACAATTCTTATTTTGGACATTTCTTCATTTGACAAAATAAATATACATTTGTTCACAAAATATATATATCTCTTTTGTAGTTTACGAAACTAGAAGAGAGATATATAAGATTTGTAAACAATATTAGAATTATCATGTCAGCTGAAGAAATAACAAAACAATCAAAATAAACTTTGTAGATCTTGATAAGTTATAAGATTTTACAGTTGGCATTTAATTTGAAGTCATCTTGTCAACAAAAACTACATCTGAATATAGAAAATTTAAAATTCGAATTTTGCAAATGACCTTGAATGGAAAAACCATCAAAATTAAAGTTGTAGATCTTAAAAAGTTATGAAAGTTTGTAGTTGACAACTTTTTGATTTGAAATCATTGTGTCATATTAAAATACGTTTGAAGTTTTCAAATTTGAAATTCAAATTTTTTAAACGATCTCGGATGAAGAAACTACCAAAATAAAAGTTGTAGATCTCGAAAAGTTATGCCACTTTGTAGTTTACAACTTTTTCATTTGAATTTATTTACTATCTCAAACAGACAATTTACACTCGGTTAATTATAATATGTGGAGAATAAAAACGTAACGTTGACATACGTGGTCCAATGGTGTAGTGGTAGAGGGAGTTGTTTGTGTGCAGGAGGTCGTGAGTTCGAAAACTATCATCGACAAATTATGAAAAATTGCTGAAAAAAATGTGCAACCCATTAGATGGGTCACTAGTTGGATGTGCATGCATGCCTCCCCAATAAATTCTTTCTTTTCTATTTTATTTTTTTGGATTTTTTTCAATTTACATTTTGCCAAGTGCTTTTCTTTGCCGAGTGTTTTTTGGCACTCGGCAAAACCTTTGCCGAGTGCCTTTGCCGAGTGCCCGACAAAACGCACTTGGCAAAGACGTCTTTACCGACGAAATCGCTGCCGAGTGCCCTTTGCCGAGTGTTACACTAATCGGGGCTCCCCTGATTCCGGTAGTGAATATAGCAGAGATAACGGCCGGTGTAGAAGCAAGCAGAATACGATAGCAAATCAATCATCCCCATCATCAATTACATACAGCTAACCATAATGAGGCCATTCTATTGTCCCTTCTACCGGAGCTGTCTAGGGTTAACTAGGCTTTAAGACTAATAACAGCCATCTCGGTGCCTGGTAAGTGCTAACTATCCGTTCCAAACAGAGATTACCGAGGCAACAAATTCGATCACGGCTACAGCGTACAGCCAATCGCGTAGGCACAGATAGCTCCAACCCACAGCCAATCGCGTCGGAGCAGCAGCAGCAGCAAGCAGACAAGCCAGCAATCAATCAACTCATCCCGCGTGTGTTCAGGAGAGGGCAGGAGGGAAGAGGGAGGCGTACCCGACGCAGGCGACGAAGCGGCGCACCCAGGACGAGAGCGACCCGCAGCTCAGCAGCATAGCATCCGGCTCTGCCGCGCCGCCGACGGCGGCCAGTCCACAGCAGTCGCGCCCGCGCCCGCGCCCGCGATCCCCGGAACCCTACCCCCTGGGCTCTGGTTGGCTGCCACCGGCGGATTGGGGGATTCACCTCGCACCGTCAGGCCAGGTATCTCATGGTTAGTTCGTCTTCATCAGCTTGAGTATCTTGATATGGATGACATAAATCTAAGTACAATAGATAATTGGCTTCATGTGGTAAACATGATTCCATCTCTGAAGACCCTCTACCTTTGGAACTGCTCCCTTCCCAGAGCAAACCAATTGCTCACTCACATAAACCTCACAAAACTTGAGATGCTTGATTTATCAACGAACTACTTTGGGCACCCAATTGCATCCAGTTGGTTTTGGAACATAACAAGCATTCAAGTCCTCGACCTAACTTCAACCTATCTTTACGGTCCTTTCCCTGATGCACTAAGACGAATGACGTCCATCTCTTTCCTGGGATTTTGGGAAAATGGAAATTCAGCCACGATGGCAGTAGACTTGAAAACTCTATGTGAATTGGATACTCTGTTGCTCGATGGGAGCCTATCATCTGGGAACATAACAGAGTTTATAGAGAAGTTGCCACAATGTTCTTCTAGCAAATTACACTACCTAACTTTGAATGACAATAATATGACAGGAATAATGCCACAGGTAATGGGGCACTTAACCAGCTTACCTACTCTTAGCCTATCTAACAACAGCATTAGTGGATCTATATCACCAGGGCTACAGAATTTCACTAGTTTGCAGGAATTATCTCTCAGTTCCAACCACCTTAGTGGTCAGATACCATTGCTGCCAAGAGGCCTCGAAATATTGGATTTCTCCATAAACTTCTTGTCTGGGAAGTTTCACTTCGGAGCTCCAAATATTTCAATGCTAATTCTATCCTCTAATAAAATTACTGGTCCTATTCCTGAAAAGTTTTGTGAGTTGCGATATCTAAGTGACTTGGATTTGTCAAACAATTCTTTCGCGGGAGGACTTCCTATATGTTCTTCGATGCCACACCTACGCTCCTTGCTCCTAAGTGACAACGAATTTTCTGGAAAGTTCCCATCCTTGATCCAAAGCCTCCCCAATCTAACTTTGCTTGATCTTTCATGGAACAAATTCTATGGGACATTACCAATATAGATCGGACATCTGGCAGAGCTGCGATTCCTAGATCTGAGCCACAACATGTTATATGGGAGTATTCCAGTGAATATCACACATCTTAGACAACTTCAACTCTTGAGTTTATCATTCAACAATATATCAGGATCAATTCCTCAGTCATTATCAAAGCTAATGGCAATGACAAAAACGCATATGCCCGGACCTACAACTTATCTATTTGATTGGTACACAAGTTGGGAAAATAATAAGTTCCTTGATATTTTGTCTGCAGTGACGAAGCATCAACAACACAAGTATGGCGCACAAAGTATTTTTTCTATTGTTGAACTTGTAAATCAATCATTTAACTGGAGGAATTCCAGATGAAATGGCTTCTCTTGACGGATTGATATACTTAAATTTGTCAAGAAATTGCTTGAGAGGAAACATTCCAAAGAATATTGGCGCTATGGAATTAGTGGAATCAGTTGACTTCTCATGGAACAGTCTTTCTGGTGAAATCCGTGCAAGCTTGTCGGACTTGACATTTTTAAGTGTCTTGGACTTGTCATATAACAATCTATCAGGAAGAATACCGTCTGGACGTCAGCTTGAGACCGTCTACGACAACAACCCAACTATGTATGATGGGAATAATAATCTCTGTGGACCCCCGCTTCAGAGAAACTGCTCATCAGGAAATAGTGATCCTAAGCATGGTAATGAAAAGGCAAGCGGAGAGAATTCAGAGTCATTGTTCTTTTACTTCGGACTTGTATCAGGGTTCGCAGTTGGCCTCTGGGGGGTGCTGTGTGCTCTACTCTTCAAGAAGCCATGAAGAATTGCTTTTATCCAGTAGCATATTTATTGTTGTGTAATCATAAATCATCATTTTAATTTGAGGCCGGCACTCTGTTGGGGTTGGATATATTAATAACATGTGGGATTGCATGTGGTCAGCTTGCTGAACGGAATTGCATGTGGGATCAGCGAGGTCCTATACACCATTAATAACAAAGACGGCATGCATGGCTCGAAAGCCATGTCACCGGCATTATTTCTCGAACACGAAACCTAACCATTAATAAGGCTAGTAGGTTCGTGGAGAGTTTTATCGCATTAAATTCGATGCCACATCATCAATTTTATTGACAAAACAAGAAGAGAGAAGGAAAGAGTTATAGGGAATGTGATAGGAGTTTCATCACCCTAAAACTCACATGGCACAGTTACCTAGATTAGAGGCGGGCTTAGAATTGGAAGACTGGGTATTAAAAAAATTCAAAATCTATAAAAACTTAACCGTCTTGACACTATTTTTTTAGCAAAAATATTCTTAAATACCATTGATTTGTAAAAAATAATGGGTATTCAGTGAATACCCTTGAATACCCGGACCCGTCCCTGATCTCGTTTCCAGTCTTGATAAGTGTACCATAAAAACCGTAAAATTGTGCTCTGTGGCTGCCATAGCGAGGCATGCATAATGTTTCTGCCGTCCTTGCTTGGTGGGTCCATTCTTGCATTGGTCACGTAACGTCGGGAAGTTCCCTAAACCGGAGCAGCAGCAGCCTTGCATTCATCAGTTCGTCGCCATATCAACAAGACAACAACGACCGCGGATGACGGAGCAGGCGGGAGGCGGGAGGCGGGAGGCGTGGGCTTTCATCGGGCCAGGCAGGAACTCCTTCCGCCCTGTATCGTCAAGACAGCAACATTAGTGCCGTATCGATTTGCTAACCTCGAGGGACCAGGCTCAAATAAGCGCAATGGCCGCGTCGGGGTTGGAAGGAGGGAAACGGGCCTGAGCGGGCCTGAGCTTAACTCTGTTAAAAGCACGATTGCCCCGGGTTGGTTGGTGGACTAGGCGTGGGCTCTCTCTCGGCCCATACCGATGACGACATCCGAAACTCTGGGCCCCTCCCACGCAGCTGGGCTCCTGTCTGAGTGGCAAGGCCTCCGTGTGCCGTGGAGCCTGCTTCTTCTTCTCGTGGGGCAGCGTTGGGCTCGACCCAGCCCTCCTTCCAACTCCACCCCCAACCCTTTTTGTTTTTTCTCTCTGCGCTTGTACCACGTCAGGCCAAATGGCCACAGTGCAGACAACAAGAGATAAAGATCTTTCACAGTAAAGCAAGAAAACAAACCTTGCAAGTGCAAGTTGTCCTCCACATGAGCGCACTCGTATGGTAGTAAAAGTGTTGGCGGAGCAACACCTCTAGCTCTTTCTCTAAAGAAGAAAAGAAACAGAGCGCATTCATTCCTAAATTGCTATGAATACAAGCGTGCGCGCATTCAGCGGTAATGCACGTTTCTCCAATCTTTTCTCTACCATGTGCATGAACGCGCACGCGTGTGTATGATGTGAGTGTTGTGTGCGTCCTTGTATGTACCCTTAAAAAGATCCCCAAACAATTTCAGAAATCTCTTTGCGGCGTGATGCCAAAAGAGGAATACGAGATGCCTTTTTGATCTCTCTGAACACCTGGTGGACGTGTGTGCAAAAACCGAGCCTAGCTAAGATGCAGCGGCCGAACACAGTTGGGCGTGAGATCACAATGCAAACGGCGGACGGGCGGAGGGATAGTTCCACGGCTATCCCATCTCCATTTTCCGGCAAAGGGGACGGAGCAACTTGCGGGGGGCTATACATGTGTGACTCCACGAGGCTTACAGATTTTAGATCAGTGGCGTCCCGGTTGCTCTACGATCTAGTTGCTATCGTCTTCGCAAATCTCTGCTGGATTGAAACCGGGTCAATGTCGACGATCGAGAGAGAGATGGCCGTAGCTCGCATTGCAATCTCGTGAAAAGCGAGAGACCTTTGCGACGGCGTTGCCTTTTGTCCGCCACACTAATCCAACAAAGCAAGTCCACGTAAAAGCCATTCTAAAGCTTGACGACGATAGGTAACGACAAGACACACTCAAGAAACAGATATGCACAAAAAAATGCACTACCTCTGTTCTAAAATATAATAAGTTTTTGACCACCTCTGTCACTAAATATAACAACTTTTTGACCAAGTCAAAGTTAAATATTTTTCATCTTTGACCAATAATATCTCAAAAAATAATTATTTTTAAATAGAAAAGGTTATATGTTGGTTTCATTATGAACAAACTAATATCACTTTTATATCATCAATCTTTATATTCTTTTTACCATCTACGGTCAAAGTTTAAAAGGTTTGGTTTGCACAAACCTAAAAATAGCTATATTTTGAGATAGAGGTAGTAGGAAGAAAAAATCAGTTGGCACTAAAATCATGGATTACAGGATAGGTAGTGAGCATAGCTCAGTTACAAATGTGACAGTAGTAATATCTGAACCGCCAAAGTTCAATTCCTCCACACCTCAATTTTAAGTGCCTATTTCTTCTCTCTAATCTAATTTTTAGTGGTGTAATTAAATCACCACCTAGTTCCTTCAAGATTGGATTTCGAGCGGCAGCAGGACAAGAAAATGACAGAGTAAAATTGCTGTATCCAGCCTCCCAGAAGCAGAGCAACAAGCCCATAGTTGAGCTTCAGATCATGCATGACACGGACGCTGGATGTTCCTTTGCCGCGGCCGTCTCCATTGGCGACGACGGGGAGCAACTCGTAACATTGCAGCCTAACTTTATTAGTAGCGTCCCTGTTGCTTGCAACTGCAGAGTTGCAATGCAGTCGCTTTCACCTTCAGAAATCTCCACCGGATTTATTTAAGCCGGGTCAAGGTCCACGAGAAAGATAGCGGTTGCTTGCATCGCAATCTGACTTGAATTGCAATGAAGTTAACTAGAATGTTTGGATCGCATCAAAAACTTAAGAGCACACAAAGGTCAGACCTTCTAGCACTCTACTGGCAGATATAGCTTGGCTCATTGCAAGGTATTACATACACACCACCACTCCGCTACCAAGTTCTTGCTACTTATCGTGACCGCCACCTCGAGCTTCTTGTTGGTGGTGTCGCATGGATTGTCGCGGCAGCTCCAGCCGAACGCGAGCTGCTTGCTGCATGAGAGGGAAGCGTTGCTGGCTTCAAGGAAAACATCAGCCGCGACCCTGATGGTATCGTCAAGTCGTGGCAGCGAGGGCGGAATGACTGCCGCCGGTTGATAGCATCCTCGTGCGGGCCTTCTTCCATTTTCGGAATATTTTTTAAAATTTTTTGGATATCCGACGCTTTAGTAATGGTTAGTGTTTATCAAGCGATATTAAAGGCACTTTTAGTACCAGGTCATATGACCGGTACTAATGATTGGTCTTACACTTTTAAGTAATTTTGAATAAACTGCTTTGCTGTTAGTACGTCTAAATTTATTGTGAAAATAGCTGAAAATTGCGTGACATGAATACATGAGGGAGTACTACTTTGGTCCAAACGCAGCCAAATGAAAAAGAAAAAAAAATGCTAGCGCAACGCACAACAGACATTGCATGCATGCGCTTTTCTTCAAACAAAATGAAATCCCATATATTGTGGCTTGTTGCAGCTAGCACGCGAGTGCCAAACAGAATTTTTATCAGTCATTTTATATTCTACAAAATCGGTTTGTGCGAGCTTATTACTGTGGCGAAGCTATATCCCCTCCAATTTGCTATATCCCCTCTAGGGGTGCGCATGCACCCACATCAAAATGCAAAATCGATTATTAGGAGCAACTTTTCACCATGTATAACGATCGAATACATAAACCCATGAGGTAAGTGCATCCCGTCCAATTTACTCTAGTTTCGTCACTCTGAGCATACAAATCTTTATGATCCAAATGTAGTACCTAGGTATGTGGTCATAGGACAAGGTCTACCGATCGATCGAATCTCCAACAAGCGCTCATAGCTTGTACTTGTTGTGATCGTTTGTAAAAACTTATTTAATAAAACTTATCCTCCATGCATATGTGTGAAGGAAAAACGTTGTGAACATGGTCGTCTGTCCAAACCTGGCATTCCACGTCTGTTTCCAACCCCAACCGGTCCTGCCTTGGACGAACACAACAGCTTGCCAGGCAGGTCGTTGCGCAGGGGGACCAAGATCAGACCGTGCCCAGATCCCATCTCCCAAGTTCAAACTGGCAGGTGAAATCGACCCGGCCTCCTTCCCTTCCCATGAGCTCGGCAGAAATAGGAGCACGTGTCTATTTGAATCCGAGTGACTAAACTTTAGTCATATCATATCGAATATTTGAACATATCGAATATTTAAACACCAATTAGAAGTACTAAATATAGCTAACTATAAACTACTTGCACATATGAAGACTAATTCACGAGATGAATATATTAAGTCTAATTAATCCATCATTAGCATATATTTATTGTAGCACAATATTGCCAAATTATGGACTGATTAGGCTTAATAGATTCGTCTCACGAATTAATCTCCATTTATGCAATTAGTTTTATAATTAATCTAGTAAACCCAACGAAGAAATCGTAGCTAGTCAGTGTTGGTCAACCGAACGAGATTCCACGTGGGTCCTGCAAGGTCTGAGCACTAACCTAACCTAATCTGTGTTTTGTCATCGATGGTCTACCGTGTGTGGTGGGCCGTATCTACGAACGCGCGCCGGGCGCATGGCGTTGTTTTTTGCCCCAGCATGCAATTGGGCCAGGGATTACATTAATGCCGCATCGATTTACTAACCTCGGGAGACCAGCCGTGATGAAGCCCACGGCGCCTCGGGGTCGGAAGGGGGCGATTGTGGATCGCGGGTGGGCTGAAAATGCGCCAGCTCCGGCGCCGTGCCGCTCCGATGCCTCCACCGTCACCCTCCACCACGGCCACCGCTAACCCGAACTTGTTCCTCAACTCCGGCCGAGCTGATGACGACACCGGAAATTCTGGGGAGCCTCCCACACAGCTTGGGCTCCTGACCGAGGCAACACCGATTTAATGCATGCTGGGATCGCTGCCTATAATGGACGGCGACTGCTAACGCATCCAAATGGGCTTTGCCTCAGGAAAAGGCCTCCGTACCGTGGGCCTGCTTTCTTCTCGTTGGGCAGCATTGGGCTCGACCCAGCCCCCTCCTTCCAACTCCACCCCCACTCTCTTTTTTGTTTTTCTTCCCCTGCCAGAGTCGTAGCCATCTCCGGATTTGCTTGGTTCCTGTTTGTGTGGTGAGGTCAGGCTGCCGCGTCAGCGCCTCGCCTTTGTCTGCCGGCATGACACTACACCAAAACAGCTCAATTTCGTCGTCGGCCTACGGGAAGCCGATAAAAACCACTAAATTATTTCGTCGGCTTATCCAAGCCGATGAAATTATACGTATTTTCGTCGGCCTGACGAGTACCGACGAAATAAATGTTATATTTTCGTCGGCTTGACTGAAACCGATAAAAATAAGTGTAATTTCGTCGGCATCATTTGAGCTACCCTAATAGCGGCTCCCACGTAGTTTTCTTTCTTTCTCCCTAGCCGCCGCATAGCCGCCTCAGCTCTGCCCACCGCCGCCCCCGCTGCCGCCGCCCCCGCCCGCCACGCCGCCCCTGCCCCGGCCGCCCGCCGCCGAGCTTGGGTGGAGGAGCGGTGCGGAGGAGCGGCGCGGGGTGGCCGGGCGCGGCAAGCTTGGGCGGAGGCGGCGGCGCGGGGTGGCCGAGCGCGACGAGCTCGGAGGAGCAGTGGTGCGGCCAGGCACGACGAGCTCCCTCCGCTGTCCGCCCATGCGGAGGTCGTGGCAGGAGCGGCGCGACGCGGCCGGGCACGGCGAGCTCCCCTCCACCCTCCGCCGCACGGAGGCTGGGGCAAGGGCGGCGCCGAGCCTGCGTGGTGGCCTGGGCAGGGGCGGTGCGACCCAGCCGGCACGGCGAGTTCTCTTCGCCCGCGCGGAGCCTGGGGTAAGGGGTGGCCAAGCAGCGCGCGGCGGGCGGCGCCGAGCTCCGGCGCAAGGGCCGGCGGCGCGTAGCGGGGCGGTCTGCGCGGCTTAGGCCGAGGAGCGAAGCGGGGCAGCCGGGCGTGACGAGCTCGGAGGAGCAGCGGCGCGACCAGGCACGGCGAGCTCCCTCAGCCCGCGCGGAGGCCAGGGCAGGGGCGGTGCGACGCAGCCTGGCACGGCGAGCTCCCCTCTACCCTCCGCGGAGGCCGGGGTAGGGGAGGCGCCGAGCCTGCGTGGCGGCCTGGGCAGGGGCAGTGCCTCTCTACAGATTCTTCTTCGCATGGCTGAGTACAAATCATCGGCATCATCTCTCTCTTCTTCTTCCAAAGAAGCACTAGCTAGCTCTCTCATTCCTACGAGATGCATAGCAGTAGCAGCATATCCACATCCTGCATCACTCAAGCATCTTCTCCTATCTCCTCTCATTTTTCTTCGTCGAAGCAACACTAGCTACAGTGGCTTACTTTGTTCCAATCGAATTGCATCCAAATCCAATCTCTAGCAGCAGCAACCCTCAAATCATCTCTGCTTTTCATGCCAGTTCTCTGTTCTTTTCTCAACCACACAGGAGCAACAGCAGCTGAGCAAGGCCGCAACTTCTCGTCTTCTCTCGTCCATCTCCCTCAAATCAACAACAACAGCCTTTATTGTTGTATGGCCACTGCGCCACATCCAGCAGCCTCCAATACACCGGCACTAGCACGTTCTCCGTGCTCTTCATTGCGGGCATCAACGCTTCCATGAATGATGCCCTCAACGTGTTCGATGAAATGGGTGCAAGGTATACAATTTTTCTTCCTTTTTTAATTTTTTGCGTGCTGATTTTGTACAGTCTCCATCTCTATTAGTTGTGCTGACGAAAATGCGTTTATTTTCGTCGCGTTTATTCCGTCGGCCTATTTTCTTCGGCCGACCGACGAAAATATATATTTTCGACGGTTTTCTCGCTGTTTTCGACGGTTTCTGCCGACAAAATTAAGCTGTTTTCTTGTAGCGTGATTGTGAGGAGCTAGGGCGACGCCATAGGGTAAAAATTTTTTTCCCACTAACTAAACTTAAAATTACCATATAATTTTGACAAGTTATTTTAGTCCCTGAAGGAGTGCACCATGGTTAATTGGAAACTAGCTTCGCCCCTGTGCGTAGCGGACACGAGCTTGCGTAGAGCCAGCAATGGATCTCCTCATCCTCATGTCTGATGCTGCAACTTTCACTGGATATTTCCTTTCAAAAAGAAATTCACTGGCTACAGTGACCAGAACAACGGTTCCAAGCTTCTCAGTAAGAATTCATGGCTGGTGTTCCTTATTTTTTTTTTTTTTTTGTATGCTTCCAAATTCTATTGTGACTTGTATTTTTCTGAATTTTCCTTATTGGGTTAACGTTTTGTTGCCCATTTGACACTCTTTTGCTAGAACTTCATAAGGAGGCCAATTACTTGACGTGTTAGTGCGTCTTGTGGTCACTAGTCTTTATTTGAATATTCAATCACGTAGTCAACTTGTGGTGACAACTACACTACCAAGTAATTTTCATTCTTGCCGTGTCATATAATCTCGATTAGTGCCATTTTATAGTCTACTAAATAGGTTTGGGCGAAGCTCACATGCACCCACACCAAAATGCAAAATCAACAAGCAAATTTTCACCATGTGTAATGATCAAATTCTTTTAAAAAATTGTATAACGATCAAATTCATAAACTCACAAGGCAAACGCACCCCTTCTAATTTGCTCTAGCTTCACCATTTCCAGGGTTACCAATCTTTATGATCCAAAAGTAGTACCTACGTCTGTGGTCATGAGATCAAGGTCTACCGGTCCAATCTCCGTTCCGCGTATGTGTGACGGAAAAACGCTGTCTAATTGGAACCCCATTTTTCCTTGTGTTTTCCAGCCATGCATGCTAGGTGTTACGTCGTTGTTAGTTGTTGCTCAGTTTACGTGGACCGCAACGTCTTATTCCACAACTTTATGTGGTCACCAGCCTTTGAAAATTCTCCGACGTGCTCTTCAGTCAATGAAGTTAGATAGATCTTTGGATCGCAGCAGGAATTTAAGAGCACACACAGCTCAGGCCTTCTAGCACTCTACTAGCAGATAGCTTTGCTCATTGCCAGGTACTGCATACACAGACCACACCACTTACTATGCATCCCTCCGCTGCCAAGTTCTTGCTTCTTCTCGTGGCCGCCGCCTCGAGCTTCTTGTTGGTGGCATCGCATGGACTGCCGCCGCGGCAGCTCAAGCGGAACGCGAGCTGCTTGCCGCACGAGAGGGACGCGTTGCTGGCCTTCAAGGAAAACATCACCAGCGACCCTGAAGGCATCCTCTCGTCGTGGCGACGAGGGCGGAAAGACTGCTGCCGGTGGATGGGCGTCATCTGCAGCAGCCAAACCGGCCATGTCCTCGAGCTTGATCTAAGCGATAGAAATTTGGCAGGCCAGATAAGTCCTTCCTTACTGTCTCTAGAGCATCTGGAGCACTTGGATTTAGGCGGCACATACTTATCTGGTCATGATGGTCATTTTCCCGAATTCCTGTGTTCTTTCAAAAACTTGCGATATCTCAACCTCTCGTTGTTGTCGTTTGCGAGCAGACTGCCTGCTCAACTTGGCAACCTTTCCACATTAGAATACCTTGACCTCACCGACGCATACTCTTTGCCGAGTGAGGTGCCGCCTCAGCTCGGTAACCTCTCAAACCTGCGACATCTTGATCTCGCTCATAATTATTTGTACACAACTGATATCTCATGGTTAGTTCGTCTTCATCAGCTTGAGTATCTTGAGATGGCAGGCATAAATCTAAGTACAATAGATAATTGGCTTCATGCGGTAAACATGATTCCATCTCTGAAGTCTCTCTCCCTTTCGAACTGCTCCCTTCCCAGAGCAAACCAATGGCTCACTCACATAAACCTCACAAAACTTGAGATGCTTGATTTATCCATGAACTACTTTGGGCATCCAATTGCATCCAGTTGGTTTTGGAACATAACAAGCATTCAACACCTCGGGCTAAGTTCAACCTATCTTTACGGTCCTTTCCCTGATGCACTAGGACGAATGACGTCCCTTTATTACCTGGGATTTACGAAAAATGGAAACTCAGCCACGATGGCAGTGGACTTGAAAAATCTATGTGAATTACGTACTCTGGAGCTCGATGGGAGCCTATCATCTGGGAACATAACTGAGTTCATAGAGAAGTTGCCACAATGTTCTACTAGCAAATTAGGCTGGCTAAGTTTGAAAGATAATAATATGACAGGAATAATGCCACAGGTAATGGGGCACTTAACCAGCTTAACTGCTCTTAGCCTATCTAACAACAGCATTAGTGGATCTATATCACCGGGGCTACAGAATTTCACTAGTTTGGAGGAATTATATCTCAGTTCCAACTACCTTAGTGGCCAGATACCATTGCTGCCAAGAGGCCTCAAAATGTTGGATGTCTCCGTGAACTTCTTGTCTGGGCATTTGCACTTCGGAGCTCCAAATATTGAAGTACTAATTCTATCCTCTAATAAAATTACTGGTCCTATTCCTGAAAAGTTTTGTGAGTTGCAATATCTACATGTCTTGGATTTGTCAAACAATTATTTCGCGGGAGAACTTCCTGTATGTTCTTCGATGCCATACCTACACTGCTTGCTCCTAAGTTACAACAAATTTTCTGGAAAGTTCCCATCCTTGATCCAACGCCTCTCCAATCTAACTTTGCTTGATCTTTCATGGAACAATTTCTATGGGACATTACCAATATGGATCGGACATCTGGCAGAGCTGCGATTCCTAGATCTGAGCCACAACATGTTACATGGGAGTATTCCAGCGAATATCACACATCTTAGACGACTTCAACTCTTAAATTTATCATTCAACAATATATCAGGATCAATTCCTCAGTCATTATCAAAGCTAATGGCAATGACAATAATATATCAGGATCAACCTGATTGGTACGTAGGTTGGGTAAATAATGAGTTCCTAGATATTTTGTCTGCAGTGACGAAGCATCTACAACACAAGTATGCCGCACAAAGTATTTTTTATATTGTTGACATCGACTTGTCTGTCAATCATTTAATTGGAGGAATTCCAGATGAAATAGCTTCTCTTGATGGATTGAAATACTTAAATTTGTCAAGGAATTGCTTGAGAGGAAACATTCCAAAGAATATTGGCGCTATGGAATTAGTGGAATCAGTTGACTTCTCATGGAACAGTCTTTCTGGTGAAATCCCTGCAAGCTTGTCAAACTTGACATTTTTAAGTGTCTTGGACTTGTCATATAACAATCTATCAGGAAGAATACCGTCTGGGCGTCAGCTTGAGACCGTCTACGACAACAACCCAACTATGTATGATGGGAATAATAATCTCTGCGGACCCCCTCTTCAGAGAAACTGCTCATCAGGAAATAGTGATCCTAAGCATGGTAATGAAAAGGCAAGCGGAGAGAATTCAGAATCATTGTTCTTTTACTTGGGACTTGTATCAGGGTTCGCAGTTGGCCTCTTGGGGGTGCTGTGTTCTGTACTCTTCAAGAAGCCATGAAGAATTGCTTTTATCCAGTAGCAGATTTATTGTTGTGTAATCATACATCATCATTTTAATTTGAGGCCGGCACTCTGTTGGGGTTGGATATATTAATAACATGTGGGATTGCATGTGGTCAGGTTGCTGAACGGAATTGCATGTGGGATCAGCGAGGTCGTACACCATTAATAACATAGACGGCATGCATGGCTGGAAAGCCACGTCACCAGCATTATTTCTCGAACACGAAACCTAACCATTAATAAGGCTAGTAGGTTCATGGAGAGTTTTATCACATTAAATTCGAAAATACCATATCATCAATTTTGCTGACAAAACGAGAATAGAGAAGGAAAGAGTTATAGGGGATGCGAGAGGAGTTTCATTGCCTAAAACTCACGTGGCACAGTTACCTAGTTCAGAGGCGGGCTCAGAATTGGAAGACTGGATATTCAAAAATTTAAAATCTATAACAACTTAACCGTTTCAACACTATTTTTTAGCAAAAATATTCTTAAATACTATTGATTTGTAAAAAATAATGGGTATTCAGTGAATACCCTTGAATATCCTCACCCGTCTCTGATCTGGTTTCCAGTCTTGATAAGTGAACTATAAAACTGTACACTGAGACCGGCATAACAAGACATGCATAATGTTTCTGCCGTCCTTGCTTGATGGGTCCATTCTTGCATTGGTCACGTCACGTCGGGAAGTTCCCTAAACCGGAGCAGCACCCACCTTGCATTCATCAGTTCGTCACTGTATCAACAAGACAACAACGACCACGGATAACGGAGCAGGCGGGAGGCGGGAGGCGGGAGGCGTGGGCTTTCATCGGGCCAGGCAGGAACTCCTTCCTCCCTGTATCGTCAAGACAGCAACATTACTGCCGTATCGGTTTGCTAACCTCAGGAGACCAGGCTCAAATAAGCGCAACGCGGCCCACCCGTCGGGGTTGGAAGGAGGGAAACGGGCCTGAGCTTAACGCTGTTAAAAGCGCGATTGCCTCGCGTTGGTTGGTGGACTAGGCGTGGGCTCGTTGGCTCTCTCTCGGCCCATACCGATGACGACATCCAAAACTCTGGGCCCCTCCCACGCAGCTGAGCTCCTGTCTGAGAGGCAAGGCCTCCGTGTGCCGTGGAGCCTGCTTCTTCTTCTCGTGGGGCAGCGTTGGGCTCGATCCAGCCCTCCTTCCAACTCCACCCCAACCCTTTTTGTTTCTTTTTCTCTGCGCTTGTACCACGTCAGGCCAAATGGCCACAGTGCAGACAACAAGAGAGAAAAGATCTTTCACAGTAAAGCAAGAAAAGAAACCTTGCAAGTGCAAGTTGTCCTCCACATGAGCGCACTCATATGGTAGTAAAAGTGTTGGCGGAGCAACACCTCTAGCTCTTTCTCCAAAGAAGAAAAGAAACAGAGCGCATTCATTCCTACATTGCTATGAATACATGCGTGCGCGCGTTCAACGGTAATGCACTTTCTCCAATCTTTTCTCTACCATGTGTATGAACGCGCACGCGCGCGTATGATGTGAGTGTTGTGTGCGTCCTTGTATGTACCCTTAAAAAAGAACCCCAAACAATTTCAAAAACCTCTTTGCGGGATGATGCCAAAAGAGGAATACGATATGCCCTTTTGATCTCTCCGAACACCTGGTGGACGTGTGTGCAAAAACCAAGCCTAGCTAAGATGCAGCGCCCGAACACAGTTGGGCGTGAGATCACGATGCAGACGGCGGACGGGCAGAGGGATAGTTCCACGGCCATCCCCATCTCCATTTTGCGGCGAAGGGGACGGAGCAACTTGCGGGGGCCATACATGTGTGACTCCATGAGGCTTACAGATTTTAGATCAGTGGCGTCCTGGTTGCTCTATGATCTAGTTGCTATCGTCTTCGCAAATCTCTGCTGGATTGAAACCGGGTCAATGTCGACGATCGAGAGAGAGATGGCCGTAGCTCGCATCGCAATCTCGTGAAAAGCAAAAGACCTTTGCGACGGCGCTGCCTTTTGTCCGCCACGCTAATCCAACAAAGCAACTCCACGGAAAAGCCATTCTAAAGCTTGACGACGATTGGTAACAACAAGACACACTCAAGAAACAGATATGCACAGAAAAATGTACTACCTCTGCTCTAAAATATAACAATTTTTTACCACCTCTGTTACAAAATATGACAACTTTATGACCAAGTCAAAGTTAAATATTTTCATCTTTGACCAATAATATCTCAAAAAATAATAACTTTTAAATAGAAAAGGTTATATATTGGTTTCATTATGAACAAACTAATATCACTTTTATATCATCAATCTTTATATTCTTTTTACCATCTGCGGTCAAAGTTTAAAAGGTTTGGTTTGAACAAACCTAAAAATAGCTATATTTTGAGTCAGAGGTAGTAGGATGAAAAAAATCAGTTGGCACTAGAATCATGGATAACAGGATAGGAAGTGAGCATAGCTCAGTTACAAATGTGACAGTAGTAATATCTGAACCGCCAAAGTTCAATTCCTCCACACCTCAATTTTAAGTGCCTATTTCTTCTCTCTAATCTAATTTTTAGTGGTGTAATTAAATCACCACCTAGTTCCTTCAAGATTGGATTTCGAGCGGCAGCAGAACAAGAAAATGACAAAGTAAAATTGCTGTATCCAGCCTTCCAGAAGCAGAGCAACAAGCCCATAGTTGAGCTTCAGATCATGCATGACACGGACGCTGGATGTTTCTTTGCCCCGGCCGTCTCCAATGGCGACGACGGGGAGCAACTTGTAACGTTGCAGCCTAACTTTGTTAGTAGCGTCCCTGTTGCTTGCAACTGCAAAGCTGCAATGCAGTCGCTTTCGCCTTCAGAAATCTCCACCTCATTTATTTAAACCGGGTCAAGGTCCACGAGAGAGAAAGATAGCGGTTGCTTGCATCGCAATCTGACTTGAATTGGCGGGGAGCTGCAGGCGAGGAAAATGATAGGTGATTAATTATTAATCAAGTCCGTCTTCACATACAGAGCCTGCTCGCATCTTCACGCCGTCTTCACATACAGAGCCTGCTTGGTTACCGCCACCGGACACCACTCGCCACGCACGTGCTGCATGGCGAGTGGTGGCCGGTAACCAGGCCCATACTTCCCTGATTAATCAGTGATGTGGTTCTCTCCAAGAGCACAACTACGTTAATTTGGCCTTGAGATCTCTTCTACGTTTTCCTTTTTTGATCATCGTTTTGTTTTTTGTCATAACTTTTTATGGTGGTGATGTTGTGATCACATCTAATATATATGGGTGATAAATCAATCTACTGTTCCCATAGATATATATATATATATATATATATATATATATATACACACACACACACAAAGCGCACTTTTTGTCATAACTTTTTAGATAAGAAAATGTAGCATATTAGTTCCTTTTCAGAGCTGAGATGCTGCATTTTTTATCTTTTTTCAGATAGCCACTGATGAGCACCTACTATTGCCAAGGCATGAGAATCAAATGCCCCCCTTAATTTTCGAGGAGATGCGAGAACAAATGGGGAGGGCCCTCCCATGTCCCATATCATGAGATCGAGATTAAGAAACCCCGCCCATCCAATCCAACAGCCGCCAGATTCCAGCCAGACCTAACTATTAATAACATAGACGGCATGCATGGCTCGAAAGTCACGTCACCAGCATTATTTCTCGAACACGAAACCTAACCATTAATAAGGCTAGTAGGTTCTTAGAGAGTTTTATTGCATTAAATTCGATGCCACATCATCAATTTTACTGACAAAACCAGAAGAGAGAAGAAAAGAGTTATAGGGAATGTGAGAGGAGTTTCATCACCCTAAAACTCACGTGGCACAGTTACCTAGTTTAGAGGCGGGCTTAGAATTGGAAGACTGGGTATTCAAAAATTCAAAATCTATAAAAACGTAACCGTCTCAACACTATTTTTTAGCAAAAATATTCTTAAATACCATTGATTTGTAAAAAATAATGGGTATTCAGTGAATACCCTTGAATATCCTCACCCGTCCCTGATCTGGTTTCCATTTTTGATAAGTGTACCATAAAAACTATATTATAAAACTTTGCACTGAGACTGGCATAACGAGGCATGCATAATGTTTCTGCCTTCCTTGCTCGGTCGGTTCATTCTTGTGTTGGTCACGTCACGTCGGGAAGTTCCCTAAACCGGAGCAGCAGCCACCTTGCATTCATCATTTCGTCGTCGTATCAACAAGACAACAACTACCGCGGATGACGGAGTAGTCGGGAGGCGGGAGGCGTGGGCTTTCATCGGGCCAGGCATGAACTCCTTCCTCCCTGTCTCGTCAAGACAGCAACACTAGTGCCGTATCGGTTTGCTAACCTCGGGGGACCAGGATCAAATAAGCGCAACACGGCCCACCCGTCAAGGTTGGAAGGAGGGAAACGGGCCTGAGCTTAACGCCGTTAAAAGCGCGATTGCCCCGGGTTGTTTGGTGGACTAGGCGTGGGCTCTCTCTCGGCCCATACCGATGACGACATCCGAAACTCTGGGCCCCTCCCACGCAGCTGGGCTCCTGTCTGAGAGGCAAGGCCTCCGTGTGCCGTGGAGCCCCTGCTTCTTCTTCTCGTGGGGCAGCGTTGGGCTCGACCCAGCCCTCCTTCCAACTCCACCCCCAACCCTTTTTGTTTTTTTTCTCTTTGCGCTTGTACCACGTCAGGCCAAATGGCCACGGTGCAGACAACAAGAGATAAAGATCTTTCACAGTAAAGCAAGAAAACAAACCTTGCAAGTGCAAGTTGTCCTCCACATGAGCGCACTCATATGGTAGTAAAAGTGTTGGCAGAGCAACACCTCTAGCTAAACAGAGCGCATCCATTCCTAAATTGCTATGAATACAAGCGTGCGCGCGTTCAGCGCTAATGCAGGTTTCTCCAATCTTTTCTCTACCATGTGTATGAACGCGCAGGCGCGTGTATGATGTGAGTGTTGTGTGCGTCCTTGTATGTACCCTTAAAAAGATCCCCAAACAATTTCAGAAACCTCTTTGCGGGGTGATGCCAAAAGAGGAATAAGAGATGCCCTTTTGATCTCTCCGAACACCTATACCTGGTGGACGTGTGTGCAAAAATCGAGCCTAGCTAAGATGCAGCGGCCGAACACAGTTGGGCGTGAGATCATGATGGAGACGGCGGACGGGTGGACGGATAGTCCCATGGTCAGAACACAGTTGGGCGTGAGATCACGATGCAGACGGCGGACAGGCGGAGGGATAGTTCCACGGCCATCCCCATCTCCATTTTCCGGCGAAGGGGACGGAGCAACTTGCGGAGGGCCATACATGTGTGACTCCATGAGGCTTACAGATTTTAGATCAGTGGCGTCCCGGTTGCTCTACGATCTAGTCGATATCGTCTTCGCAAATATCTGCTGGATTGAAACCGGGTCAATGTCGACGATCCAGAGAGAGATGGCTGTAGCTCGCATTGCAATCTCGTGAAAAGCAAGAGACCTTTGCGACGGCGCTGCCTTTTGTCCGCCACGCTAATCCAACAAAGCAACTCCATGTAAAAGCCATTCTAAAGCTTGACGACGATAGGTAACGACAAGACACACTCAAGAAACAGATATGCACATCGCAATGGGTACAACAGGTACTCTCACATCTCTTCTCTTGTTCTCCGTTCTCCCCAATTTACCCCAACCCCAGGGACTATTTAGCTGATTCGTTTTCACTGCAAAAATTGGTAGTGCTATTTAGTTGTTTATGCGTACGGATGGTGATGAGTCATGCTCCAAATGTTCATTTATAATTCAACTCGGTATTTTTACCACTCCTAGTTTAAAAATATGTAAAATATAAGTTCAACTCTTTTTAAGTTTGATCTTTAAAGTTTTAGATCATTTATCATCCCTATGTATATATACATGGTAGTAGGACTGTTGACAATTTAGACGAAATCCACCTCGATTTGGAGTTTTTCTACTTCCTCCGTAAAAAAAGTGCAACTCATTTTTCAAGAAGTCAAATAATTTCAAATTTGATCAAGTCTGTACAGAAAATTATTAGCATTTATATCTCCAAATAGATTTAGTATGAAAATAAATTACATGATTGGACTGTCTAATGATACTTACTGTATAATATAATATTAATATTTATTTTATATAAATTAGATTAAATTTAAAATTATTTGACTTCTCGGAAAGCGTAAGTTGTATTTTTCTTGAACGGAGGGGTTAGGTATCTACGGAGCTCCAAAATATAGTATCCGGGGGCCAGCATCTAGCATGTATTCAATTTGCTTCACCCTGCTTGGTGCATGCCTCCTTCTTTTGCCGTTGTTGGATTGGATATCAGCTCGACCAGATGATCGCACTCTCTGATCTTCCCGAGCCTCGTCGTCCTTCTTCCTAGCAAACCCAACGAAGAAATCATAGCTAGTCAGTGTTGGTCAACCGAATGAGATTCCACGTGGGTCTTGCAAGGTCTGAGCACTAACCTAACCTAATCTGTGTTTTGTCGTCGATGGTCTACCGTATGTGGTGGGCTGTATCTACGAACACGCGCCGGGCGCACGACGTCGTTTTTGGGCCCATCATGCAATTGGGCCAGGGATTACATTAGTGCCGCATCGATTTACTAACCACGGGGGACCAGCCGTGACGAAGCCCACGGCGCCTCGGGGTTGGAAGGGGGCGATTGTGGATCATGGGTGGGCCGAACGCGCCGGCTCCGGAGTCGTGCCGCTCCGATGCCTCCACCGTCACCCTCCACCATGGCCACCGCTATCCCGAACTTCTTCTTCAACTCCGGCCGAGCTGATGACGACACCGGAAATGCATGCTAGGATCGCTGCCTATAATGGACGGTGACCGCTAACGCATCCAAATGGGCTTTGCCTCGGGGAAAAGGCCTCCGTACCGTGGGCCTGCTTTCTTCTCGTTGGGCAGCGTTGGGCTCGACCCAGCCCCCTCCTTCCAACTTCACCTCCACTCTCCTTTTTTGTTTTTTCCCTGCCGGAGTCGTAGCCATCTCCGGATTTGCTTTGTTCCTGTTTGTGTGGTGAGGTCAGGCTGCTGCGTCAGCGCCTCGCCTTTGTCTGCCGGCATGATTGTGCATAGCCAGGGGCGACGCCACGTTAAGTCTGCCCAGGGTAAATTTTTTTTGCCACTAATTAAACTTAAAATTATCATATAATTCTAAGAAGTTATTTTAGTCCCTGAAGGAGTGCACCATGGTCAATTGGAAACTAGCTTCGCCCCTGTGCGTAGCGGACACGAGCTTGCGTAGAGCCAGCAATGGATCTCCTCATCCTCATTTCCCATGCTGCAGCTTTCACTGGATATTTCCTTTCAAAAAAAAAATCACTGGCTACAGTGACCAGCAGGGCAACGGTTCCAAGCTTCTCAGTACAGAATCATTGTTGCGGTATACTATATATCCTTTCTCCGTACTGTATCCAGCTGAAATGCTTCCAAAATTCTATTGTGACTTGTATTTTTCCGAATTTTCCTTAGTGGGTTAACTTTTTGTTGCCCATTTGACACGCTTTTGCTAGAATTTCATAAGGCCAATTACTTGACGTGTTAGTGCGTCTTGTATTTACGTTCCTTTGCCACCTCTAGTTACATTGTTGTATGTGTGATTATTCAGTTTTATGTGGACCATACATGGCATTCCAGAACTTGTGGTCACCGGTCTTTATTTGAATATTCAACCACGTAGTCAACTTGTGGTGACAACTACACTACCAAGTAATTTTCATTCTTGCCGTGTCATATAATCTCACATGCACCCACACCAAAATGCAAAATCAACAAGCAAATTTTCACCATGTATAATGATCAAATTCTCCTAAAAAATTGTATAACGATCAAATTCATAAACCCACAAGGCAAGCGCACCCCCTTCTAATTTGCTCTAGCTTCACCATTTGCAGGGTTACAAATCTTTATGATCCAATCTCCTACGAGCATTTATAGATGTGAGTATAACTGACTGCGTGAAGATCCCTGTTATGATCATTTATAGAAAAAAGTATTTAACAAAACTTATCTTCTCCGTGTATGTGTGATGGAAAAACGCTGTCTAATTGGAACCCCATTTTTCCTTGTGTTTTCCAGCCATGCATGCTAGTGTTACGTCGTTGTTAGTTGTTGCTCAGTTTACGTGGACCGCAACGTCTTATTCCACAACTTTATGTGGTCACCAGCCTTTGAAATTCTCCGACGTGCTCTTCAGTCAATGAAATTTGCTAGATCTTTGGATCGCAGCAGGAATTTAAGAGCACACACAGCTCAGACCTTCTAGCACTCTACTAGCAGATAGCTTTGCTCATTGCCAGGTACTGCATGCACAGACCACACCACTTACTATGCATCCCTCCGCTGCCAAGCTCTTGCTTCTTATCGTGGCCGCCGCCTCGAGCTTCTTGTCGGTGGCATCGCATGGACTGCGGCCGCGGCAGCTCAAGCGGAACGCGAGCTGCTTGCCGCACGAGAGGGACGCGTTGCTGGCCTTCAAGGAAAACATCACCAGCGACCCTGAAGGCATCCTCTCGTCGTGGCGACGAGGGCGGAAGGACTGCTGCCGGTGGATGGGCGTCACCTGCAGCAACCAAACCGGCCATGTCCTCGAGCTTGACCTAAGCTATAGAAATTTGGCAGGCCAGATAAGTCCTTCCTTACTGTCTCTAGAGCATCTGGAGCACTTGGATTTAGGCGGCACATACTTATCTGGTCATGATGGTCGTTTTCCCGAATTCCTGTGTTCTTTCAAAAACTTGCGATATCTCGACCTCACCCACAACGCATACGCTTTGCCGAGTGAGGTGCCGCCTCAGCTCGGTAACCTCTCAAACCTGCGACATCTTGGTCTCGCTTCTAATTATTTGTACGCAACCGATATCTCATGGTTAGTTCATCTTCATCAGCTTGAGTATCTTGAGATGGACGGCATAAATCTAAGTACAATAGATAATTGGCTTCATGTGGTAAACATGATTCCATCTCTGAAGTTTCTCTCCCTTTGGAACTGCTCCCTTCCCAGAGCAAACCAATCGCTCACTCACATAAACCTCACAAAACTTGAGGTGCTTGATTTATCCACGAACTACTTTGGGCACCCAATTGCATCCAGTTGGTTTTGGAACATAACAAGCATTCAACTCCTCTTGCTAAGTTCAACCTATCTTTACGGTCCTTTCCCTGATGCACTAGGACGAATGACGTCCCTCTCTATCCTGGGATTTCGGGAAAATGGAAACTCAGCCACGATGGCAGTAGACTTGAAAAATCTATGTGAATTGCGTAATCTGTTGCTCGATGGGAGCCTATCATCTGCGAACATAACAGAGTTCATAGAGAAGTTGCCACAATGTTCTTCTAACAAATTATACTACCTAAGTTTGAATGACAATAATATGACAGGAATAATGCCACAGGTAATGGGGCACCTAACCAGCTTAGGTATTCTTAGCCTATCTAACAACAGCATTAGTGGATCTATATCACCAGGGCTACAGAATTTCACTAGTTTGGAGGCATTATTTCTCAGTTCCAACCACCTTAGTGGCCAGATACCATTGCTGCCAAGAGGCCTCGAAATATTGGATGTCTCCATGAACTTCTTGTCTGGGCATTTTCACTTCCGAGCTCCAAATATTGAAGTACTAATTCTATCCTCTAATAAAATTACTGGTCCTATTCCTGAAAAGTTTTGTGAGTTGCAATATCTAAGTGACTTGGATTTGTCAAACAATTCTTTCGTGGGAGAACTTCCTGTATGTTCTTCGATGCCATACCTACGCTCCTTTCTCCTAAGTAACAACGAATTTTCTGGAAAGTTCCCATCCTTGATCCAAAGCCTCTCCAATCTAACTTTGCTTGATCTTTCATGGAACAAATTCTATGGGACATTACCAAGATGGATCGGACATCTGGCAAAGCTGCGATTCCTAGATCTGAGCCACAACATGTTATATGGGAGTATTCCAGTGAATATCACACATCTTAGACAACTTCAACTATTGAATTTATCATTCAACAATATATCAGGATCAATTCCTAAGTCATTATCAAAGCTAATGGCAATGACAAAAACGCATATACCTACAACTTATGGATTTGATTGGTACACAGGTTGGGCAAATAATGAGTTCCTAGATATTTTGTCTGCAGTGACGAAGCATCAACAACACAAGTATGGCGCACAAAGTATTTTTTATATTGTTGACATCGACTTGTCCGTCAATCATTTAACTGGAGGAATTCCAGATGAAATGGCTTCTCTTCACGGATTGAGATACTTAAATTTGTCAAGGAATTGCTTGAGAGGAAACATTCCAAAGAATATTGGCGCTATGGAATCAGTGGAATCAGTTGACTTCTCATGGAACAGTCTTTCTGGTGAAATCCCTGCAAGCTTGTCAGACTTGACATTTCTAAGTGTCTTGGACTTGTCATATAACAATCTATCAGGAAGGATACCGTCTGGGCGTCAGCTTGAGACCGTCTACGACAACAACCCAACTATGTATGTTGGGAATAATAATCTATGTGGACCCCCTCTTCAGAGAAACTGCTCATTAGGAAATAGTGATCCTAAGCATGGTAATTTAAAGGCAAGCCGAGAGGATTCAGAATCATTGTTCTTTTACTTAGAACTTGTATCAGGGTTCATAGTTGGCCTCTGGGGGGTGCTGTGTGCTCTACTCTTCAAGAAGCCATGAAGAATTGCTTTTATCCGGTAGCATAATTATTGTTGTGTGATCATACATCATCATTTTAATTTGAGGCCGGCACTCTGTTGGGGTTGGATATATTAATAACATGTGGGATTGAATGTGGGACCAGCGAGGTCGTACACCATTAATAACATAGACGGCATGCATGGCTCGAAAGCCACGTCACCAGCATTATTTCTCGAACACGAAACCTAACCATTAATAAGGCTAGTAGGTTCATGGAGAGTTTTATCGCATTAAATTCGATGCCACATTATTAATTTTACTGACAAAACGAGAAGAGAGAAGGAAAGAGTTATAGGGAATGTGAGAGGAGTTTCATCACCCTAAAACTCACGTGGCACAGTTACCTAGTTCAGAGGCGGGTTCAGGATTGGAAGACTAGGTATTCAAAAATTCAAAATCTATAAAAACTTAACCGTTTCAACACTATTTTTTAGCAAAAATATTCTTAAATACCATTGATTTGTAAAAATAATGGGCATTTAGTGAGTACCCTTAAATACCCTGATCCGTCCCTAACCTGGTTCCCAGTCTTAATAAGTGTACCATAAAACTGTATTATAACTGTGCACTGAGACTGGCATAACAAGGCATGCATAATGTTTCTACCGTTGGTGGGTTCATTCTTGCATTGGTCACGTCACGTCGGGAAGTTCCCTAAACCGGAGCAGCAGCCACCTTGCATTCATCAGTTCATCATCGTATCAACAAGACAACAACGACCACGGATGACGGAGCAGGCGGGAGGCGGGAGGCGTGGGCTTTCATCGGGCCAGGCAGGAACTCCTTCCTCCCTGTCTCGTCAAGACAGCAATATTCTTTGGCGGGAGAACTTCCTATATGTTCTTCGATGCCATCCCTACGCTCCTTGCTCCTAAGTAACAACGAATTTTCTGGAAAGTTCCCATCCTTGATCCAAAGCCTCTCCAATCTAACTTTGCTTGATCTTTCATGGAACAAATTCTATGGGACATTACCAATATGGATCGGACATTTGGCAAAGCTGCGATTCCTGGATCTGAGCCACAACATGGTATGTGGGGGTATTCCAGTGAATATCACACATCTTAGACAACTTCAACTCTTGAATTTATCATTCAACAATATATCAGGATCAATTCCTCAGTCATTATCAAAGCTAATGGCAATGACAAAAACGCATATTCCTACAGATAATGTACCTGATTGGTACGTAGGTTCGGAAAATAATGAGTTGCAAGATATTTTGTCTGCTGTGACGAAGCATCAACAACAAAAGTATGGCGCACAAAGTATTTTTTTCTATTGTTGGCATCGACTTGTCTGTCAATCATTTAAGTGGAGGAATTCCAGATGAAATGGCTTCTCTTGACGGATTGAGATACTTAAATTTGTCAAGGAATTGCTTGAGAGGAAACATTCCAAAGAATATTGGCGCTATGGAATTAGTGGAATCAATTGACTTCTCATGGAACGATCTTTCTGGTGAAATCCCTGCAAGCTTGTCAGACTTGACATTTTTAAGTGTCTTGGACTTGTCATACAACAATCTATCAGGAAGAATACCGTCTGGGCGTCAGCTTGAGACCGTCTACGACAGCAACCCAACTATGTATGATGGGAATAATAATCTCTGTGGACCCCCTCTTCAGAGAAATTGCTCATCAGGGAATAGTGATCCTAAGCATGGTAATGAAAAGGCAAGCGGAGAGAATTCAGAATCATTGTTCTTTTACTTCGGACTTGTATCAGGGTTCGCAGTTGGCCTCTGGGGGGTGCTGTGTGCTCTACTCTTCAAGAAGCCATGAAGAACTGCTTTTATCCAGTAGCATATTTATTGTTGTGTAATCATACATCATCATCTTAATTTGAGGCCGGCACTCTGTTGGGGTTGGATATATTAATTGGATTACGGATCGCACCGTCCGATTTTCACTCACGGCTTACAGATCGTGCTCTCTTGCGAAACCAAGCAAGCAGTGGCAGGTGGGGCGAACTACTCTGCCAAGGTCCCTTCAGATTTAAGGCGAGGGGGAAGAGCGGATGAAGAGAGCGAGGCGTGCGTAGTAGGCTAGTATTGCCAGTCAATGTTGGTCAGCTTGCTGAACGGAATTGCATGTGGGATCAGCGAGGTCGTACACCATTAATAACATAGACGGCATGCATGGCTCGAAAGCCACGTCACCAGCATTATTTCTCGAACACGAAACCTAACCATTAATAAGGCTAGTAGGTTCATGCAGAGTTTTATCGCATTAAATTCGATGCCGCATCATCAATTTTGCTAACAAAACGAGAAGAGAGAAGGAAAGAGTTATAGGGAATGTGAGAGGAGTTTCGTCACTCTAAAACTCACGTGGCACAGTTATCTAGTTCAGAGGCGGGGTCAGGATTGGAAGACTGGGTATACAAAAATTCAAAATCTATAAAAACTTAACCGTATCAACACTATTTTTTAGCAAAAATATTCTTAAATACCATTGATTTGTAAAAATAATAGGTATTCAGTGAATACCTTTAAATACCCTGACCTGTTCCTGATCCGATTCCCAGTCTTAATAAATGTACCATAAAACTGTACGCACTGGTATAATGAAGCATGCATAATGTTTCTGCCGTCCTTGCTTGGTGGGTCCATTCTTGCATTGGTCACGTCATGTCGGGAAGTTCCCTAAACCGGAGCAGCAGCCACCTTGGATTCATCAGTTCGTCGCGTATCAACAAGACACCAATGACCGCGGATGATGGAGCAGGCGGGAGGCGGCAGGCGTGGGCTTTCATCGGGCCAGGCAGGAACTCCTTCCTCCCTGTATCGTCAGGACAGCAACATTAGTGCCGTATCGGTTTGCTAACCTCGGGGGACCAGGCTCAAATAAGCGCAACGCGGCCCACCCGTCGGGGTTGGAAGGAGGGAAACGGGCCTGAGCTTAACGCTGTTAAAAGCGCGATTGCCCCGGGTTGGTTGGTGGACTAGGCGTGGGCTCCCTCTCGGCCCATACCGATGACGACATCCGAAACTCTGGCCCCCTCCCACGCAGCTGGGCTCCTGAGAGGCAAGGCCGATTTATGCACGCCGGGATTGCTGCGCTTATTAATGCACGAGTTTTTTTAAAAAAAAGGTTAAAAAAATTAAATTCGAAAAAGGGGTGCCGGTTTGGAAAAATTCGAAAAATGGAGACCTCCCGCCCATCCAACAGGCGGGAGGTCGAAAAATATTTCCCAGGCCCGTCCAGGGGGCCTCTTTGCGAAAAAAAACTTTTCTTATTCGCGAAGAGACCCCTGACGCGGCATCCCGGAGGGGCATCCAGGCCTCCCAACGGGCGGGAGGTTCCCCGGAGGGGCATCCCGCCCTCCCAACGGGCGGACGTCCCCCCCCCCCCCCCACACACTATTTAAGCCCCCCACCCACCCCTAATTCTCATATTATTCAGCAAAAATCAACAAAAAAAGAAAGGGAGGAGAGGAAGAGAGGAGAGGAATCGGCGAAGCTCTATTCACACGTCGGTTTGGAGGTATGTTCTCGTTCTAGTCGTATAATTATCAATTGTTTTTAGGAATATTTATTAGGGTAGTTATATTTTGAATAGTTTTCAGTATTTTCAATAGCTTTTACAAATATTTGTTAGGGTAGTTCTATTTTAAATAGTTTTTAGCATTTTCAATAGTTTTTAGGTATATTTCTTAGGGTAGTTATATTTTGAATAGTTTTTAGGAATATTTCTTAGGTTAGTTATATTTTGAGGAGTTTTTAGTATTTTCAATAGTTTTTACGAATATTTCTTAGGGTAGTTATATTTTGAGGAGTTTTAGTATTTCAATAGTTGTTAGAAATATTTCTTAGGGTAGTTATATTTTGAATAGTTTTTAGTATTTTTGATAGTTTTTAGATATATTTCTTAGGGTAGTTATATTTTGAATAGTTTGCAGTATTTCAATAGTTTTTAGATATATTACTTAGGGTAGTTATATTTTGAATAGTTTAGTATTTTCAATTGTTTGCAGGAATATGTCTTAGGGTACTTATATTTTTCATGCAGATATGACGCAGACACCGGAGCTCCTTGATGCGAACACCGACGAACGACACAGGTCGTACCTGGCAGCGGTGGAGGGGCAGCAGCTTCACGAGTTGCGCCCTCGTGTAGCAAAGGAGTTGTTGCACCTGGACGACCGCTGGCTTGACAGATGATACTTTGTATTTTTTTACGGAACTAATGTATAGCTTGTACGACAATTGTAACCACAATGCAAAATATACAGATTACGTGAGGCTGGTTTGCTGCCACTCGCACGTATGCTTCAAGCCGGCGACGGCCAAGATGGTGGCGTCAAGAAGCGGATGCAGCTGGACCGCTCTCTACTTGCGGCGTTGGCGGACAGGTGGAGTCCGGAGACGCACACGTTCCACTTGCCGTGCAGGGAGATGGCCCCCATGTTGCAGTACGTGTCGTACCTGCTCGGGCTTCCCATTGCGGGTGAAGCTGTTGGCCCAGTTGCCGTGCCACCTACCTGGAGGGCGGAGCTTCAGGAGCGGTTTGGTCCAGTGAACCCGCCACTTTTTGTGAACGTACCTGACGTGCTCGGCCCCGCCAAGAGTTGGGTAATACAATTTAGGGTAAGTACAATTATTTTTAATTAATTTAATTGAATCATATGTGACTATCTCTAAGCATTAAACAAATATATTTCAGGCTCAGGATCTCCACCCTCTGGCTGCGCAGTACGAGGTGTCGCGCTTCCTGGAGGCATATCTATTGTGGTTGTTCGGCTGGACTCTTTTCTGCAACTCTAGCGGCAAAGGCGTACTGGTTGTCCTCCCTCTGCACACGTGACGAGACGTACTGACTCACAAAGGCGAACCTAGTATTTGATATTATCGTCGAACCATACTGCGTCGAGCGAGTGATGAGGCAGTTCAGGCGACGATAACACTTTCCTCTCCTACCTCGAGCGTTCCAGGCTGTGCCGCACAATGTACATGAGTAAGTTTGTGATAACTCATTTTGTATTAACTATATAATCGTTATCATAAAATAATATTGTCTTTCAAATGTTTGCAACAGATATTCGCGCAGGGAGTATCATGCCAACGAGGTCAACTGGGTGGTCAAGCTGCAGGAGTACGTAGGAGGGTGGCTAGCCGCACCTGACAATGTGTGGGACGAGCCGCAGCCACACACGGAGGCGTCTTACGGTGCATACCTCCGCTGGTACCTCCCTCGCACACGTCCGTACATCACTCTTTAACATATTGATGACGCGGAGCTTCAGCACCAGCCGACCATCTCGAACACGTATCCCTCATACCATGATCAGGCGCAGCGTGGCGCGGTACGTCTTTCGCAACTTGAATTATTAAATCTTTTTTATAAAAGATCGATAACAATATTACTCTGCTTCCCATTACGTATGCAGATCGATCTGTTCAACTGCGTGGAGGTCAAAGCTACATCTCAGATCACGTTGCTTGAACGTGGAGTACGTGTACCGGACGCACAGTACAAAGACAGCTTTCGTAAGATTCAGGACAATTTGACGCGAGCGTTACGTGCACTGACGTGTCGCAGCAGAGACGACGTGGGGGCCTACAATTCATCTCATGCGTCCGCTCACGTGTACACAGCTGGCCCGTCGACTTCTACAGCACCGCACGCAGCATCCAGCGATACTGCCGCTAGTTCCAGCTGTAAGTCCTTTATAATTGCCATTTCGATCAACTTTGATTTACACGACTAATTTCGTTTGTTTTTATAGTCATGCACTCGACGGCAATGGGACCTCCTCCTGCAAGAATGGAGACTCAGACGTTTGGCGCCTATGCTCCAGGAACGTCTCTCCGTCGGGTTCGACGCCAGCTGCTCCGTACTCTCAGGGCTATACTCAGCATGCATGGTCGATGGGAGCTTCTGCACACGGTGGTCTATTCGGTGTGCTGGACTGGGACGACTGGGAGGGTGGCTCCGTCACTTGGTCGGAGTTGGTGGGCGGCGGCGCCGGGCCTGACAACATTGGTCCCTCCCAGACGTACGACGCTCCAGGTGCACAGTCCCAGGATGACCCGTTCACGCCAGCACCTCCTCCACCTCGTCCTCACCGTGCTCCAGATGCATTCAGGTACTCGGAGGACCACATACGCCGACGGCTTAGGACTGAGGGGGGGGGGAGGACGAAGAGAGCGCGAGGTCCAGGATGTCAGACCCGGGGCCACCGGGCTGGGCGCGTTACGAAGTTTAAGAGATTAAGCCCGTCTCATCTCTTATTCGTTTTGTTTATCTCTTGTTTATCCCGTTTAAATAGGAGATAGAGCTAACCAACACAGAGAGGATCTACTCGAGATCAGTTCTGGTGTGATCCCTCGGAGGGGGTTGGTTAGCATCTTTGTAACTCTGACCTCTCGGATATATAAGGGAGGTCAGGGACCCCCCTCAAAACAGAAGATCATTAGGTCATTCTATACAGAAGGCAATACAAACCATACAGGACGTAGGGTGTTACGCTCCGTGCGGCCCGAACCTGTCTAAGTCTTGTGTTCCTTGCACCTTCGAGTTCCTGATCTCGGCGTCCCCTCACCCAAAACTTACCACCTCGGGTATACCCCACGGTGGGCAGCCAGTTAAACACCGACAGCTGGCGCGCCAGGTAGGGGAGCGCGTCGAAGATCCACCGGCGAGCTCGATGGCATCGTTCAGATTCATCAGGTCAGTTCCCTCTCAGGGTACGACGTTCGTTTTTGGTTCATGGGTCTGCATCGCAGATGGTGCGGGCAGTTTCCGGCGATTCCTCGTCGACATGAAGCCAAAAACCTCCGCTGCGGATCTCCGCAGCGACCTTGACAAGTTCGTCGACGGGCTCGACAACTTGCCGCTCCACGCTTCCGCAGCGCAGATCGAGTTGGAGTCCGATCCAGCTTCGACTTCTTCTGGTGTTGTGGCAACTACCCCTGGTTTGGATTCGTTCCAATCTAGGGACCAGCACAACCGATATCAACTCGGTTTGTGCGATTTGGCCACTAACCTTCAGGAGGCCCACGACTCTGGGTCCTTCTCCATGTTTGAGAAGGACCTGGACTTGTTAATCTAGATCGGAAAGCTTGAGGCCACCACGTGTCGGGGGGCTTCGGGTTGTTCCGGTACCGGTGATCTGGTGGTCACCCCCCTGCCGGAGGGGCACGTGGTGTACTGGAGGGGCATGACGCTCCCCAAACTACTCGAGGCAGAGGGCCGACTCGTGGCCCACCTCGAGCCCTTGCCTTTTCAAGAAGGCAGGCCGTTGGCCACCGAGGCTGAGGGGTCGACTGAACTAGTCGACGAAAGTTCTCATGAGCTTTCCTCCCGCCAGGTGCTGATGGCCGAAGAAGGCGAGGACGATGGGGATTTTCCCATCGACAACTTTGAAGCGGTCTCCGAGGATGAGATCACAGCCAATGTCGGCGACGAAAATGACACCGATCGTGAAGCGCGGAGGGCCAGAAACAGGGCCCGCACAATCCGGCGGAGGAGGGCCAACGAGCGTAGGAGATCTATGCATCGTGAGCTTGATCCTGAGTTCGCCGCCGTTAGCGAACGGGGGTTTCGGACTCCGGTGGCCAACATCGCCAGGGTTACGGCCATCCTTGAGCGCAGCCATGACCCGAAGGTACGTCAAGCACTCTTGTACGCGCAGAGGGCTTGGATCCAGTTGGATCAACACAACCCGGCGCTTACCATCAGGGAGGAGCGCGTGGGCGACAGTCGAAGTCAGAACCACAGCCGAGCGGCTGGCGGCTGTCCTCGACGTCAACCCAGCAACGACAACGCTTGCGGGAGCCAGACCCCTGGCGGGAGGCAGCAGCCACCGCAAGGGGGTCAGCCACGACAAGCCCATCATCGACTCCCTCCGGAGGATCTGCGCCAACACATCAATGAAGGCCGCGATGCGCGCACCGTGATTTCTTCCAGGCGCAAGACCCGTGAAGAAGTTGAGAATGAAGGTACTGATTGTAGCGATCGATTTCCTACTTTTTCTGCTCGTTTCAGCAGCTACAAGTACCCGGAGGGCTTCAAGCCGATCGGTATCACCAAGTACGACGGCAAGTAGGCTCCCCAGCAGTGGCTTCGTTGCTACTCCACGGCCATTGACGTCGCGGGGGGCTCAAATATCACCAAAGTCGTCTACTTCCCGATGGCTTTGGACCCTGCGCTGCTCACTTGGCTGGAGAGCCTCGGCAGCAACACAATCGACTCCTGGGAACGGCTTAAGAAAGTCTTCATCGACAATTTCCAGGGAGCGATCACTCGTGCAGGTACTCGACATGATCTTGCCCAGTGCAAGCAAGAACGCAACGAGCTCCTGCGATCCTACACGCGTCGCTTCTTCGACGTCCGCGCCACTATCGCGAACATCTCGGAAGAAGACATCATCGACTGTTTCTACAACGGCATCACCGACCCCAGCATCTACAGGGATTTCAAGCGGAACAGGCCAAAGACTGTTGCGGGCCTTCGTGACATGATGCACGATTGGTCCGAACAAGAGGAGAAGATGCGGGAGCGGTTCCCGCGGCGTCAAGATAACAATTTGCGGCGCCCAAACGACAACCGCAATGACACAAGCCAGCGGGACTTTTCGGGTTCACTCCGAAAACGAAAGCCAGATAATGTTATCGCGGCTATCGATCGTCCTTCGCGGGGCAAGAAGTCGACGACGCAGGAGGAGTTCGAGAAGTTCCTGCAGAAGAAGTGCCCATGGCATCCGGGCGCTAGCCATGCCGCCATTGACTGCTACCACCTTCGGAGGACGTTCAGTAACACCGGTGGTGGAAAGAAGAATAAGAAGCCTGCCGACAAAGAACCCGAGGATGACGATCACGACGACCAGGGGCGTAATCCGAAGTTTCAGGATGCCTCGAAGGTCGTCAACGTTATCTTCGGCGGTGATGAGGAGTTCGAGGCCTACGTGGACGACGTGGTCATCAAGACCAGGGAGTCCGATAACTTGATCACAGATCTGGAAGAAACTTTTAGCAGTCTACGCAGATATCGGTGGAAACTCAATCCCACCAAATGCGTTTTTGGAGTACCTTCAGGGAAATTGCTCGGGTTCATTGTCAGCAACCGGGGCATCGAAGCCAACCCTGTAAAGATCACGGCCATCACTGATATGGAGGCTCCGGCCACAGTCAAGGATGTGCAGAAGCTGACAGGTTGTATGGCGGCCTTGAACAGGTTCATCTCCCGACTCGGGGAGAGAGGACTACCTTTCTTCAAGCTCCTAAAATGCCAAGACAGATTCCAATGGACGGAGGAGGCCGAGCGGGCCCTACAAGACCTGAAAATTCATCTCCAGTCGCCTCCGATCCTCACCGCTCCGCTACCGGAAGAGGACCTACTACTCTACATTGCGGCAACAACCCATGTTGTCAGCAGCACTATTGTAGTCGAGCGAGGCGAAGAAGGCCATGCGTTTGGAGTGCAGAGGCCCGTCTACTTCGTCAGCGAGGTCCTCTCCGAGTCAAAGGTACGGTACCCAGCAGTTCAAAAGCTCTTATATGCAATTTTAATCACATCAAGGAAGTTGCGCCATTACTTCGACGACTACAAGATCACTGTGGTTACGAATTTCCCGCTGGCGGATATTCTTCATAATCAAGACGCCACGGGACGCATATCTAAGTGGGCAGTAGAACTGGGGGCTCTGTCAATCGACTTCAAGCCACGCACTGCAATCAAGTCACAGGCTCTAGTCGACTTCATGGCTGAATGGAGGGAGAATCAAGTCCCAACCCCAGTGGACAAGCCAGAGCACTGGACCATGTACTTTGATGGATCCCTCAAGCTCGACGGCGGGGGTGCTGGTGTCTTGCTTATCTCCCCACGAGGTGAGCAGTTGAAATACGTCCTTCAGATCCTGTGGGCGGTATCCAATAATGAAGCCGAGTATGAAGCCTTGCTTCACGGGCTTCGTTTGGCGATATCACTAGGGATCAAGCGACTACTTGTATATGGCGACTCTCTTCTTGTTGTTCAGCAGGTCAATAAGGAATGGGACTGCAACAAGGAGACGATGGAGGCATACGTTCAGGAAGTGCGCAAGCTGGAAAGCAAGTTCTCCGGCTTGGAGGTCCACCATGTGCTACGAGAACACAATGTTGGTGCAGATATCCTGTCCAAACTGGGGTCAACACGCGCTCAAGTCCCACCGGGAGTCTTCGTCCAGGAGCTCGCTCAGCCATCCATCAAGCCTTCTCCGCCGGTAACCATCGACTCGGGTCCCCAACAACCCGACCGAGAGGTTCTGATGCTGGGGGAGGATTGGCGAGCGGCCTTTATCGACTTCATTCAAGACCAACGGCTACCGGCGGGAATTGACGCCAAGAGCGCAGAAGCGGCACGCATCTCGCGAAGGAGCAAGGGCTTCGCCCTGGTCAAAGGCACGCTCTACAGGCGTGGCGCTCGGTCAGGAGTTCTCATGAAGTGCGTCACGAAGGAGGACGGTTACAACATACTGCGGGAGATTCACGAAGGCGTCTGTGGCAACCATGCGGCATCAAGAACGCTGGTTGGGAAAGCGTACAGGGCTGGTTTCTGGTGGCCCACCGCAGTCACCGACGCGGAGGATCTCGTGCGCAGGTGCCAAAATTGTCAATTCTTCGGCAAACAGACACATGTTCCGGCCCATAGCCTCATCACTATACCGCCATCTTGGCCGTTTGCTTGTTGGAGTCTCGACATGATCGGGCCCTTCACGACGGCGCCAGGCGGTTTTACCCATGTGCTGGTGGCTATCGACAAGTTTACGAAGTGGATCGAGTACAAGCCAATCGCCAAGCTCACGCCAGATCGGGTTGTTGATTTCATCTCAGATATCTTGCATCGTTTCGGCTTCCCCAACACCATCATCACGGACTTGGGGTCAAATTTCACGGCCAACCAGTTCTAGGAATTCTACGAGAATGCTTGCATCGAAGTTAAGTATGTCTCAGTTGCACACCCGCGGGCCAATGGACAAGTCGAGTGGGCGAACGGCTTGATAATCGACGGCCTCAAGAAGCGGCTATATGACGAGAACAGCAAGAAGGGAGGCAAGTGGGTACACGAGCTGCCGCATGTAGTCTGGGGGCTTCGGACTCAGCCGTCCAAAGCCACAGGCCAAACACCTTTCTTCCTTGTATATGGATCCGAAGCCATTTTACCAGCCGATATCATGTGGAAGTCCCCGAGGGTCGAAATGTACAATGAAGGCGAGGCGGACGAGGCGCGGCAGTTAGAGCTCGACTCTGTGGAAGAAGCTCGTTGCACCGCTCTTGTCCAGTCAGCCCGGTACCTACAGGGGATCCGCCGATACCATGATCGCAACGTCAAGGAGCGGTCATTCAGTGTTGGCGACTTGGTCTTGCGTCGTATCCAGGACGAATCTGGCCTACACAAGCTCAACTCAAGGTGGGAGGGCCCGTTCGTCGTCAAGCAGGTCACACGGCCAGGGTCGTATCGACTACAGTGCCCCGAAGGCCAGGACATCCCAAATTCCTGGAACGTCCAACACCTGCGCAAGTTCTACCCATAAGCAAATGCCCGGTGATATCCGAATTCCCCGGGGGCTTGAAGATCTCCTTTCCTCGATTCATATTGGAGGCTTCGAGCCACAATATTCGGATTGAACACCCCTTCTCCGGCGACAACAGCCACGGCCACGGGCGAAACTCTCGTGTAAGCTGGCTACTCGTCGTGAATAAAGTTATGACTACATTCACAACTTATCGACTTCATTTTTTGTCGAACCACCCGCTCCGGCTACAACTCCTCGATATATCGAGTTCCGCCACGACCTTAGGTGGTCGCACGCGACTGAAGTCGCACTTTGTCCAACTCAGTTGATCCGCTCGACTGGCTAAAAAACAGCGCGTTGGAAAGGCTCGCATAAAGAGCCACCTCGACTACATCATGAGTGGCTGCACTCAGAACAGTCATTTTCTTTTTGCCAAAAGAATGGCCAAAATGCGGCAAGAACCGCACCTGCTCCTAGCAAGCTCGATCCGTCCGCCCGGGTCTCACTCAGCTTACGGAGCACGCTCACAAACACGAGCGATCTTCGACTACAATCAGAGTCGCCGCACTCGAGCTAGTCCTAACTTTTCGCCCTACGCACAGCGACCCCGCGACGATGCTCGCGTTCTTCCCTAACAAGTCTAGACCCGCTCGATCGAGTTGCGGCTACTCTGTTAGACGATTTCTAGCTGCCCTTCGGGTCGTTGCACCCAAGGACGCGTCTCTACTCGAGTCTCGTGAGCCTGGATCCCAATTCAGCTAAGACATGCAAACAAGTAGAGATGTCAAGGGAAGCATTTACATAAGAGAATGATTAAGTGTTTTATACACCCTAATCCTGCAGTACATTGTGTACAATCTGTTCTGCTACGGGTTGGGCCTCTTGCAGGTACTCCTCGAACCGCTCGTCCGAGCAGTCCGCCGCCATCCCTTGCGCGAAGATGCTCAGCTGCGCAGTCGGCACGAAGGACTTGACGTATGCAAGGGCGTTGCTTACGCAAGCAACAGGAGCTTCGGATAAGTACTTGAGCATTTTCTTTGGGGCCTCACGAAGCCGTCCCAGCAGAGGCCGCGGGCCGGCCTCGCCTTCTTCTGGCGGGTCCACCATGTCCACCAGTTCCTGGGCGGCTCCCTGGAGGTCCTCCAGCTCCTTGCGCCGCTGCTCGTCCCTCTCGCCCAACGCTTTGACTTGCTGAAGACAGTCGACGAACTGACGTTCAGTGTCGTCGATCACCTTCTGCAGCCTTTCGACTTCATCTGTACGACGATACAGCATATTCTTCACGTCAGTAAGCAGCTCCTCTTTGTGTTTTATTACTTTCCTAAGCTCTGTGGTAAAGTTGTTTCAGCAAGCAAGTGAAATCGCTAAGGAAAAAGTACTCGAGGGAAGCGGGGGCCTACCTTGGTGCGCCTTCTTTTCTGCCTTGAGCTGCTCCTGGTACTCTGCTTGTTGCTCCTTGACCCGTTGTTGGAGCTCGGAGTTGGCCTTTTCAAGGTTCTTCAGGTCATTCTTGAGCAGCCAGGTCTCTCGAGTCCTTTCCTGCTTCAGCATGTCAAGCTCGCGCTGCAGATAGCAGTTCTTCGTCTTCTCCTCGGAGATGCGCTTGTGCAGGGCACCTAACTCCCGCGCGTCACTCACAACCGCGCGGAGTTTCTCCGACTTCTTCTGGGATTTCGTAATCACATGCTGCACCAAAGGAGGAGAATGAGTACTTAACAACTCACCAATGCACGCACCCGGAACTTCACGCGAGCACTACCATGGAGAAGTCGTATAACTCCTTGAAGGTGCTCTTGAAGGTCTTCAGGTTCTCGGCCGTTAGCAGACGATCATCCACCAGGTCGGTGGTGATGATGTTCTGGTACCCGGGCCCGGTCCTCAGCACCTCACGGGGACTCTCCGAGGGCCCGGCGGCATCCCCGGACGGCGGCGGCTGGACACCTGCAAGCATACGAAGTAGTCACCACATTGTCCCCGGACCCCGGCATCAAGCCGCAGGCGGGTAAGCGCGTACCTGTACCACTGGTAGGAGCGGCATCAGGGGCCACGACTTGTTCCTTGCCACTGGGCCCGGCTCCCTCTTGCCAGGACCTGGGAGGCGGCAAGTTGGGGAGCCCCGCATCCGCTTCCGGGGCCGCGACTTGTTCATCGCCACCGGGTCCGGCTCCTTCTTGTCGGGACTCGGGAGGCGGCAAGTCGAGGAGCCCCGCATCTGCTTCAGGGGTCACCTCTGCGGGTACAGGCCCCCCAGGCGCCGAGGGCTCGGGGGCTGCTGCAGCTGAGGCAGGCGCCGCAGCCCTGCCCGGTTCCAGCTGGAGTTGCACCGCACTTGCAGCCCTGGCGACATCGACAACATGGTTATCCACGCAGGAGCGGCCAAGCTTTTCAAGCGATTGAAGCAAAACTTACAGTGTCGACTTCTTCTTGGCAGCCTTCTTCACCCGCCAGGCGCGACGGGGGACACCCGTCGCGGATGGCGGGGTCTGGTCGGCCGGCGGAGGGGTCCCCGCCACGGCGATTGTCACCGTCGTGGCGGCAGAAGGGCCCGCCTCCACTCCTTCGGGCTCAGTCCCGGGCGGCGGAGCAGGGAGGCTGCAAGGGGACGCTGTCAGCACTCAGCACCATGGAAACTTTGGACTTGGCCAAAACAGCAATTCCGTACCTGGAGGACTCAACTTCTTGAGCCTTGCGTTTGCGCACCTGGCGCTGGCCCTTCGGCACCGGTGGCAGAGCGCCGGTCAACTCCACGCTCTGATCGGAGGAGTTGTCCCCGCGCAGCTCCCCCACGGTCTCCTCGCTCGCCTGCGAGCCCACGCACCCGGTGGACTCGCTGCTGCCTTGAAGCGCAGCATGACGAGCCGCCTTGGTGGCAACGGCGGCAACAGGGCACGGACCTCCCTCGGCTTCTTCCCCCGCTGGCAAGACCACGCGTTCGGCGGCATCGTTGCGGCTCTGGATCGCAGCAAGGCGAGCCTTCTTGGCCGCCGTGGCTGCAGAGGGAAGGAGGTGATACGCTCAGGGGAGGTCCGGCTGCGGCGGGTAGCTGCAGTACAGTTCCGAATGTCCCTGCAGAAAGTCCCTCAGTTCAGTACCGGCGCAGTAGTCGATTTCTTCGGCAAAAGGAGTCGAGCACTTACCGGCGGGGGCAGATGTTGCGCGGAGTACAGGGTGGGCACGTACGGCACGGTGTTCACGTCCAGCAGCACCCGTTGAACCCGCTGGAGCGCGACTTCATCTGGCACCTCCTCTGTGCACATGCGAGAAGGGTCAGCAGAGCCGGTGTACTCGAAGCCTAGGCAACATCTCTGCTGGATGGGTTGGACGCGGCGCTTGTAAAAGGAGAACATGACGGAGGCGCCGGTCACCCCCTCCTTCTTCAGCGCGTCGATGGCCTCCAGCAGCTCCTTGACTTGAATCATTTCCATGCTGGAGGGTTCAAGGATCCATTCCCCCCTCACCACGGGCGGTTTGCTCGACTTCGTCGGCAGGGGGGGAGCATGGTTTTCGATGTAAAACCAGAGGTTCTTCCACCCAGGGAGGTTGGAGGGAAATCTATATGCAAGGTATTTTTCGCCGGACTGCTGTCGCAGTTGGATGCCGGCGCCCCCTACCACAGCGAGTTTTTTCGTGGTTGGCTGGGGTTTCACGCGGAAGAGGAAGCGAAATAGATCCCAGTGGGGTTCAATTCCGAGAAATGCTTCGCAAAAGTGGATGAAAATGGAGATGTGGCAGATGGAATTCGGGTTGAGGTGATGGAGCTCAAGCCCGTAGTAGTAAAGAAGGCCGCGGAAGAAAGAACAAGTGGGGAGGGCCAATCCCCGTTCGGCAAAATGGTAGAATGTGACGATTTCGTCGACATTCTCCATGGGGAAAGGTTCACGGAAAGAGGGGCGCTAGTTGACGAGATTTTTCTCTTGCAGCAACCCCTCGGAAACAAGTTTTTTCAGATTGTTGAGGGAGCACTTACTGTGTGTCCACTCCGCGGTTGTTGGTTCCGCATCCTTCTTCATTCCCTCGATCTCTGACTTCTTGGACGTCATCTCCAATGCGCCGGCCATGAGATGCTCGGGGGCTGCGGGGAGAGGGGCGGGGAGGTCGGGGTGGGAGTTCTTCTTGGGGGAAGGCGGCGGCGCTTGGTTTGGATTGGGGAATTTGGTGGCTCTTGATGGAATGCAGATTGAAAGCGTGGTTTTTCCCTCTAGTTATCGCAGGGTTAAATAACCAGCGGAGTGGGGGAAAGTTACTGTTTTGAAGATCAAGAGTCGTTTCGTGGACTATTCCGAAGATGAGGGGTCATTTGGTGATCTGATTAGATTGCATATTTGATTAATCATTTTTTCAGGGCTAATTAGCCCGAAAAAAGGGGTTTTTCGAATCTTTGGTCTAATTACATCATTTGTACCATCGCTTCGTTCTTTTCTTAACGTGCCATTGTTTCGCCTGTATGCCACGATTTTTGGACCCTTATCTCCAACTTTGTGGGATTTGGATTCAAGGCTCAGGGGCTGCGGGGTACGTGGCATCGACTACTTATTTTTCAAATTTCTTTGACGGGTAAGGAAGACTACTGACAAGTGGGACCCTCAGCCTGATTCTCCGATTCAACCTAAGGCTCGGGGGCTACTCCATATGGAGTGCGATTTTGCAATCGCACGCCATATCAGAAATAAAATTCGGGGCATGAGCACCTCATAGCTTCGATGCAGCCAAGCAAGTACTCGAAGAAGGACTTCAAGACGAATCATCAGAAAGAAGTCGAAGACTGCTTCGAAAGTACTCGATAAGCCTGCAATACTCAGCTACGAAGAGCTCGGGGGCTTGTCAGACCCGGGGCCACCGGGCTGGGCGCGTTACGAAGTTTAAGAGATTAAGCCCGTCTCATCTCTTATTCGTTTTGTTTATCTCTTGTTTATCCCGTTTAAATAGGAGATAGAGCTAACCAACACAGAGAGGATCTACTCGAGATCAGTTCTGGTGTGATCCCTCGGAGGGGGTTGGTTAGCATCTTTGTAACTCTGACCTCTCGGATATATAAGGGAGGTCAGGGACCCCCCTCAAAACAGAAGATCATTAGGTCATTCTATACAGAAGGCAATACAAACCATACAGGACGTAGGGTGTTACGCTCCGTGCGGCCCGAACCTGTCTAAGTCTTGTGTTCCTTGCACCTTCGAGTTCCTGATCTCGGCGTCCCCTCACCCAAAACTTACCACCTCGGGTATACCCCACGGTGGGCAGCCGGTTAAACACCGACACAGGACAGGCGGGGTAGATACTTCTGATTTGGTGGACTTTTTATATTTAAACTGTTTTTGTATGATACTATTTTATTTTTAATGGATTGATGTAATGTACTATCATAATATTTGGATTCTACGTTGCAAAACGTTATCGTTTAACCATCTTCATACGAGTTTTAGATACAGTAATCTTCTTCGTAAAATTGAATTAAAATTTTATAAGCATTCAAAAGAGTATGGTGAATAAATATTGTATTTGAAAAAAGTATGAATTTAAAATAGTATGTAAAACAAGAATTCGAACAGATAAGAAATTCAGAAAATGGCAACTTCCCGTTGGGTGGCCGGGATGCCTCAGGGGCCTCTTCGTGAATAAGAAACTTTTCTTATTTGCGAATAGGCCCTCAGGAGGCCCTCGGGAGGGGCCTGGAAAGAATTCTCGGACCTCCCGCCTATTGGATGGGCTGGAGGTCGCCTCCCGCCCATTGATCGGGCGGGAGGCACCCATTTTTCAAAATTTTTCAATACAGTACCCCTTTTTCAAATTTAATTTTTTATCCCTTTCTTAAAAAAAAGTTATTAATGCATGGCGACTGTTAACACATCGCCTCCCGGCAAACAATGTACAAAATGGGCTTTGCCTCGGGAGAAGGCCTCCGTGTACCCTGGAGTCTGCTTCTTCTTCTCGTGGGGCAGCGTTGGGCTCGACCCAGCCCTCCTTCCAGCTCCACCCCCAACCCTTTTTGTTTTTTTTTCTTCTGCGCTTGTAACACGTCAGGCCAAATGGCCACAGTGCAGACAACAAGAGATAAAGATCTTCCACAGTAAAGCAAGAAAACAAACCTTGCAAGTGCAAGTTGTCCTCCACATGAGCGCACTCGTATGGTAGTAAAAGTGTTGGCGGAGCAACACCTCTAGCTCTTTCTCTAAAGATGAAAAGAAACAGAGCGCATTCATTGCTGAATTGCTATGAATACAAGCGCGCGTTCAGTGGTAATGCACGTTCCCGCGCACTGAGGGTAATAGTGTCTCCAATCTTTTCTCTACCATGTGTATGAACGGTGTGAGTGTTGTGTACGTCCTTGTATGTACCCTTAAAAAGATCCCCAAACAATCTCAGAAACCTCTTTGCGGGGTGATGCCAAAAGAGGAGTACGAGATGCCCTTTTGATCTCTCCGAACACCTGGTGGACGTGTGTGCAAAAACCAAGCCTAGCTAAGATGCAGCGGCCGAACACAGTTGGGCGTGAGATCACGATGCAGACGGCGGACGGGCGGAGGGATAGTTCCACGGCCATCCCCATCTCCATTTTCCGGCGAAGGGGACGGAGCAACTTGCGGGAGGCCATACATGTGTGACTCCATGAGGCTTACAGATTTTAGATCACTGGCATCCCGGTTGCTCTACGATCTAGTCGCTATCGTCTTCGCAAATCTCTGCTGGATTGAAACCGGGTCAATGTCGACGATCGAGAGAGAGATGGCCGTAGCTCGCATCGCAATCTCGTGAAAAGCAAGAGACCTTTGCGACGGCGCTGCCTTTTGTCCGCCACGCTAATCCAACAAAGCAACTCCACGTAAAAGCCATTCTAAAGCTTGACGACGGTAGGTAACGACCATACACACTCAAGAAACAGATATGCAAAAAAAAATGTGCTACCTCTGTTCTAAAATATAATAACTTTTTAACCATCTCTATCACAAAATATAAAAACTTTTTAACCAAGTTAAAGTTAAATATTTTCATCTTTAACCAATAATATCTAAAAAATAATTACTTTTAAATAGAAAAGGTTATATATTGGTTTCATTATGAACAAACTAATATCACTTTTATATCATCGATGTTTATATTTTTTTTACCATCTACGGTCAAAGTTTGAAAGGTTTGGTTTGAACAAACCTAAAAATAGCTATATTTTGAGACAGAGGTTGTGGGAAGAAAAAAATCAGTTGGCACTAAAATCATGGATAACAGGATAGGAAGTGAGCATAGCTCAGTTACAAATGTGACAGTAGTAATATCTGAACCGCCAAAGTTCAATTCCTCCACACCTCAATTTTAAGTGCCTATTTCTTCTCTCTAATCTCATTTTCAGCGGTGAATTAAATCACCACCTAGTTCCTTCAAGATTGGATTTCGAGCGGCAGCAGGACAAGAAAATGACAAAGTAAAATTGCTGTATCCAGCCTTCCAGAAGCAGAGCAACAAGCCCAGAGGGGCAAGTGAAGGATGCAGTAGTGGTCAACCATAGTTGAGCTTCAGATCATGCATGACACGGACGCTGGATGTTCCTTTGCCGCGGCCGTCTCCAATGGCGACGACGGGGAGCAACTTGTAACGTTGCAGCCTAACTTTATTAGTAGCGTCCCTGTTGCTTGCAACTGCAGAGCTGCAATGCAGTCGCTTTCGCCTTCAGAAATCTCCACTGGATTTATTTAAGCCGGGTCAAGGTCCACGAGAAAGATAGCGGTTGCTTGCATCGCAATCTGACTGGAATTGGCGGGAAGCTGCAGGCGAGGAAAATGATAGGTGATTAATTATTAATCAAGTTACCTGCCTGCTTCCTTCCTCACATCTTCACGCCGTCTTCGCATACAGGTCGTGCTTGGTTACCGGCCACCACTCGCCACGCACGTGTTGCGTAGCGAATTGTGGCCGGTAACCAGGCCCATATTTCCCTGATTAACCAGTGGTGAGATTCTCTCCAATAGCACAACTACATTAAGTTGGCCTTGAGATCTCTTCTACGTTTTCCTTTTTTGATCATCCTTTTGTTTCTGTCATAACTTTTTATGGTGATGATGTTGTGATCACATCTAATATATATGGGTGATAAATCAATCTACTTTCCCCATAGATATACACACACAAAACAAAATGATTAAAGCGCACTTTTTGTCATAACTTTTTAGATAAGAAAATGCAGCATATTAGTTCCTTTTCAGAGCTGAGATGCTGCATTTTTGCTCTTTTTCAGATAGCCACTGATGAGCACGTGCTATTGCCCAAGGCATGAGAATCAAATGCCCCCTTAATTTTCGAGGAGATGCGAGAACAAATGGGGAGGGCCCCCCCATGTCCCATATCATGAGATCGAGACTAAGAAACCCCGCCCATCCAATCCAACAGCCACCAGAGCATCAAGATTAGTTTGACCGGGCTCAGCAATTCCAGCCAGCCTTTTCCCCCACGATTCCACATACTCTATGCACGCCGCCTTGTCCTGCTTCGCTAGCTGCTTCCGGTCGCCGACAATGTATTCCCCAAAGAAAACGAGAAGAAAACAGTGCCACTGCTGGTATCCGTCGTCAGGAAACTTCAAATGAAAAATCGAGGCAACGACCGGGTCCTAGTTTATTTTCCGCTCCTGATCCGCGTCCACGTTGTAGACTTGTAGCATGTACGTACAAGCTGTCCTCGAGAGACAGAGTGAGAAAAGGAAAGAAAATGCTTCTGCTATATGGAAGTGGATAGAGGAATCTTCGTCGCAGCCGTGAACATGCCCCTGCTTGTCCGAACCACCACCCGGCATTCCGCCTGTTTCCAACCCCAACCGCTCCTGCCTTGGACGAACACAGCAGCTTGCCATGCAGGTCGTTGCATGCCCATCTCCCATCTCCCAAGTCCAAACTGGCAGGTGAAATCGACCCAGCCTCCTTTCCTTCCCATGAGCTCGGCAGAAATAGGGGCACGTTGTTGACCACCTAAATGTCTAAATTCGTTTTTCAGAAAAAAAAGTCACAAAGCACACCTTTTGTTGTGCTCATAGTGAGTATAATTTACTTGTTAACTAGGAGTGGATTATCCTCAAGAGGGCACATCATCTAGCCTTTGATTTCTTTTTTAAATCTGATTTGTTCGAAAGTTCTTGCGGTGGTGGGAGCATATCCCATATGAGTACGCGATTATTTCCGTGAAATTTGCGTGACATGAATACAGAGGGAGTACTACTTTTGTCCAAACGCACCTAAATGAGAAAGAAAAAAATCCTAGTGGAACGCTCAACGGGTCTTGCATGTAATGTGCTTTTCTTCAAACAAATTGAAATCACGTATATTGTCGTTTGTTTCAGCTAGCGCGCGAGTGCCAAATAGAAACAGAATTTTCATCAGTACCATTTTATGTTCTACTGAATTGGGGTTTGGGCGAGCTTACAATGGCGAAGCTATATAGTATCCAGGGGGGCACATGCACCCACACAAAAAATGCAAAATAAATGACTAGGAGTAAATTTTCACCATGTATAATGATCAAATCTAGTTTTTTTAAAAAAAATTATCCCACGTACTCTTTAGTCAATGAAGTTAACTAGAATGTTTGGATCGCATCAGAAACTTAAGAGCACACAAAGTTAAGTTCAGACCTTCTAGCACTCTAATGGCAGATACAGCTTAGCTCATTGCAAGGTATTACATACACACCATCACTCCGCCACCAAGTTCTTGCTACTTATCGTGGCCGCCACCTCGAGCTTCTTGTTGGTGGTGTCGCATGGATTGTCGCGGCAGCTCCAGCGGAACGCGAGCTGCTTGCCGCATGAGAGGGAAGCGTTGCTCCCTTCAAGGAAAACATCACCCGCGACCCTGATGGCACCCTCAAGTCGTGGCGGCGAGGGCGGAATGACGGCTGCCGGTTGATGGCATCCTCATGCGGGCCTTCTTCCATTTTCGGAATATTTTTTAAAAAATTTTGGATACCTGACGCTTTAGTAATGGTTAGTGTTTATCAACCGAATATTAAAGGTACTTTTAGTACAAGATCATATGACCGGTACTAATGATTGGTCTTACACTTTTAAGTAATTTTGAATAAACTTCTTTGCGGTTAGTACGTCTAAATTTATTGTGAAAATAGCTGAAAATTGTGTGACATGAATGCATGAGGGAGTACTACTTTGGTCCAAACGCAGCTAAATGAAAAAGAAAAAAAAAGCACAACAGACCTTGCTCTAGTTTCGTCACTCTGAGCATACAAATCTTTATGATCCAAATGTAGTACCTAGGTATGTGGTCATGGGACAAGGTCTACCGATCGATCAAATCTCCAACAAGCGCTCATAGCTGGTACTTGTTGTGATCGTTTGTAAAAATTTGTTTAATAAAACTTGTCCTCCATGCATATGTGTGAAGGAAAAAACGTTGTGAACATGGTCTGTCTGTCCAAACCCGGCATTCCGCGCCTGTTTCCAACCCCAACCGGTCCTGCCTTGGACGAAACACAACAGCTTGCCAGGCAGGTCGTTGCGCAGGGGGACCAAGATCAGACCGTGCCCAGATCCCATCTCCCAAGTCCAAACTGGCAGGTGAAATCGACCCGGCCTCCTTCCCTTCCCTTCCCATGAGCTCGCGAATTAATCTCTATTTATGCAATTAGTTTTATATTAATCTATATTTAATATTTTTAATTAGTATCTAGACATCCGATACGACAGAGACTAAAGTTTAATCAAAAGTATCTAAATAGCTCCTAAGCCGGACGCCGAGGCATTTCCGGTGGTTAAAGAAATCCGTCCAAGCAAGAGACTCGCCTTAATAGCAGTGACTATATGATTTCCTTTTCTTCTCTACTGGTTAATCGTTAAAGTAGTAGAGTGTTGTTGACCACGCCAATATCTAAAAGCACACAATTTTTATGCTATAGTGAGAATAATTTACTTGGTTAATTAGGGGTGGATTATCCTCAAGAGAGCACAGCATCTAGCCTTTGATTTATCTTTTGAATGTGATTTGTTCGAAACTTTTTGTGGTGATGGGAGCATATGATACCCCATTTGAGTATGCCATTATTTTCGTTTCTTTTGTGAAAGGATATGTAGCTTTTTACTCTCATCAAGATAGGCAAAATCAGCGAAAGGATACAGTACGTCAGTACTGCCAATACCAAAAATAGCGGTACTACGATATTCCCAACTGAGCTCCTTTTTGGCATATATAGATATAGTAGCTGCTGCTGCTACTGCTCGAGCATAAGAATCAGACGGTCCCTTTTTCCAGGTGACGCGATAGCAAATGGGGAGCGACCGAGCGAGGGCCCTCCCATGCAAGGACGGGGTGTCAGATTGAGAAATCCACGGCCAATCCAGCGACCACCGATCATCGCACGTTTGGTTTGGAAGGCTAAACTTTAATCTCATCGTATAAAAAAATCTTACTATTTAGAAGTATTAAATAAAATTTGTTTAATTTTTTCACACATGAGTGCTAATTCGCGAGATGAATTTAATAAACCTAATTAATCTATGATTTGCAACAGTGATGCTACATTAACCATCCGCTAATTATTGATTAATATACTTATCAGATTCATCTCGCGAATTAGCCTGGAGATTCTGCAATTATTTTTATAATTAGATTTTATTTAATACTCCTAAATAATAATATTTTTTTGATGTGAAAGGGCTAAAGGTTAGCCTCGGGAACCAAACACCCTCTTCTTAGGGAGTGGAACATCCCTATGATTAAAAGTTTTGTCGCGGCAGCTCCAGCGGAACGCGAGCTGCTTGCCGCATGAGAGGGAAGCGTTGCTCCCTTCAAGGAAAACATCATCCGCGACTCTAATGGCATCCTCATGTCCCATGCTGCAACTTTCACTGGATATTTCCTTTCAAAAAAAATTCACTGGCTACAGTGACCAGCAGGACAACGGTTCCAAGCTTCTCAGTACAGAATCATTGTTGCGGTATACTGTCCTTTCTCCGTACTGTATCCAGCTGAAATGCTTCCAAAATTCTATTGTGACTTGTATTTTTCCGAATTTTCCTTAGTGGGTTAACGTTTTGTTGCCCATTTGACACTCTTTTGCTAGAATTTCATAAGGAAGCCAATTACTTGACGTGTAGTGCGTTGTTGTAACCCACAAGCTCTTGTATTTACCATCCTTTACCACCTCTAGTTACATTGTTGTATGTGTGATTATTCAGTTTTATGTGGACCATACATGGCATTCCAGAACTTGTGGTCACTAGTCTTTATTTGAATATTCAACCACGTGGTCAACTTGTGGTGACAACTACACTACCAAGTAATTTTCATTTGCCGTGTCATATAATCTCGATTAGTGCCATTTTATAGTCTACTAAATAGGTTTGGGCGAGCTCACATGCACCCACACCAAAATGCAAAATCAACAAGCAAATTTTCACCATGTATAATGATCAAATTCTCCTAAAAAATGTATAACGATCAAATTCATAAACCCACAAGGCAAGCGCACCCTTCTAATTTGCTCTAACTTCACCATTTGCAGGGTTACAAATATTTATGATCCAAAAGTAGTACCATACGTCTGTGGTCATGAGATCAAGGTCTACCGGTCCAATCTCCTACAAACATTTATAGATGTGAGGATAACTGACTGCGTGAAGATCCCAGTTATGATTATTTATAAAAAAAAGTATTTAACAAAACTTATCTTCTCCGCGTATGTGTGATGGAAAAAGGCTGTCTAATTGGAACCCCATTTTCCTTGTGTTTACCAGCCAGTCATGCTAGGTGTTACGTCGTTGTTAGTTGTTACTCGGTTTATGTGGACCGCAACGTCTTATTCCACAACTTTATGTGGTCACCAGCCTTTGAAAATTCTCCCACATGCTCTTCTGTCAATGAAGTTAGTAGATCTTTGGATCGCAGCAGGAATTTAAGAGCACACACAGCTCAGACCTTAGCACTCTACTAGCAGATAGCTTTGCTCATTGCCAGGTACTGCGCACAGACCACACCACTTGCTATGCATCCCTCCGCTGCCAAGTTCTTGCTTCTTCTCGTGGCCGCCGCCTCGAGCTTCTTGTCGGTGGCATCGCATGGACTGCCGCCGCGGCAGCTCAAGCGGAACGCGAGCTGCTTGCCGCACGAGAGGGACGCGTTGCTGGCCTTCAAGGAAAACATCACCGGCGACCTGAAGGCATCCTCTCGTCGTGGCGACGAGGCGGAAGGGCTGCTGCCGGTGGATGGGCGTCACCTGCAGCAACCAAACCGGCCATGTCCTCCAGCTTGATCTAAGCATGGAAATTTGGCAGGCCAGATAAGTCCTTCCTTACTGTCTCTAGAGCATCTGGAGCACTTGGATTTAGGCGGCACACTTATCTGGTCATGATGGTCGTTTTCCCGAATTCCTGTGTTCTTTCAAAAACTTGCGATATCTCGCCTCTCGTTGTTGTCGTTTGCGAGCAGACTGCCTGCTCAACTTGGCAACCTTTCCACACTGGAATACCTTGTCCTCACGCATACTTTGCCGAGTGAGGTGCCGCCTCAGCTCGGTAACCTCTCAAACCTGCGATGTCTTGTCTCGCTTCTAATATTTGTACACAACCGATATCTCATGGTTAGTTCGTCTTCATCAGCTTGAGTATCTTGATATGGCTAGCATAAATCTAAGTACAATAGATAATTGGCTTCATGTGGTAAACATGATTCCATCTCTGAAGTTTCTCTCCCTTTCGACTGCTCCCTTCCCAGAGCAAACCAATCGCTCACTCACATAAACCTCACAAAACTTGAGATGCTTGATTTATCCTGAACTACTTTAGGCACCCAATTGCATCCAGTTGGTTTTGGAACATAACAAGCATTCAATACCTCGAGCTAAGTTCAACCTATCTTTACGGTCCTTTCCCTGATGCACTAGGACGAATGACGTCCCTCTCTTACCTGGGATTTGAAAATGGAAACTCAGCCACGATGGCAGTAGACTTGAAAAATCTATGTGAATTGTGTATCTGTGGCTCGATGGGAGCCTATCATCTGGGAACATAACAGAGTTCATAGAGAAGTTGCCACAATGTTCTTCTAGAAAATTAGACTACCTAAGTTTGAATGACAATAATATGACAGGAATAATGCCACAGGTAATGGGCACTTAACCAGCTTAACTTCTTAGCCTATGTAACAACAACATTAGTGGATCTATATCACCAGGGCTACAGAATTTCACTAGTTTGGAGGAATTATTTCTCAGTTCCAACAACCTTAGTGGCCAGATACCATTACTGCCAAGAGGCCTCGAAATATTGGTTGTCTCCATGAACTTCTTGTCTGGGCATTTTCACTTCGGAGCTCCAAATATTGGAGTACTAATTCTATCCTCTAATAAAATTACTGGTCCTATTCCTAAAAAGTTTTGTGAGTTGCAATATCTACGTCACTTGGATTTGTCAAACAATTCTTTCGCGGGAGAACTTCCTATATGTTCTTCGATGCCCTCCCTACGCTCCTTGCTCCTAAGTAACAACGAATTTTCTGGAAAGTTCCCATCCTTGATCCAAAGCCTCCCAATCTAACTTTGCTTGATCTTTCATGGAACAAATTCTATGGGACATTACCAATATGGATCGGACATCTGGCAGAGCTGCGATTCCTAGATCTGAGCCACAACATGTTATATGGGAGTATTCCAGTGAATATCACACATCTTAGACAACTTCAACTCTTGAATTTATCATTCAACAATATATCAGGATCAATTCCTCAGTCATTATCAAAGCTAATGGCAATGACAAAAACGCATATGCCCGGACCTACTAATGGACCTTATTGGTACACAAGTTCGGAGAATACTCCTAGATATTTTGTCTGCAGTGACGAAGCATCAACAAACAAGTATGCCGAAAAAAGTATTTTTATATTGTTGGCATCGACTTGTCTGTCAATCATTTAACTGGAGGAATTCCAGATGAA